>NW_019392897.1:198615-800358 GCF_000648675.2 Cimex lectularius | reverse complement strand
AAAAAAATGAATTTATGCAATGCTAGAAAATTTTAGATTAAAAAAATGAATTTATACAATGCTAGAAAATTTTAGAATTGAAAAAGAATGAATTTATACAATGCTAGAAAATTGTAGATAAAACATGAATTTATACAATGCTAGAAAATTTTAGATTAAAAAATGAATTTATGCAATGCTAGAAAATTTTTAATTTAATTTAAGTATTTGTATTCACTCAAATTGTTTCCTTTCTGTGTAAATACCTCTTTCTAATGTGTCGTGTTGGGAGTGATAGTGAGATATGCTGTTTTATGTCTATATTCGTTGGATTTTGAAGGGGTGGGGAAGGAAGTAGTGATAAAAAGATATTTTTATATGAGGAGCCGGCTTTTTTGAGGTGAAAAGAGCCGACAATGGAAAAAAGTGGGTAATGAATCGGCCTGATTATCCTTTCAGGATTATATAGACGGGGATAATTAGGGAAAGGAAAGCCAAATTGTTGAAGAATCAGACTATGTAGAAATGTTTGATGTGTGGAATGAAATGATTGGTTTATATGTTTTATGTGATGTGATGATGATATATGTATGTTATTGATATTGAATTTGATTTATGATAATAGCGAAGCTGCGACTGAGTTTACATATGTCTGTCCTCTAACTGATGCTGTGTTTATCTCTGTTGACGTAAACCATTTCTAAAAAGTTGCGTTAATGTTTGTTTTGTTCTGTGTGTAATCTTTTTAGATTAGAAGTAGAAATAGTGTTGGTGTTCAAAGTGGTGGGTAGCGAGTGCTGTAGGATTTTGCTTGGGTTTTTTGCAATCATAGATATGTTGTTTTACTCTCTTGACATAATCATGACACATCTACTAAACACAGTCATACCACAACTTCCTTTCACATTACCCTTCCTCACTAAATACGTAGATGATATATTGATAGCAGTTCCCACAGATCAAATTCAAACTACATTCAACAGCTTTCACCCACGCCTACAATTTACACACGAAATCGAAAACAACAAAACAATACCATTTTTAGATACACTCGTAATAAAACAACCAGATGGCACATTAATCACAGATTGGTATCAAAAACCAAGAAATACAGATCGCTACATCAACTTTAAATCTCACCATCCTCTTCATGCAATAATAAACACGGCCAAAGGGTTACTTCACAGAATTATTACACTAAGCCATGAATCATTTCACCACAAGAACATAAAGATATACAAACAAATTTTCCATAACAATCTCTACCCTAAACACATAATTAACAGAATAATCAACAACTACAACTCAACACTAACACCATCCGCTATTACTAATAATACTACGTTAAGGCTATCAAATACAAACAAACCAGCATACATTTTCATGCCATTTATTCAAGGCCTATAACATAAATTAAACAAATTTTTTTCGTCCGATAATTTCAAAATAGCTTTCAAAAATTATAAAACAATTCAACCACTTTTTTCCAAAATTAAGATCCCACACCAATAACAAATAAATCTGACGTAATCTACAAGATCAACTGTTTAAACTGTCCGGCAACTTACATCGGTCTTACATCCCAATATCTGGACAAGAGAGTAAAGCAACATATCTATGATTGCAAAAAACCCACGCAAAATCCTACAGCACTCGCTACCCACCATTTTGAACACCAACACAATTTCGACTTCAAAAATCCAAAAATATTACATACAGAACAAAACAAACATAAACGTAATTTCTTAGAAATGGTTTATATCAACAGAGATAAACACAGCATCAATTACAGAACAGATACATGTAAACTCAGTCGCAGCTACGCCAATATCATTAATCAAATTCAATATAGATAACATACATATATCATTACATTACATTCCACACATCAAATACTTTTCACATAGTCTAATTTTCCAACAATTTAGCTTTCCTTTTCCTATTTATCCCTTTCTATATAATCCTGAAAGGATAATCTGGCCGAACCATTACCAACACATTTTTTCCCTTCGTCGGCTCTTTTCACCTCAAAGAAGCCGACGCCTTATACAAAAATGTCTTTTCTATACCGACTTCCTTCCCCACCCCTTCAAAATCCAACGTATATAAACATAAAACAGCAAAATCTCACTGGCACTCTCAACACGACACGCAAGAATGGCACAATTACACAGAAGACAAACACTTTGAGTGAGTAGAAATACTTTGATTGAATATATAAAATATATTTTGCATTGTATAAATTCACTTTTCCACATCCAAAATGTAATTGTAATATGTAAACAATGTTTGTAAATCCCAGGCCCTGAAGATGATCTCAATAAAGATCGAAACGTTGTCACGATAAAGAAAATGTTTTTCTGAAACCTATGTCACACCAGACCGCATCTCACGATTTCTGAATAATTATCGATTAACAGTCACCACAGGTTTATTTCATTATTTGGTGTTGCGATCATTGGGTTTTTGTGTTAAATAAAAGTGGAATAATTAAAAAGTTAACTTGTTTCATTTATTAATTCAAGGTTGGCTTATAGTAAACATCGTTACTATTTGGTGCGGCGGTTGCAAAACAATGTCTTCAAACACCTTAGGAATTTGGGATAAATTGCAAATTGTTCTATAATTATTAATTTCATCTTATGAAAATGTAATTTAAAACATACTTTCTACAAATCTGACACAACACAACAGGTAAATGATTTGTTAAATAACCGGGACAACGGTTCATGCATGGAGGGTGCGCAATATTTTAATAGCATTGGTGGTATTCCATTAGGAGGACCAGTACAGATATTATTGACTAGCTTATTTATTTGATTTAGTATATCTTATTTTGTAATTATCACAAACCTATTTTCAGATCTAAGCCTTTCCCTCGCAAAAATAGGTACATATTTTTCATATTTTACATGAAATGTATCCTCTAAAGGCTTTGGCAATAGTATTTCCACCAAAAAAACTAGCATTTCCATATTTCATAACCTGTACTATACAAATCTTTCAAAACTAATAAACCTCAACATCCTCTAAAAGATCTTGGTTGAGATGAAAAAAGTCAGCGTCACGAGCGGGATTCGAACCCACGACTTCGGCTAATACGCCGCTACTCTACCACTTGAGCTATCGTGACTTCAAACCTTCTCTCTTTTTGCCATTTTCATGGCCAAGACCTTACATGGAAAGAATAATTAATTGAAAGATATAATTTGGTCAATTGACCACTAAATCGTAAATGAATCCTCTAAAACCAATAATTTCATTTGTCAATATCCCTATATACAGCATGAAAAAATACCTAACCAATATATTTAACAACTTCAAAAATAACACATATAACATAAAAGGCTCATTTCATTTATTTAACAAAATTAATAAAATGAACAACCTCTCACACTACTCTCGTAGAGGTTTCATCATTATTCACCAACGTTCGAATAAACACAGCAGTGAACATTATTAACCATAAATTGCTCAACATTACACCACGCACAAGTCTATCAAAAAACACTGCAAACAATATTTGGACACTGCTATATTAAAGGTTACTTTTCATACAACAATCGTTTTTACAAAAAATGGCATAGACATGGGTAGCAACCTTAGCCCGATAAGTGAAGACATAATTATTACACATCTATTAAACACAATTATACCACAACTTCCTTTCACATTACCCTTCCTCACTAAATACGTAGATGGTATATTGACAGCAGTTCCCACAGATCAAATTCAAACTACATTAGATACATTTGATAGTTTTTACCCACGCCTACATTTGACATATGAAATCGAAATCAACAAAAAATATCGTTTTTACATACACGCGTACCACATGGCATATTAATCACAAATTGGTATCAAAAACCAAGATACACAGATCGTTATTTCAACTTTACATCCAAACTTCCTGTACTTCCAAACCCTTCTTGCGATAATAAACACGGCTGAAGGGCTACTGCACACAATCATTACCCTGAGCCATGAATCCTTTCACCACAAGAACGTAAAGATGTAGAAACATATCCTACATAACAATCGCTCCTTTAACACATAATAGACGGAATAGTCAGAGAATGTAATCACCAAAAATTAATCGGATTGAAGAACATATAAATCAACATGAATATACAACTAGATAAAAACAAAGTATGTCCCCAATACAAAAATAATAATATATTTGTTTAGTGGTCAAATTGGCATTAATTATTCCCATTAATTATTGTTTTATCTAAGGTTTCTGGTTGAAATGAGAAATGAGTGTCACGTGCGTCTCTTGAGCTATTGTGACTTCGATCCCCTCGACTTACGATAGCTCAAGTGGTTAGAACAGCTGCGTTTTGAATCGAAGGTCGTGGTTTCGAATCCCGACCACGACACTAATTTTTCATTTCAACCAAAAACTTTAGATAAAAGAATAATTAATGGGAATACAAAAATATTTAACAAAGTATAAAAATCATATAAAATGTAATAAATAAAAATGTAAAAACTATAACTTATTGCTAAAATAATTATAACAAAAAAAGTAAATTAGAAATGCAAAATTAAGTATTAAATACAAACAAACAAAATTATTAAAAAAATATAGCTGCATATTACGCCACCCATTGGATATATGTAATCCAGAGTAATCCAGAGGTAACTTACCTCCTTACGTGTTTCTCGATCTGGGAGTAACGAAGCAATTCTTAACATAATTTAATTATATTTTTTAAATGGAATCCTTGCTCAGAAACGTAAGGAGAATAAAGAAAGAATCAATTGCCCGACAAACGTTTGCTATTCGTAGTTCAAGCCACACCTAAACACACGTTTTGGGAAAAATTCAAATTTAAAAAAAATTGTAATTCGCCAGTAATTTTTCCCAAACTGATGGTCTTTTGTTAGAGGAATTTATAAATTCTATTTGTCCTCTAGATCCTATGTTTTATCTCCTAGAAGCAATGCAACAAAAAACAAACTGCCATTTCTCATATTCAATCGAAATCCATTTTACAATCATGTAATTAGAAAGTAACTTAAAGAGCCGTTTTAGTTTTCTTGGAGCCTACGGACCAGATATTTGCGAGCGATTTTCCGGAACATTTTATATTTATACGGACAATTATTCAGATATCGTGAGATGCGGTCGGGTGTGATGTAGGTTTCAGGAAAACATTTTCTTTATCGTGCCAGCGTTTCGATCTTTTATTGAGATCATCTATGTAAATGTGTCAATCTTGTGTGTCGTGTTGAGAGTGCCAGTCACGACACACAATAATGACACATCTACACAGAAAACAAACACTTTGAGCCCTGAAGATGATGTTAATAAAGATCGAAGCGTTGGCTCGATAAAGAAAATGTTTTTTAGAAAACTTCATCACACCCGACCGCATCTCACGATATCTGAATAACTATCGATTAACGGTCACTAATCTCTACACATTTATACGGACAGTTCTCTTTTGAACCAAAATAGGCTGTGCCTTTTTCGACCTACAATCTGGCCAACTGTATTGTACCTACAATTCTTCACGTATATACACAATGTGTGTGGTGTTTAGTGACCGTTAGTCAATCATTATTCGGAAATCGTGAGATGCGGTCTGGTGTGAGGTACGTTTTAGAAAAACATTTTCTTTATCGTGCTAACGTTTCGATCTTTATTAAGATCATCTTCAGGGCTCAAAGTGTTTGTTTTCTGAGTAGATGTGTCATTATTGTGTGTCGTGACTGGCACTCTCAACGCGACACACAAGATTGACACATCTACATAGATGATCTCAATAAAAGATCGAAACGCTGGCACGATAAAGAAAATGTTTTCCTGAAACCTACATCACACCCGACCGCATCTCACGATATCTGAATAATTGTCCGTATAAATATAAAATGTTCCGGAAAATCGCTCGCAAATATCTGGTCCGTAGGCTCCAAGAAAACTAAAACGGCTCTTTAAGTTACTTTCTAATTACATGATTGTAAAATGGATTTCGATTGAATATGAGAAATGGCAGTTTGTTTTTTGTTGCATTGCTTCTAGGAGATAAAACATAGGATCTAGAGGACAAATAGAATTTATAAATTCCTCTAACAAAAGACCATCAGTTTGGGGAAAATTACTGGCGAATTACAATTTTTTTTAAGTTTGAATTTTTTCCAAAACGTGTGTTTAGGTGTGGCTTGAACTACGAATAGCAAACGTTTGTCGGGCAATTGATTCTTTCTTTATTCTCCTTACGTTTCTGAGCTAGGATTCCATTTAAAAAATATAATTAAATTATGTTAAGAAATGCTTCGTTACTCCAGATCGAGAAACACGTAAGGAGGTAAGTTACCTCTGGATTACTCTGGATTACATATATCCAATGGGTGGCGTAATATGCAGCTATATTTTTTTAATAATTTTGTTTGTTTGTATTTAATACTTAATTTTGCATTTCCAATTTACTTTTTTTGTTATAATTATTTTAGCAATAAGTTATAGTTTTTACATTTTTATTTATTACATTTTATATGATTTTTATACTTTGTTAAATATTTTTGTATTCCCATTAATTATTCTTTTATCTAAAGTTTTTGGTTGAAATGAAAAATTAGTGTCGTGGTCGGGATTCGAAACCACGACCTTCGATTCAAAACGCAGCTGTTCTAACCACTTGAGCTATCGTAAGTCGAGGGGATCGAAGTCACAATAGCTCAAGTGACGCACGTGACACTCATTTCTCATTTCAACCAGAAACCTTAGATAAAACAATAATTAATGGGAATAATTAATGCCAATTTGACCACTAAACAAATATATTATTATTTTTGTATTGGGGACATACTTTGTTTTTATCTAGTTGTATATTTATGTTGATTTATATGTTCTTCAATCCGATTAATTTTTGGTGATTACATTCTCTGACTATTCCGTCTATTATGTGTTAGGGGAGCGATTGTTATGTAGGATATGTTTCTACATCTTTACGTTCTTGTGGTGAAAGGATTCATGGCTCAGGGTAATGATTGTGTGCAGTATCTTTATTAAGATCATCTTCAGGGCTTCAATCTTGCGTGTCGTGACTGGCACTCTCAACACGACACGCAAGAATGGCACAATTACATAGAAGACAAACACTTTGAGCCCTGAAGATGATGTTAATAAAGATGGAAACGTTGGCACGATAAAGAAAATGTTTTATAAAGCCTACGTCACACCACACCGCATCTCACGATCTCCAAATAATTATATACACAATATTATAACAATCATAAAAGCGTGGGAATATATACCTACATTAGATTCTTCTAAATTCGTATAATGACTATATATTATGAATATATAGTTTTAGTACTTTTACCCAAAACTATGATTTCCATATAAACGAAAAATGCACATTGTTAGATGTGATTAGCCAGACTTATGGCTTGACTGTACAAAGAAATAAAGTTACTTTGTGTTCGGTAAAAGGGCCCGCTGTAATCCCTGATAACAGAAAGTAGAAAAACTGGCCAAAATTGCCACTACAGCTGGGGTCCCATTTGTCGGGTTTACTCCGACATCCAAAGGATTGTTAAAAGAGAGATTCCACTGAAATGTGAGAAAGAATATTAATCCGCTAAAGTGGGCAAGCACTATCGTTCCTTATTTCCAGGACAGTGCAGAAGAATAATGCCTGGCATGATAATGGAGGTAGAAGGACACGTTCTATAGAATAACCGGCAGGTTAAGAGAATGTCACTATATTTGCGGTGCTTATCTTTTCAGAATAGATAAGAGAAATACAACCAATTGTGAAATATGCGATGTAAGAGAGGACGCCTCCGTTGGTTTCTGGAGAGTCTGAAGTACGAAAATATATAGATGAATTTCTACAGAAAATAGAACGATAGATGACCTTGCAGAGGCCTTTTTGTTGCTCTCTATGCTGAGATAGGGAGTTTGTTAAATACATGCGGTCTAGAGGTTGTTAGGAAATCCACAAGAATATGATATTTATAAATTACACTTTACCCATATACCCACTATTTAATCTGAAAAAGCATGGTTGATCGAACTACCTAGGGCAAAAAAGTGAAGACCAGTGAAAACATCAATTTTTTATTTTTTCATATTTCATCTTCCGAAAGGTGCAAGTTGAGCTCTTATTACACTTTTTTATAATGGCAAAATTTTCTTTTATTATCCTTGGCTTTTAGTGAAATAATATACCGTCTCTATATATCTATTAGCGACCCGAATTTCAGAAATTTAAGTATGGTTTAATGACAGGTCTGGAACGGTCATTTTTTAAATAACATAGAATGGACGTTTCTATGTTTGTGTTGTAAACAAACACTACAAACAAGAATGACACAATTACGCAGAAAACAAACAATTTGAGTGAGTACAAATCCTTAGATTGAACATAAAGTTTTTTGCACTGTATAAATTCATTTTGTTTCACATCCTACATGTATTTGTTAAATTTAAACATTATTTGTAAATCCCCGTCCCTGAAGATGATCTCAGTAAAGATTGAAACGTTGGCCCGATAAAGAAAATGTTTTTCTACAACCTACGTCATACCAGACAGCATCTCACGATCTCCGAATTGACTAACGGACACTAAACACCACACACACAAGTTGTACACAAAATTGAGCGCTTCTACACTTCTTTTTTTTATTAAGAAGTAGTGCAAAGTGAAACTAGAATTTTAAGGTTTAAAATTGAATAAAAATGGGGTGTTGATGATTGATGGTAAAAGGCATCTGGGATAAAATGGCATTGCAAACAGATCGATAATTATTTTTTCTGAACCATTTTTGAAACCTAAAAATAAATTGTGTTTGCAAGATGTGAGAAAAAAAGAATTGTTTTTACGTTCTTAGGAAACATTGAAAATAAAAGGATAGCCTTTTTTTATATCACCTAGGTGACTTGCAAAATCGATTGTTAAGACCAAAGGCAGGTAAAAAGGGTGAACAACAACATTTCCACTGTTTACTGCACCGTTCGTCCGAGGAATGTTTGTACAAAATGGCTTTTTTGGAATTCTTGCCGAAGCCGTGCCCATAAGTTAACGGGACCAGGCGGTATAAATAAATTGCCAGTAAGGCCGGCCATTCAGTCTAACTGCCCTATTCATCTCTTATCCTTCGTAGTGAGAGCCAAAACGATTATACCCCTCTCGTTCAGACTCTTTCACAGGTAAATTCACAAATATAAGAAAGGAAACCGCCATGTAATTTGGAGTATTTTGTATTAACATTTTTCAAACCAGGGACAGAATCAAGGTTTCAACCTTCTTACTACACCTGTAACGAATAAAACTGATGTAATTTACACAATCAATTGTTTAAACTGTCCGGCAACTTACATCGGTATTACATCCCAATATCTGGATAAGAGAGTAAAGCAACATATATATGATTGCAAAAAAACCAAACAAAAAAGTACAGCACTGGCTACCCACCATTTTGAAAACCAACACAATTTCAACTTCTGCAATCCAAAAATATTACACGCAGAACAAAACAAACGTAAACGTACCTTTTTTTAGAAATGGTTCACATCAACAGGGATAAACACAGCATCAATTACAGAACGGTAACATGTAAACTAAGTCGCGGCTACGATATTATTATAAATCAAATTCGATATCAATAACATACATATATCATCATCACATCACACAAAACATATAAACCAATCATTACTTTCCACATTTCTATATAGTCTTATTCATCAACAATTTGGCTTTCCTTTCTCTAATTATCCCCGTCTATACAGGGTGAATTGCTACTCGTGCTACAAACTTCTCCAGTAGATTCTTCACCCTAAAATGAACAAAAAAGTTCATATTGTCCATGGTCCGATTCTCAACCATTTCAGAGTAATTTCGCTTTTTATCGATTTTGAAAGATATCACGTCCTGGCGTCGGAAAATCGTGATATCTTTTAATCTAAACATTTCTCTGAAAATCTAATAGCACCGTTGAAATTCCCGTTAATTTTTCAATAAGAAGATGACGGTGGCAAAATGTTTGGGCTAATTTTTTGTGTTTTATTTCAGCCAGAACTACAAAAAGAGTGGAAAATTGTGTAAATCGGAAAGTGTATAAAGTAATCCAGAGTTTCTAATTTTAGTCTCAGAAGGCAGCAAATTTGAGGAAAACTACCTGATTTAATAACGCTTCCAACGCACTCGTCATTTTCTTATTTAGTGGTTGTGAGACCAAGATGTTGATGACAAAAAGAGAAAAAATGGTGGTTCAAGGATTGCTAATGTTTGAGAGTGACTTGCTACTCGTGCTACAAACTTCACCAGTAGATTCTTGACCCTAAAATGAACAAAAAAGTTCATATTGACCATGGTCCGATTCTCAACCATTTCAGAGTAATTTCGCTTTTTATCGATTTTGAAAGATATCACGTCCTGGCGTCGGAAAATCGTGATATCTTTTAATCTAAACATTTCTCTTAAAATCTATAAGCACCGTTGAAATCCCCGTTAATTTTTAGAGAGAATCAAAATCATAATTCCATTGAAATTTTTTAATTTAATTTAATGCCCATTTAGTATGTAATGCTTAAGAAGTTTACAAACAGCTAGAAGGTCAAGGAAGAAAGACCCAAACGTTTTGCCACCTTCATCTTCTTATTGAAAAATTAACGGGGATTTCAACGGTGCTTATAGATTTTAAGAGAAATGTTTAGATTAAAAGATATCACGATTTTCCGACGCCAGGACGTGATATCTTTCAAAATCGATAAAAAGCGAAATTACTCTGAAATGGTTGAGAATCGGACCATGGTCAATATGAACTTTTTTGTTCATTTTAGGGTCAAGAATCTACTGGTGAAGTTTGTAGCACGAGTAGCAATTCACCCTGTATAATCCTGATAGGATAATCAGGCCCGACCATTACCCATTTTTCCCATTGTTGGCTCCTTTCACCTAAATGAAGCCGACTCCTTATATAAAAAATGTCTTTCTATCCCGACTTCCTTCCCCACTCCTTCAAAATCCAACGTATATAGACATAAAACAGCATATCTCACTGGCACTCTCAACACGACACACTATAATGACACATCTACACAGAACACAAAGACTTTGTGTGAGTACAAATACTTTGATTGAGTCTAGAATTTCTAGCATTGTGTAAATTCACTTTTTTCACAACCTACATGTATTCTTGTAATTTAAACAATGTTTATAAATTCCAGGCCCTGAAGATGATCTCAATAAAAACGTTGGCACGATTAAGAAAATTTTTCTAAAACCGAAGACTCACCAGACCGCATCTCACGATCTCCAAATAATCGCTTCTTATCAAGTCCCTAAAATTTGAAAATAGAAATGCTTACATTTCTGTTACATAAGAATGAAAATAAGTCAACATGTGTGGTGATTAGTGACCGTTAATCGATATTTATTTACAATTCGTGAGATGCGGTCTGATGTGATGTAGGTTTCAGAAAAACATTTTCTTTATCGTGCCAACGTTTCGATCTTTATTGAGATCATCTTCAGGGCCTGGGATTTACAAACACTGTTTACAAATTACAATTATATTTTGGACGTGGAAACGTGAATTTATACAATGCAAAATATATTTTATATATTCAATCAAAGTATTTCTACTCATTCAAAGTGTTTGTCTTCTGTGTAATTGTGTCATTCTTTCGTGTCGTGTCGAGAGTACCAGTGAACGTATATAAACACAAAATAGCAAAATCTCACTGGCACTCTCTACACGACACGCAAGAATGGACTAAATATCATCTTTCAGATAATTAATATTTATGTAAGGTATTGGTTAAGATACAAAATCAGCGTCACGAACGATATCGAATCCACGGCCTTCGGCCTCACGGAAAACGGAGGTCATGGGTTCGAATCCCTCTTGTGACAGTGACCATTTTATCTCAACCAAAACCTTAATTAGTTGAAAAAAATTTTACATTATTTATTCCACCTTCAGTTCTATGGTTTCCATTCGGAAGCTGAATAACCGTAAACGAGTCAGTTTGTTTGGTATCAAAAATCATAATTCTTTTTTTTTGAGAACATTTTGTGTAATTCTTATGGGTTGATACAATTTTTTTTTCAATTGTATTTTTATAAGGAGCTTCTGCTGAAGAGGCCTTACAAAAGTTAGCACTTTTCTAGCACTCTTCTTGAGTTAATGATGCAAATGTAATCTCTGTGGATTCAGGAATTATTATTTCCATCTTTTTTTTCATGATGTTGACTTATTTATTTAGAATTCGTGAATGCGGTCGGGTGTGATGTAGGTTTCAGAAAAACATTTTCTTTATCGTGCCAACGTTTGGATCTTTGTGTAGAGATTATTGACCGTTAATCGATAGTTATTCAGATATCGTGAGATGCGGTCGGGTGTGATGTCGTTGTGGCACTCTCAACACGACACGCAAGGATGGCACAATTACACAGAAGACAAACGCTTTGAGCCCTGAAGATGATCTCAATAAAAGATCGAAACGTTGGCACGATAAAGAAAATGTTTTTCTGAAACCTACATCACACCCGACCGCATCTATGTAATATTTTACGGTTATTCAGCTTCCGAATGGAAACCATAGATCTGAAGGTGGAATGAATAATGTAAAATTTTTTTCAACTAATTAAGGTTTTGGTTGAGATAAAATGGTCACTGTCACAAGAGGGATTCGAACCCATGACCTCCGTTTTCCGTGAGGCCGAAGGCCGTGGATTCGAATCTCGTTCGTGACGCTGATTTTGTATCTTAAACAATACCTTACATAACTATTAATTATCTGAAAGATGATATTTAGTCCATCGGACCACGAAATCTAATGAATTTAATAAGTTAAAGTGATACCTATATAATGGTTCATTCCTACTAACAAACGCGCTTCTACATTTCTTCATAGCGTTCTAACTCTCCTCACTTCACCACCATTTTTTAACGTTTAGTGTTCTTTCACCCCGTCACAGTTTTATTCTACTAACTAATAACACCAATCCCATTCTAATTGCCCCTGGAGCTACTTTAGTATACGGACCAATCGACTGGAAACATTTTTGAATATTGCTGGAACAAAAAGTAAATCTCAAAACCCCTTTAAAACAAAACACGACATAGACACTGCAATCGAAAAATGTACATAAACAGTAGCTGAATCCATCAATGGTTGAAACGTTAACTTGACCTCGTTTTGTCCTTAACATTAAACAAACCGATGTGTTTTACTAAATGATTTATTAATAATATATAAAATATTTATTATTTTTAATTTTTATTAATACTTTTATTGTACAATTTCTCCATCGGTTAAAAGGGTAAATAGACAATGAACAGCGGTTTTTGTTATTTATGAGCAACGATAAAAATCGAAAAAGTATTTCTTCTTTCAAATACTAAATTATAAAATTGTTATGAACCTTGCGGCATCTGGGGGAGAGGAAATATTCCCCAACGGAAACGAATTTTGTTTGCCTTTCCCTCCAAAGCCGTCTTTATTTATCAGATCGATTTATTGTTCGGTCTGAAAGAGAGCCTCCGCCTTCCTTCAAGTAGTTCTGTTTTATCACGACGTTGAAAATTTACTATAGTGCTCCATGCCCCAATAACTTTACTTCGTGCTCTAGTTGTTTGTGGTGTATATTTACAATTCAGATTTCGGCTCCCACTCCTCGACCGGCTCTCTGAGTTTTTCAAATCGTCAATTTTTGGACCAATTGTCCAAACTAGACACCCATCTATGTAATATATATGTATATATGTGCGTGTGTAAATGTCAGGAGCCATTATCAAAAGAAATAAAGTCATTAATGTCAATTAAAACATGCTAGATACCTTACGTATATTATCATTGAATTTTTTCATTGACAAACTGTATGAAATGTGATTTTCATTTTAAGGAAAACCTGATGCGGCCAAGTGTTTGTAGTGCTCGCGACCGTGCGGTTTTACCGCGTGCCTAAAGCAGGGAACACACCCGAGGCAACGCTATGCGCCGCTACCCGAACACAAATCCAAAGTCCATTTTTCCATATGATTATAATACCACCGTGCACATCTGCCAAAACCGCTACCCTACTCTCCGCTCTGCGATCCCCACTGTCCAGATTTTCGACGGGTCGTATCGAGTACAGTCGACGACAAAAAAAACCGGACACTCATATTTTTATTCAAGCTACATGTATTATTGTCATTATATTAATTACGACATACTTCTTTTAATATAAACCAAATTAACCAAGATCAAAATTTCATTAGTTTTTATTTTTTAAAATTAATTTTAATGGTTTGGTATAAAATTGGTCAAAACGTCGGAATACCATTTTTTGATATAATGAATTTAACTAACAATTTATTATGGTTTTGCTCATAAAATTTAACTAACAATTTATTTCATGGTTTTGCTCATAAAATTACACCATTTTGGTCGAGTAGCGTGAGAACAAGACACTCATAATTTTTGTAGTTTATTTCAAACTAAGTATATGTAATTTTGTCGTTATATTAATTACAACATTCTTATTTTAATATAAACGAAATTAAACGACATCAAAAATTTACGAGTTTTTCTAAAATTTTTTAATTATGATGGTTAGGCGGAAAATTTAAGAAAACCCCGGAATAACTTTATTTAAAAAATTAAATTTAACTAACAATTTATTACATGTTTGTGCTCATAAAATTTAACTAACAATTTATTACATAGTTTTGCTCAAAATAATGAATTAAGTACATAATTTTAAGGGTAGAAAATCTCTTAATTATGATGGTTTGGCAGAAAATTGATCACAACACCGGACTAACGTTATTTAAAACAATTAAGTTTAACATACAATTTATTAATACTTTTTAAAAGGATAGTTCCTACTCACAGTAAGTTGTTTTGCAACGATCCGGATTTCGAGCTTTTTAGCACATCATCAGGTTGAAGGACTTCTACAACCTGATGATGAGCTAAAAGGCTCGAAATCCGGATCGTTGCAAAACAACTTACTGTGAGTATGAACTATCCTTTTAAAAAGTATTGAACACCACACTCACTCCATCATTTATCATTTCTACAATTTATTATGTGGTTGTGCTCATAAAATTTACCTAACAATTTATTACATGATTTTGCTCAAAATAATGCAACAAATGAGGCGTTGCGAATGTGATACTGATTTGTGATACATGCTGTGTGACTGTACGTGGCGTGCGCTCGACGTCGCATAGATGTGCAACCCTGAAGGCGTCAGGTAGCGTCGCATGGCGTTGCATTGGGTGTGTTCCCGGCTTTAGGCTCATAAAACACAAAAATAGGAATTTTTTTAATTGTCTTTTTCATTCATTCCTCATTTAAAAGTTTTCTTGTTCATTTTCCTTTATTTAATTTTTGTAAATTATACTCAAGCTTGATTACCTTTGGTTGCCTACTAGGGTCACTATTCCCTGAGAGGAAAAATAGTGTGGCGTCCGACGTACATACCCGTTTGAACAGGCCCACGAACTTCTCCACCGATCCACCGGCACCCACAACTGGGTGGGTGTCACTAAACAGGTGACACCCTAATCATCGATGCATTAAGTCGCAACTGATACTTCCTTTTTACTTATCACTTGAATTGTTTCTCTTCTCTCCCTTTCTTACTTTCCCCCCATGACATACTATTTCGTTTCTCTCTCTCTTTTTCTATATATATATGTATATTTTTCTCTATCTATTTATCTCATTCGCTATGTCTCTCTCTCTGTCTCCCTCGTTGGTTGTAAGGAAGGATATAAGTAAGGTAAACCTCTAGATTAAATAAAGTGTTTAACTCTTCCTTCCCCCTCTCGCTCTTTCCCACTCTCACTCTCTTTGTCTTTATGCTTCTCTCTCTCACACAAGCTCTCTCTCTTCTCTCTCTTTCTTACTTTCTCCCTATCACTTGCTATATCATTTCTCTCTCTCTTTTTCTATACATCTATTTATTGTTTTCTCTATCTATTTATCTCTTTCTCTTTCTTTCTGTCTCTCTCTCTTCTCTCTCTTCTCTCTCTCCTCGCTCTCTCTCTCTCTCTCTCTCTCTCTCTCTCTCTCTCTCTCTCTTGCTCTCTCTCCCTCTCCCTCTCTAACACTCTTCAGTTTTAGGCGTATTCATTAATTCATTCACTGATTCCTTACTTTCTTCGCAAACTAGAAAAGTGATGACTTAGTAAGGTAGCAACACTACAAACGTACGTCTGCAAATTGAAGTCTTGCTCATTCAGAGCTATAATATGCCGGTCATCGAAGTATCTATCTGTCTGTCTGTCTGTCTCTCTCTCTCTCTCTCTCTCCCTCTCTCTCCCTCTCTCTCTCCCTTTCTCTCTCTATCTCTCTCGCTCTCTCTCTCTCTCTCTCTCTCTCTCTCTTTCTCTCTATAAAGTACTAAAATTGTTCGAACAGAAATGATGATATCGAGTAGCAAAGAACCAATTAGCTGTAAAAAAATATACAAATGAAATCTTGTAAACTTCAACAGTTCTTTCAACAGAAATATCAAAACTAACGTAGAAGTAACCACTTTAATTGCGAGAATTTAATAACCCATTGGGATGAATTTAATGGGTACCAAAAAAAATACACTAACAGGATTGACTGAAACATATCTCAAACCTAGCATTAACAACTGTACGATTAGCATTTCCAATTATAAAATGTATAGTGTGATAGCATTAATGTCCTCGGTGGAGGTGTCGCGGTGTTTCTGAATAGGGTTATAAACTGTTCTTTCTAATAGGGGATTTTAAACTAATCGAATTTCGATCAAAATACTTTTAGTACAAAGAGATAAAAAGGAAGATTAGAAAAACTCTGAACATAAATTTATAAAATATGTTATGGGAAAATTATAGCAGAACCTACGAGAATGTTTAAGGCCATTATACAGCATTCCTGATTAAATAACTTTAGATGATGGAGCAAATAGAAGCAATGGACAAAATTCATAATGAATGGGTAATAATGATAAAACGTGAGACAAAAGAAACGTAAAAACGGTTGGTTTGATAAAGTCGAGTCTGTTCCAGCCGCACCGCACACTAATTGTTGCAAATAGATATTTGCTTCCTTTTTTTTTTACTTTATGTACTATGCATATAAGCTAATGCCAGCCAATATATTATGTGTATTCGTATTAAGGGAAGGGTATCGTGAAAAAAGGGCCAGAGGCGACGGCGGAATTGAACCCACGAACCACTTGAGCTATCGTGACCTCGATCCACTCGGACACCAACTTCCCATCTCAACCCCACCTTTTGAATTTTCCCTCCTTTTTGCCATTTTTCAATGAATTTAAATGAAGTATACTTCACTAAAGCTCTCCTTGGCCATTTCATTTGTCGCCGAGAATCCAATCCGATTACACGATTTGAAAAATGGCAAAAAGAAGGGAAAACTCATAAGGTGGGGTTGAGATGGGGAGTTGATGTCCGAGTGGATCGAGGTCACGATAGCTCAGGTGGTAGAGCAGCGGCGTATCTAGCCGAAGGTCGTGGGTTCGAATCCCTCTCGTGCCATTAACTTTTTTTCATCTCAACTAAAAAACCTTAATTACTTGTCTGGTATTGGTCAAGCGGACCACGAAATTAGGGAATGAAATTATATGAAATATGGTAGGGTACTCAAATATAGTAAGCTTTTGTTCTAGCCAAATGATTTGTGCAGTAGAGGATTGTATTAATTATTTAATTTATTTGTTATTGTTGTTTTTAATTGTTATTTGACCAAATTGTACATTACTATATGATGTTGCAAGTGACTCTGGCAACCAGCTGCCAAAAATAAATTTTAAGAAAATAAAGTAAAGTAACATGCACATTCTGCTTCATAAATCACAAAATTTTTAAGTACTTACTTCCAAATAACAATGGAACAAGTTGTTTCAATTGCACTTGTAAAAAGGTTTGTTAAAACTAAAGATAAATTTACTACTTCCTACCCTAGCTCTATTAAAGACTGTCTCAGTTATCTGATATTATTGAAATAAAAAAGCATATCGTAGATTATGTATAATTAACTCTAAAACAACATCAACTGTTAGCTCTACTGAAGACTGTCCCAGTTGCCTGATATTATTGAAATAAAAAAGCAAAACGTAGATTATGTATATCTAACTCTAAAACAACAACAACTGTTAGCTCTAGTAAAGATTGTCCTAGTTGCCTGATATTATTGAAATAAAAATGCAAAATGTCGATTATGTATAATTAACTTCAAAATAACATCAACTGTTTACAATTTAACGCTGCAACTGTCATACCGTTACTTCATAAAAAGAAACAGTGTAGATGTTTTATTAATTCGAGAACTATATATTATTGCTAACTCGATTTCTGGATCTCGAAAACATCATAGAATATTTTCAGCAGGAACGGGTACAAAATAGTACTTGTAAGTGGTATATATGTCTTTAATTTTGTTGCTCAGAAGCGTTTATCGAGACAGTTTTGCTCTGAAAATATTATTTTTTAATTTATTTATTACAAAAGTAAAATGCTAAGTATTTTAAGAATTATTCTTGTTGGAAAGTAAATATCCGCTAAAGATTTTTTTGAAGATGGCTAGAAAGCGAATAATTAAACAATCACTTCGAGGCCAGTCAGGCTTATTTATCTCCGTCAACTCGGTGCGCACAACCTGAATGATGAACCAATTTTACGGCTGATGGCTTTGATCAATCCGCTGAGGATCTCAGGAAGATCTGCGCCTCATAATTTATAATGCCGCCAATATAACAATCTCGCCCTTTATTCTGAGCTTTTTTTCAAATATCCTTCATTTGAACAATTTATTTTTCGTAGATTAATTATTTCTTCGTCTTTTTTCCTGAAGACCAGGCCACAAAACGCTTGAGAGTCGGAGTGGTGGACGGAAAGAATGGAAATTTCGAGATAATATAATTTTTCACTTTTTCACTTTACACGTCTACTTTATCGCGCATAAACGACTTAATCTCTCTACTTCTGACAAATAATTCGGTATTCGATTCGACTAAAGCTTGAAATGAAACTTATTATGTATACTCACTTTTACTTTCATTAAAGCATCAATAGGAGTATTCACGATTTTGTGTTAACCTTGTTAGATCGAGAAAAATGATGACGTAAAAATCGGCTAGTGGCCAATTTTAGGTGTTAGGTAGAGAATGTAGTCACATTGCTAGCCGTTAGGCAGCAGCTAGGTAACCAGCATGGCAGCCTCGAATTTAACAGCTGTGTTTTGTTTACAAATATTTTTATTATTAAATACGCAATTAATTAAAACAGACCAATACATTTCTTTTGTTAATTTCTGACCTGTTCTTATACTCTCATTCATAATTGATACATCCCCCATCCTCTAAAGTCGTAGGCTGTTAAACGTTAAGACACAAGCTAGGTATGTCGGAATGTATTGAGCGTGTCATTTGTTAGTACTTTTCGAGTGCATAGATAGCATTTTGAATGAAAGAGTTAAAATTAATTTTCCTTTTTTATTAACTTCTGGCATCTTACAATTTAACAAAAAACAAAAACAAAACAAACAACAATAAGCCTTCAAGGGCTGTTATAGATTTGTTTTTTACGATCTTACTGGACATTTCTCTATTCGAGTTAACACGAGTTAGCATCTAACAAACATTGTGAATACCCCTATTATTATGAATTTTACATAACTACTTAGAAAAGAATGCTAAACCCGCACAACGTATGTGCAATGCCGAACTGTTGGTCAGTTTTATTTTCGTTTTAATTTTTTTAAAATTATTATTTTATTTGTACCCTTACTTACTTGTATATGGCGCACGAAGTCACAATTTAATTGTAGCATTTGAACACCTAACTATTTAGGAAAACACAAAAGGGAACGGAGGATTAGAATCAAAGCTTTAATGCTCGCTTCTCATTTCCTACATTAGAGGAACGAACTTTATTGCCGGCAGAAAAATACCGGATTCATATAAAATTAAATAAAAGAAAGAGCAACCGTTCTCAAACACTGTTTTCCAGGGAAAATAACGAACCCCTTTCGGCAAGACGTCAGGTAAAATGAATAATTTTTCCACGCTCTGCCGTAAAAAAGGCAACGTTGGCCCCGGCGGGTTATCAAAGAGCCAAACAGCTCTTCGGTCTATTTGTTTCCAAAACTAGTTTCTTTGTAAGCACATTTTCTTCAAATGGAATTGCTTCTCTTACTCAAGAATGGCTTATTCTCTCGCGATCCAAAAACTTAATAATGACGTATAACGCGTTCAAGTTGCAAAGGTACAACCAATATTTTGATATCAATCGACATAAAAATTATTAAGTATGAGCTTTCTATTTACAAAAGAACTTCTTTTCAAACAATGTTATTTCAACTTTAATTTATAACATTAAAAATAAAGTATTACATACTAAATTATATAATTTATAATTATAAAAGAACAATTATTTAGGCAAAACAACTGTATAAATGATTTACACATCAAATCTTGCCTTTGTAACCTATTTTTTAGATTAATTATTCTTTTTTATGTAAGGGCTTCGGTTCGAATTACTTTTTTAAATTGAAAACTATTAAACTAATAAATATAATGTTCCTTGGTTTTTTGGCATATTTTTTTCAAAATAAGGGTAAATAAGGATCTAATACCAAAATACGAAATGTGAAATTTTCTTGACTCTCGATAAAAATTTATACTATAAGAAATATCAAGAACTAAACGTTTGTGTTGGATTTGTTGTGAAGTTTGGAATAAATTATTTCATCTGTTCAGACGAGAGATTATTCATCTTAAGTCGTTGCCCTAAATCTGGCTATAATTTTAAAAAATTGTGAAAGAAAAGGCGGGAATTATATTATTCGGTTTTTATGTCTAAGATTATGATAGTTTTGCCTGATATAAACACTCATGCTAATAGGGCTGAAAGGATTACCTCGTCATCTATAGATGTGTAAAATTGAATTTTACAAATGATTCCTGCATCATTAATTCTGCTATTCCCCGTTTTACTTAATTAGGGAAATGCGTCGGGAAATATTCACCCGGCGCCCTGCACATTATTTCCCAGGGGTGTTCTGGTCGGCTTTATGTTTGGAAAGGAAAGGGAAGAGAAGTTCAATTTTTACGAATATCCTTTGTATAATTTCTTATCTAAACAAATTGTAAAGCTTAACAGATTGCTTCTGATTTCTTTACTAATCAGAGTTTTCACTGTCTATTTCAACAATTGAAAGGCCTCATTACTCGCAAACCTCATAAACATTTCAAATCATTATTACAAGTCTTGTGATGAATTGTTGTTAACGTTTTTGGATTCCACTCAAAACCTCCAAATAAAACTGCAGTCATGAAAACTTTGATAAAAGATAGGATAAGTACGATAAATCCTATTATGAGTGATGATTTTTAATTTTTTTTAAGTTTAGGCTAACTACATTGGCCCGCCTTCTCTTTTCTAGCTTTTTAACTACACCGAGAGGCAAAAACGTTGGCAACCCCAAATATTTTTAACGATTTCTTTGTCAATCTTCCTTTGATTATATTACATCAATATTATGCTCGTTTTCAGGGATTGAAAGGCAAGCACAGATAAAATTTCCGACTGTGTTTACAATTGGATTTTGGAAATAAATCCTTCAATAATCAATATCTTCGTTGTTCGTTTTCTTTCTAATTTTCGGATTGTGTGACTTTTTAATAACTTATTATTTTTAAGTTTCAAATTTCTTTTCTTTGAGTGATTGTTTTAAGTGAAACAGATTCGACTAGAATAATAGTATTGTTGGAAGAGAGAGGAAGTCAAGCGATTGTGGCCATTCCCAGAATAACTGTCCGAAGAGTGTTCCATCGCAACCAAAGATACTGGAGATTACTCAAGTAGGTATGGGTCAGGTCATATCGCCTGTGACTACTTGAACCGGGCTTCAGTTGAAATGAGAAAGCTAGTGCCAAGAGCCGGATTCGAACCCATGACCTTCGGCTAAATACGCAGCTGCTGTGCCATTTGAGCTATCGTGACTTAGATTTACTCGGACACCAACTTCCCATCTCAATCCACCTTTCGAATTTTCCCTCCTTTTTGCCATTTTTCAATTGTCGCGCAATCAGGATTCGATTCTTGGCTCGTAAAGAATGGCAAAGAACACGCTTTTCTTCAGATAAACGAAAACTGAATAAACTAACACATCAATTGACTACAGAATTGCAAGCTTTCCGCTCCGACCATTCGGATGGTTTACTGAAGCAGTAACAACATATAACAAATCGCTCGAGGCAGCAGCTAAAAATCTTCTAACTTACTACAAAATATGTACCCCGCTTCGCCAAGTCGACGTTCCTAGTCAGACGAGGAAAAGCGAATGCTTTTGCCTCTTACCCGACTACAGTGTTCACCCCACATCCCAACAACGATGACCATACTTATTCACAACTTATCGAGGAATATTTGCCTCACCGATTAACTGAAGCCGTCTGACGTTCATTCTACCATTCAACTCCTAAAATCAAAGAAAACTCTAGGTTTTGATCTCTTTACCCCAAAAATTCTCCAACGCCTTCCCAAAAGGGACATCATACACATAACATACTTATTTAACTCTGTTCTTCGTAAAACATACTTCGCTGTAGGTTGAAAGCTCTCGTATATTCGTATGTTCTCTAAACCAAAAAGCCAACACATTGTACTACTTCATATAGAAAAATGAGTCTACTACCCATTTTGAGTATAATTTTACAAAAGCTCCTATTGAAAAGAATTCTTCTGATTCCAAATTCTCAAAATATAATCTAAATTATTAATTTGGTTTTCGAAACCGTCATTCAACTACACAACAGTGCCAACGCGTGGTAGATATTTTTCCTCCTTCCTTGAGATGGGACAGGACTTTCTGGTGCCATTCTTGATGTACTGCACAATTACCTCACTGGCAGGGTTTTTCTAAGTCATATAAGGCCTCTCTGCATATTTCCCT
Organism: Cimex lectularius; assembly: GCF_000648675.2. Classification (NCBI taxonomy): domain Eukaryota; kingdom Metazoa; phylum Arthropoda; class Insecta; order Hemiptera; family Cimicidae; genus Cimex; species Cimex lectularius. Next base: position 777,470 of record NW_019392897.1, on the reverse strand, counting down.
ATCCATGCTGATGTTCCTCAGAGTAGTGTTCTGGTCCCCCACACTATATCAGGTACTCACAGATGACATGCCATTATATTTCAAACCCACCATTCACTCATATTTTCATACCATACAGTAATTCTTTCTAGCAACTCTGACCTTCTGATTTCTCCTCGAAAACTCAAACACCACCTCATACTATTAGAGCCTTGGAATAAAAATAAAAGAATAAAATTAAAACAGATAAATTCACCCACATTACCTTTACTCTCCGTAAAAAGATCTTTTTTTTAAATCGTACTGTACATCAACAAACGCCTGAATCCTTCTTTCTTCGTGTCGTGTTAATGTGCACAAAAACTTACATCATACCAGACCGCATCTAACGATCTCCAAATAATCATTAATTAACGGTAACTAACCACACAATTATAACAGCATTTTCCAAAAGAGACAATTTGAAATAAGATGGAAATAAGGTTGCCTCGTGAAATGTAATCAAAAGTTATTTTTTGGATAATGGGATTTATCCGACTTAGATAACAAAGCTTTAAAAGTAATTCAGAGTCAGTCGGAACTTTTGAAGTTATTATTACTTTCTAAAAACTTAAACAGCGTGGCAATCTAATTGTTTCTAGCTAACTAGCTCACGTATCCGCCCACGTAGGTTTTTCTGTGTTAACGTCTAATAATAGGTCGATACTAACAATTTATAAGCTGTTTTTAAGGAAATATTGTACATTCATACATTTATTCGTTATATGTTTAATTTTACATATTTGACAAATATTGTTAACTTCCTTTTCCATTATGTAAGGGTGCTGACACACGGAGCGGTTTTGCTAGGTTGTGACACATGCAGCGGTATGATGTGCGTTTTGGCCGAAGCGGTTTTGTTCTCTCTCAGTTATTAAANACACAGGAGAATGTGGGTTCATCCAATTGTCGAGAAGAGAAGCGAAAGAGGGCATTTTAAGAATTTGTTTTCAGAGATGAGGAAACACCCTGAAGAATGTTTTAACTTTACCAGGATGTAAATGGGCAGTTTTGACGAGTTACATAGTAAAATAAAATGCCGCATTACAAATTTTTTATCTCCACGTCTATTTTTTGTATCTTAAAAGTAAATTAGAAGACTGACAAACAAACAACCCTTCAAGAAAGTGGGGTACGAACCGCTCAAATAAACGCCACGTGTGTCAGGGCTAATGCAATACTTGGGTACCACTCACCGCCTGGCGTTTTCAAAACCGACGCGTTGGGTCGTCTCCGCCACCGACCGACTCGGTTTGAAAACCGACAGGCGGTTACGACCGCTACGTCTGTCAGGTTAATGCAACAACAATGAACGACTCACCGCCTCGATTTTTCTCGCGATAAACGCTTCGGTCAAAACCGCTCCGTGTGTCATCGCCCTTAGGCTATATTTATATACATACATCAATATGTACAATCAAAATTTCTGAGTTCCTATTTCTGCCTTATTACTTTCACTAAATAATCCATCACAATTTCCCAAATAAATGAATGCGAAATTCAATATTTTATATTATGGTTGAACAAAATACTTTACAATTTATACTTTTAATAAGTTATTAGGTGACGAAAGCTTGGGGAACCCAACAATTTGTTTTTTCCTTTCTTCACCTATCTACTGACCTCCATGAAGATTGAAACTCCATACAGATTACCTGCAGGTCGAGCAACAAACATCATATTTAATAAGTTGTTAAAAATTAATGACAACTATAACTAAAAGTAAAACTAATTTCATTTAAGCTATGAAACTTATTTTCACGATTTAATTTGCTAATTGGATGATGAATCGTTTTCGAGGGAATAAAGCGATGTGCTTGTACTTCATTATTGCAATAAAATATAATTAGTCACTTTTTGTTTGAAATGGCGGATTGAAAAAAGTTTAAAAGATAGCAGACTTCATTACGCCATGCCGGCCCCACCGATCCTTCTACTGTGCGAGGAATGAAAATCTGTGTAATTTGTCGCAATTTAATAAGCACGATTTTAAAGGTACTAATTAGCCTCTCGTAGTCCTCAAGTACTCATCCCAGGGTTACAACCACTCACTCTCACGGACCGTGACTCAGCGAAATCTAATAACGGCCAATTACAATTATCAGAATTTAACATTATTCCAATTGGTTTTTCGCAATTACCCATTATATGATTGTCAAAGAAGTATTGGTTTTAAACTTTAAAGCCTCCATATGTTAAGACGATGGTTGGCAATATTTAATATAACAAAAACCAAAAAAGACACAAGTCGACCATCAATTTTTACGCAATTATTTAATTAAATATGTCACAACTTTTTAATAAAATGTTTAATAAATAATGTTTTATAAGATACGGCCCCTGTTAGAGAATTATAATATTGCACAATTCTCGGTATTTTGCAAAATTATTTTATTAGATCAATTCAACATGCTTTCTCCATCAAATTGAGCATTTTTCAAGGAATATTAAAAACCAATTTTAAAATAAAACATTGACTTTTTATCGCAATAAATAACCTTAAGACTTAATCGACCAAAGAAATCAAAGGATAGATATAACGCCGATACACGCGCTTACCGTTACTTGTAAAGACATAAGCGGTATTCACGATCTTTGTGTTAACTCTTTTAACTCTGTTAGGCCCTGTTAGATCGAGTAAAATGATGACGTAGACTTGTAAGAAACGGCTAGTTAACATTGCTCGATCTAACAAGCCAGAGCCAATGTTGGATCGAAAATTTAGTCACATTGCTATCCGTTAGGGCGTAGGTAACCAGCCATTGATTTAACAGCTGTTTTTCTTTACATGTATTTTTATTCTTAAATACGCGTTAATTAATTGATATTTTGTCCCAATATTAGAATTGTGCTTGAGCATGATAACGAGTATTTGGGTCCCCTGTGCTGATTTTTAAGGTTAGACAAATTGAACAGTAAGAGGTGTTCTTTTAATAAATGGATTATTTTACAGTTTTTATACAATTTTGCACACACAATGACACATCTAACGGAAAACAAACACCTTGAGCTCTGAAGATGATCTCAATAAAAATCGAAACGTTGGCACGATAAAGAAAATGTTTTTCTAAAACCTACGTCACACCAGACCGCATCTCACGACCTCCGAATAATCATTGACTAACGGTCACTAAACACCACACTGTATCTAGAATACTTTTATTTACTTTCCCATTCATTTTTCACCAGATTGAGCCACTGCGTACCAGTAAAAAAAGAAGAAAAAAAGTAGCACCCTATACACTGTTTTCTTGTACCGTTGAAATATCACTCAAAAGCAATATCGTAAGGTAACATTTGCGGTTTATTTTAGCCACCCCCTTCAATTCATGATAGTTTTGTTCCCCGTTGTTTCCGAAATTGTTAGCCTTACCAACATCGAAACGAGTTATCTTAGGACCATTGACAAAAAGATACAGGTAACCGTTGAGACATCCGCGTCGTTGCACAACCGAAAACAAAACGGTGTAGTCAGTTGTGTAATCTACGTGCGATATAGAGCAAGCGAACGTTTAAATGCTCATTATACCTTATTTTTTCGTACTGAACCCTTTAAGCGCCGTGTTATTTATATACAAGTTCCTCTTCTGAATAATTATTCATTTTTGCTTTCCGACTGGAACAGAAATGCATTTATGCAATTTTTGACGGGCGGTGTCACCAAGAAAACGTAACTGTTACCATAACAGGAATATTGGTCTACTTGTCCACCAAGTAAATAAAAAAAATCTTTAATACGTTTAAATGAAATTGTTGTTAAATTGTTTTACGAACACAGACAATGTTTATTCAATGGAAAAATAATGTAAATAAATTTGTTTTAATATCTTCATTAAAAAACACGATTGACACGCCTTCAATGAATATAATTTAAACAACAGTTCATTTCGAACATCTCATTTTTTCGTTTTTAACATGGAAAATTTTTATTTTGAAATGAACACGGTCAAACTACTTATTAGTTACAGTTAGTCGAAAATGCTGTTTTATAACTAAATTTTGATGAACTCAAGAACAAAGATTGAAGACAAAAACCATTTGTGTTTGTTGCTTACTTGTATTGAATAACTTATTAAACTCTTTCTATCTTGTAAGAAAAAAAATAACTTTTTGGCATAAACAATTTTTCGAGATAACAATTTTTCTCATCATGTTGATATGTGTTATATCAATCAACATTAATTTCTCGAAATTAATAAAATATTAACGGAATAATAAAAAAATGCCGAATCGGCCTCAAAATGTTCATTCAAAAACGTCCGCCTGAAAATAATTTCGGATAAAGCACAATATCATGTCAGTTTAAACAAAATATAAACGTCTTTAATAATCAGGCCTTTGAGTCAAATTAACAAAAAAAATTAAGATCGGATTAATCACATAATATTTTTTACCAATTAAAGAACGTTTCGATCTTTATTGAGTGCCTTTCAGCACGACACACAAGAATAACACAATGAAAACAAACACCATGAGCCATGAAGATGATCTCAATAAAGATCGAAACGTTGGCAGGATAAACAAAATGTTTTTCTAAAACCTACGTCACACCAGACCGCATCTCACGACCACCGAATAATCATTTACTAACGGTCGCTAGAAACCACACAGTATCAAGAATATTTTTATTTACTTTCCCATTCAATTTTCATCAGACTGTGCCACTGCATACCAGTTAGTTAAAAACGAAAAATTAGGACCTTGTGACAAAAGATGACAATATAGAGATGAAATTCAGAGCGAGAATGAGAATAGGAAGGAAATCAACAGGTTACAATTACCAGCATCATTGTTGATTAGTATTCATGGAATTAGACTGATACTAACTGTTAAACCGATGACGTTATTACGCCTTGGCTTCTGTACATATAAATAATAAATTATCATTATTTATATTATGTATGATGTATGTTTATCCTTATTAAACCTTTTTTTAAATTACTGAATAGAAGTCATTTGCCGAAATCATCAAATAATCACACAATTTGAAGTATTTTTTTCATTGTAACTATGTTTGTTGATAAATTGGTATTTTCGTTTAATTTAAAAAAAAATCAAATAATTTTTGGATTATTTTATTTATTAGTTGGAATGCAGGGCCGCTGGATTCGAACCCGGGACCTTACAGTGATGAGCGCCTTGTCACCACCTAACTATTTGCGGCCACCGACGTAATGGACAAAACTTGTTAATGTTTATGATATACCAGATAACCCCTAACTCTATTTATTCTTATTGATCCACAGCAGCCAGTTTTGTCTGATCTCAGTAATGAGAGATAAGAGTTAGTGCCTTCATTCCCTTTTCTCGTTCACAAGACCCCACACCATCTCTTATTTCCGACCATCCTATTTACCGCCTATCCTATTCGTGTGCAGGTCTCGTTATGTGGTTCATTCAGGCAATGCCGAGACGGTAAAATTAATTTACTCTTCCATTTTCTTGTTCCAAACTGTCAACTCAGAGTAGAACAGCTCTAGAATCCAAGAACACCAAAAATCGCATCCAAGGCCATTATTATTGAAAAACAAATAGGAGTATCGGAAAATCCAAAAGTAACCGCTGCAATAAATCAATAAAATGACAATCAGCATCAAGGTACTAGCTTCATCACATTACCAGGCATCTTATCTCCCAATTTGATAACGAGGACGAAACAGATGATTCTCCACCACAGACTTTTTCAAAACTACTACCAGTATACAAACAGTATTCGGATCTACGTCCAGTTATGTAAAGAACGTGAAGAAAAAATATTTTTATAACACTTTACCTACAAATCAAGAACATCGGATGTATTAGTTAACTGTCTTCATCCTGAAACATATCGAGGAGTAGTACAATACACAAAGACAACAAGTGTTGATTTTCGCTGTTATCAGCTCAAGCAGGATAAGATGTTTAGAATCGTCATAAGATACCCCATCAGAGCACACCAAATGATCTAATAAAAGAAAAGATAGAAAAATGTTGATTCTCAGTACTAAACGCAGCAAACGTCCAACACCCATCAGGGGTATTCACGATCATTGAGTTAACCCCGTTAACTCTGTTAGGTCGTGTTAGATCGACAAAAATTATGACGTAGACTTGTAAGAATCGGCCAATTAACATTGCTCGATCTAACAGGCCAGGGACAATGTTAGATGTCGGGTCGACAATGCAGTCACATTGCTATCCGTTAGGGCGTAGGTAACCAACATGGCAGCCATGAATTTAACAGCTGTTTTACACGTATTTTTATTCTTAAATACGCGTTAATTAAATCAGACCAATACATTACTTTTGTTAATTTCTGACCAGTCCTTTATTTGCAGACGACATAGTCCAGGCATCGAGCAGATGTGCACGGGGGCAATACAATCTTATGGAAAATTGAATTTTTGGTTTGCGTCAGGTAGCGTCGCATAGCCTTGCATTGGGTAAGTGTGTTCCCTGTTTTAGGTGTGTCGGCAGAATGAGTGAGTTAAAATCATGATTTTATTATCTTATTCTCATTTCAAAAGGATGGCCAAAGTGAAATAATATTTACGTGTCGTAGAAATGATAAATGATGGAGTGAGTGTGGTGTTCAATCCTTTTTAAAAAGATAGTTCCTACTCACAGTAAGAATTGTAAAGAAGAAACGTATTGTCATGTTAAATAAAAACTTTGCGCTTTTGAATCACCCCGGAACACAAATGCAAGCCATTATTTATGAAACTTCTAAATAATAAATACGTAAGAACTTGGCGCATGAGTCGTTCAGTAGCGACTAATTACAAACACGTACCAACAAAAGAGTTATCCTTCACAAAAACAAAGGAGCTTTTAATTAAATTAACTAAAAGAGTAAATAGCCGACGCCGGATAAACGGATTGCTTTGTTTACATTTGTAAAATTAAATCTTTTGTCCTGAGAAGCATTTGTTTCGTTTGCGATCCATGTGGTGTATACAAAACCCGCTCTCTCGTAAGTTGAGGAACAAAACAAGAAAAATTATATATGAAACAATGCTCTATCGACATTACTGAATGATTGAATACTATGTTCATTAGAAAACAATCAGGAAAATTTTTCTTTCTTTTCTTAACGAAAATTGTACATTTACGCAATACCTCTATTTCAATATAGAGACTTATTGGACATTAAAGAAATTGGCTGCCAACAATTCCAACTTACAAAACCTAATGAAAGTAACATGTTTATTTAACAATTTAATATTTTACGCCCCACAAAAATTGTCAATAATTTGGTTTTCTAATTGAAAAATCATTCTGAATATTTTCATTCTTTTTTCTCTTCACCTATACACATGTTCTCCAACCATCTTTCATTGTATGAAAATAAAACTGAAATGGTTTTTTAACCAAATAACTGCAAGTTCTTTATTCTTGATTCTACAATAAATGTTTCCACTCTATTTTGGTCTATTGGTCTTATTAGGTTGTTGTTGGGTAGTTAAGAGATCCATACAAAAATTCAAAAATGAAGCTCTTACTATTTTGATAATTAAAAAGAGACAAACATTCATAACCTTACTTAGACAGAAAGAGTTGACACTGTACCACTGAATAACTGATTACATAAATAGTAATTGTAAAAAGAATTAGCTACACAAGAAAGTAAATATAACTAGTTTGGTACTAACGAAGTTCTAAGACAGCAAGATACATTTTTCTTCTTATATTAGCAAAACATGTACAATTCGCAATGAAATTAAGTAGATATTCTCTTTCATCAGCATAACAAACAGGAGACGATTAATTTACATTGGTGTTATTAAATGATATCCCCCTTAACAGTAGTTAACATAAGTTTTATTTCCTTTCCTTTAGAGAGGAAATATAATTGCTTTCCTGACTGCAACAGGAAAATCGCAATTCTCAAAAATGTCATTTAAAAAATCAACCGTTTTTCCAAGAGCTTACGGGTAGCAATTTTATAGCACTCATATAAATTCATGGGAATTCACGAATTTCGTGTTAACCCTGTTAATTCTGTTAGGTCCTCAGATCGAGAAAAAATGATGCCGCAGACTTGTAATAATCGGCATTGCTCGATCTAACAGGCCAGGGCCAATGTTAGGTGTTAGGTCAAAAATATAGTCACATCGCTATCCGTAAGGGCGTAGAAAACAACATGGCATCCATGAATTTAACAGCTGAGTTTTGTTTACACGTATTTTTATTCTTAAATACGCATTAATTACATTAGACCAATGCATTTTTTGTTAATTTCTTACCTGACTTTATACTCTCATTTATAGCAGATACATCCCATATCCTATATAGTTGTAGGGTGCTAGAAGTTGGGATACAATTATTAGAACCATTACAGTTCGTGGTCCGATTGACAAATTAACTTTTTTCAATTAATTAATCTTCATGAAAGTATTGGTTGAGATAAAAAAGTCAGTGTCATAAGCGGGATTCGAACCCACGATCTTCGCCTAAATAAGCCGCTGCTCTACCACATGAGCTATCGTGACTTCGATCCGCTCGGACACTAAGTATATCTTCACGAAAGTTCTCCTTGGCCATTTCATTTATCGCCGAGAATCAAATAGATTACACGACATTTGAAAAATGGCAAAAAGGAGGGAAAATTCAAAAGGTGGGGTTGAGATGGGAAGTTAGTAGCCGAGTGGATCGAAGTCACGATAGTTCAAGTGGTAGAGCAGCGGCGTCTTTAGCCGAGGGTTATGGGTTCGAATCCCGCTCGTGACAATGACTTTTTTATTCCAACCAATATCTTATATAAAGATTAATTAATTAAAACTTGCCTTAATCAACCTACGGCTGCCATTACTTTTTGATTTACCCATTGTTCTTACGATTTATTTTAGGAATATTTATTTTAATTTCTATTTGATTACTTAGAAAATTACATAGTGATTCGTTTAACTGCTCATTAACTAAGATATCCTTATAGGGTCCGAAAACAATAATATTTCTTTTTCTACTGTCATGTTTTATAAGACCAGTCGATTTTCAATTTCAACGAATTTTGGATTCATTTGAACAAAGTGTTCATCTATTTCGAACACTTGTTTTTACGTTTGCCTCCGTCTTGCCTCATGTCGTTTTTCAAGAGGTTTAACTGCTCACGAATAAACTCTTCCATTTTGGAGCCTTAAGGCTATTATGCGGATGTTAGCGAAAGGTGATGAACACCACGCGCCTGTTTTACGCACTTACCCACTCACCAGCAATATCTCGAGTACAAATAATTTCCCAAAGCGATTTAATTTTCTGTACCGTCTATATCTAATTTCACTCCAACACAGTACAAAGAATCTCATAAATACACTGTAAAATCGATAGAAAGCAGACCAGTTGAAGAGACGTTGTTAAGACTAGCATGTAACATTTGCTAAAATAAGGCGAAGAGATTAATAAATATTTTTATTTTTTCCTTGTTGATGGATGTTGTAGAAAGTGTAATTACTTCATTAAAAAAATAAGAAAATACATGTTGGAAGAAATGTGCAATTTTTTCACAATATAAACGAGCTAACAACTTTAAAGATATGATCGGAATACATAAACACAAGTACGTAAAACATTGCATTTCTCTTAAAACTTAATCTCTTGTAGCGTTTTATTTTTTGAAATATTAAATGTTATAACAAATCATAAAATAACCTTTTTTTGCTAATAGCTAAAAACATTTTTGTTTGTTTTGTGCCTTCAATTTGACCGTGTTGGTCGAACTTGAACAATATTAGACCGGCCCTGTTTGGAATAATAGTTCGACAATACCCATCGAATCTTTGATATATCGACTAGGTAGAATTGGTTTTATCCCTGTAGTGCCGGCATGCACGGCTTTCAATACCAATCTATTATGGCCCGGCAGTGCCTGCATTGAAAACGTCTGTCTGGATCGTATGTCATCTATCTTGGCTCGACCTTGTTTATCTAAAGAAAATGCTCAACCCTATCAACGCGCATATTTCAATTTCAGTATTATCTAGCCGTAGCTATTGTTTATTTCGACGAAAGTCGGCTCAAAGCAGGCAGCCAACGCCATAGACTTCTTTGATTTGTAGCAGATACGATGTCTGATGTGAATGACTTCATACAGTAACACTGCTGACAAATCTACCTTGTGTAATTTACATATAATTGATATCGGCATGGTGAAATATAATCCAGAGAATTACGTTGGAATGAGGTATGTCACATAATTTTGCAGGTAATTTCACCATTAGCCCTTCGAAAAGCTCTTCGTTGGTAGGTTCTTATTTCCTTCTGAAATATCAGGGTTTTTGTGTGTGTGTGTGTGTTTTAGAGAGAGAGAGAGAGAGAGAGAGAGAGAGAGAGAGAGAGAGAGAGAAAGAGAGAGGAAGAGAAAGCGAGTGAAAAAACAGAAAGGGAGAAACGGAAAAAGAGATTAAACTAAGTGATTTAATCAGTAAGTTAATCAGAATTGATATTAATAATTTCACTTAATTTCGAGAAAGAGAAATATACATAAAAAACGACTTATTTTGTTTGGAATAAAAATATCTGCTGTGAGTAGTTTCCCTCGGCCTGCGTCAGACAGGGTTGCGTGCTGAGCCCACTTTTATAACATCTTGAGGGCGTAAAGTGCAAATTAAGCAAATTCGGTGTATCTAATCCAGTTAAATTTTTCTACCAGTGAAATAAAAAAATGTATTGAGTTACTTTGAGCATCACAAAAACAATGTTTTCAAATTATTGAACCACAATAAGTTATACTATTTGTAGATGTAGAAGTAATACCATATACTTAAATAATACTTCACGACAGAGATTTGACATGCTTCGGTAAAACTCTTCGCTGGTTTTCGCTGAAGAAAACAGAAGATTTTGATGGATGAAATTGGTTCACCTTATGTAAGTACTTAAAAAAGCTAAAAGCTATAAAAATTTTATTAATTTACGATTTTTTTCATAGGTGCCATCCCAGTTAAAGGTGATATAGAAGCTATATAAGCAATTGTTTCAGTTAAATAAAATAGAATTTAAAAAGTTCATTATTGTCAATACTAATTATCAGTAACTCGTCGGATAAACAAGGATAAAGAACAACAACAATACTATTATGTTATCAATACTCAATGTTCGTCCGACATCATTACTGCTTAAAACATCGTCGTTTTTAGTTATGACTGTAACTGGACGGCACAGCCAACTGCACATCCTCGTTATTTATTTGATAATCTCGTCGTTAAGAAGGCCGGTGGTGGTTGTTAGCTTCCAAGTTAAAACTTGGTTTCGCGCACCATCCTTTTTCCGATCCTCGCTTTCCCCGTCTTGTCCACAAGTTCACTTTAAACTTCCTCTCATGAGCTTTCCGTGGAAAACCTCTGCTTCAGAAAACAAAATAAGGCCGATAGTTTTAGGCTTGGCCCCTGTAAGTACTGTTGCGTATAATCTAAAGCATTACACGACATGTCAAGTTTTATTAAACTAACCCTTGAAATATGTTACAACAATGCATATTTTAGTAAAGAAAAATAAAATAAATTGGTAACCGAACAGATGTATAATGATGTATCGACGGACAATCGCAAACATATTCAAGCGCGTCGTTATTGTTTGCTTTTACTTACAATTATTTACAATTAGCTACATGGAGTATGAATGTTTAAGTACGATGGCGTTTTCAAATCTCTTAACGACGGACACCACACTTTGAGCATTGGAAGTTGAGACGATCAAAAATCGGCCTCAAACGCTGCACGATACCACAAACAAACTGGTTTGGGTTCAAAATTGTATGCGGGTTATGTTCGTTGGTTCAGGGACAGCAGAGGTAGAGATGACCCTGCGACGTCACCGAATGCACTGGGTCAGATTTGCTCCCTGCTAAAGAGACTCCCTTGTTCGGCATCGGACCATAGGTCCTCTGTTCACCCATACGGTTAATTTCTATTTTCCTTTGGTTTCCCGAGGGGGTTGATGAAGCCTTATTTAATTTCTAGTTTTTACGTTACATATAAATACAGGGTGAATTGCTACTCGTGCTACAAACTTCTTCAGTAGATTCTTCACCCTAAAATGAACAAAAAAGTTCATATTGTCCATGGTCCGATTCTCAACCATTTCAGAGTAATTTCGCTTTTTATCGATTTTGAAAGATATCACGTCCTGGCGTCGGAAAATCGTGATATCTTTTAATCTAAACATTTCTCTTAAAATCTATAAGCACCGTTGAAATCCCCGTTAATTTTTAGAGAGAATCAAAATCATAATTCCATTGAAATTTTTTAATTTAATTTAATGCCCATTTAGTATGTAATGCTTAAGAAGTTTACAAACAGCTAGAAGGTCAAGGAAGAAAGACCCAAACGTTTTGCCACCTTCATCTTCTTATTGAAAAATTAACGGGGATTTCAACGGTGCTTATAGATTTTAAGAGAAATGTTTAGATTAAAAGATATCACGATTTTCCGACGCCAGGACGTGATATCTTTCAAAATCGATAAAAAGCGAAATTACTCTGAAATGGTTGAGAATCGGACCATGGTCAATATGAACTTTTTTGTTCATTTTAGGGTCAAGAATCTACTGGTGAAGTTTGTAGCACGAGTAGCAAGTCACTCTCAAACATTAGCAATCCTTGAACCACCATTTTTTCTCTTTTTGTCATCAACATCTTGGTCTCACAACCACTAAATAAGAAAATGACGAGTGCGTTGGAAGCGTTATTAAATCAGGTAGTTTTCCTCAAATTTGCTGCCTTCTGAGACTAAAATTAGAAACTCTGGATTACTTTATACACTTTCCGATTTACACAATTTTCCACTCTTTTTGTAGTTCTGGCTGAAATAAAACACAAAAAATTAGCCCAAACATTTTGCCACCGTCATCTTCTTATTGAAAAATTAACGGGAATTTCAACGGTGCTATTAGATTTTCAGAGAAATGTTTAGATTAAAAGATATCACGATTTTCCGACGCCAGGACGTGATATCTTTCAAAATCGATAAAAAGCGAAATTACTCTGAAATGGTTGAGAATCGGACCATGGACAATATGAACTTTTTTGTTCATTTTAGGGTGAAGAATCTACTGGAGAAGTTTGTAGCACGAGTAGCAATTCACCCACAATTCATATATCCAATATAAATTTATTATTACTTAAATCGATTGATCGCAACAAACTCTGCCCACATGGACACCATCCTTTTGGGGCCAGGCAAAATCCGACCATCAAATCTGATGGTGCCTGGGGGTAACTAATGATGAAGACAATTTCCCCCCTTAACTTCCTATACCCTTCCTTTCCTAATTTTCCTTTCTTTTCCTTACCCCCTCTGCTTTTGCAGAGGCTTTCTGGGTTACAGGACCCGCACCCCTCAGGCAACGGGTGCATCAGTAGGGGGTTCGTACGATCTCCGGGTGGGCGATTAGTCTTACCTTAAAAATAATATTGAACCACGGGAGTTAGAATATCCAAGTGGCTCTACTAATTGAGGTTGGACTTCGGATGGTCACGGTTTGAAAAACAAATTGTACCTCAGCTTGAGGGTAGCGGCCAACCGGAGACGGAGATAGAGTGCCTTCTCTATCTCTCCGGAGGTGGTGAAAGGCTGTACTAGAACAACAAAACTGCCTTTTTCAAGGCCCATATATGGATGTCCCCTTGTTAAGGCACTTCAGAACTTGGTTAGCATTGCACCATCTCGCTAGTGAAGGAATGTGACATCCATGCATGTAAAATCATCCGGGTGTTCTCTTTGAGAACATTTGGCATCTGAGAAGTCCTCTCGGGGATAAGTACGGACGTTAAAGATCTTCATGGGACTCAACACTTATGAGTGAAGGTGAAAACATCTGATCGCTATACGAGCACACAAATCACAGTACCTTCTCAAAATGATTGCTGGCATTAGCGATTCAAATATTTATACGAGCTCAACAAGCAACCCTAATATAACTAAAAATGTAATTAAGAAATCATGGTAATATTAGAGAGATATAGAGAGAAATAAAAAGAGAGTGAAAGAGAGAGAAAGAGATATTTTATTCTGGAACTAGAAGTCCCTTAAGAATAACAATAAGGTCAATTTTTTTAAAAATATTTTAGAAATCTGGCAATGAAAGTCTGGCGTTAACTATAGTGAAATAAATTGGCATAACCACATAATTTTTAAATATTAGTTTTGTAAAACATTATTTTCATTTTTCTATTGTTTTTTCAACTTGCAATCATTATTTTTGCCAACTGCCAAACTCAGTAAAATTAATGTTATTATTATGCATGTATATGCTTGACAGATTACCTTTGTACCGTTCTATCTTTGGTAAATAAACATAAATGAAACAAATAATTAAAAATAATACAAAATATAAAAAAATAGCAATATTTGTACCAAGAATAAAAATTTAGGGAAAATAGTAATAATAAGAAATACTCTGTTTTTGAGAAAAGGAAGGAAACAAGCTTTGTTCTGTTGTAAAAGAACTTAAGTGTACAAGTATAACTTGCTAAGAGCAGGTGATTCATTTTACATTATTTTGTTCCATATTATTGTTTTTTCTCAGAATAATGTATTCACTGTACACCAAATAAATTAATTTTTGTCTCTTTTGTCTAATAATATTATGGACCATGTTTGCTCTGTTTGGAGGTAGAGAGGTTGTACTGGAAGGATTGAAACGAGCTAAGGGGGCTGCTTTGCGGATTGGGAAAGAAAGAGAATTACAAAGATTTGTGATTCGAGCTATGAAGGTTGGGTGAAACTAATTCACTATTTTCGTGGTCCGCTTGACCAATTAATACATGACAATTAATTAAGGTTTTTAGTTGAGATGAAAAAAAGTTAATGGCACGAGAGGGATTCGAACCCACGACCTTCGGCTTGATATGCCGCTGCTCTACCACCTGAGCTATCGTGACCTCGATCCACTCGGACATCAACTCCCCATCTCAACCCCACCTTATGAGTTTTCCCTCCTTTTGCCATTTTTCATTTGCCATTTTTTTCATCTCAACTAAAAACCTTAATTAATTGTTTGGTGAAACATGAAGGTTTTATATCGAGGAAGGTCTTTGGGGATGAGCAGTTGTTAAGAGAAAGAGAATCCACGAAGTAATAGTCTTTGAACATTCAAAACTAAAAAGAACTACAAAAGAAGGGTGGAAGGAGTCCACCGAGCTATCCACCCTGGATGATCTGTATAAATGTCAATCCAAGTCCAACAACGACAAGAAGATAGCTGTTAGCCTGGCAGAAGTCTGTGACATTAATGACCTAACCCTCCCCTCTCGGGGCATAGAGGGCATAGAACGATAAGGTTGACATGTTGGCCAAAGAGGGGGGGGCCAACATGGACTAAGTAGGTCATGAACCCTGCTGTGGCTAAGAATACTGTCAGAGGACACATCTTAAAATGAATCCTTGGTATGGTATGGTATGGTAGAAAAGGATACTAGGAAGCGGGGTTTATTGGGAAGCGGGGGCCTTCTGGCTTATTGTACCTACCTAGTTCCTTAGTTCAGTCAATAGACTCAATCCTTCTTCTTAGAAGTATCAGGTCATTGACTGTTGCTGCTGGAATTTGATTCCCTAAGGTGTTTCCATAAGTTAGGTTAAATCTCCATTGAGCTGTTGCTTCGCATTCCAAGATGATATGAGTGGCTGTTTCTTCTTCCTCATTACATAATCTGCAAATGGGATCATCGCTGTACATACCCATGTTGTGTAGATGTTTTCTCAGATGCCAGTGACCGGTTAGTAGTCCTACCACTCCTCTGAGTTTGGCCCTCTCCTCTTGTAGCAGTGTTTTTGCCAGTCTCGGTGAGGGTTGTTTCATCATAAGTTTACTATGTCTAGCACCGCTAGAGTTTATCCACTTCTCCTTTTGTTTTGTTTGGATCCATTCTGCGATGGAGGATTCTATATTTGTTTTTGTTATCCCAAGAAGAGGTTCGGGGCATATGTATGGTCTTGCAGATCCTTCTCTGGCCAGTCTGTCTGCTTTCTCGTTACCCAAAATTCCCCTGTGCCCTGGCACCTAAGATATCATCAGGTTGTTGTGTTTCCCCAGGTTTTGGAGATTTTGGACGCATTCACTAATTTTTATGTGATTCTTTTACATGCTAATGCTTTAATAGCTGCTGGCTATCTGATCTTATGAGGTTTTTTTGTCAGTGTAACCTTTTTTTAAGATTTTCCATGGCACAAGCATTGATGGCATGTATTTCCGCTTAAAAAAACCGAAGTGTACTTCCCTAATGAGTTTGATTGCTCATGTTTTGGGCTTGTACAACGCCTGATCCGGTTCGTTCGTTTGTTTTGAGCCATCTGTGTACCATATCATTGTATCTGATGCTCTCCTGTGTTCGTTTCCTCCTTTATAGTCCATTGAGACTTTACAGGAAGTTGTGAAGATTGTTTCGGGGATCATATAATCAGTCCCCATTTCTAATATGGGTGTCTGATTTTGTTGATTATGGTTGTATGCCCGAATTGCTTAGTTCCTTTCCAATTTAATTGCTTCTGGAGCCTAAGTGAGCTTTTCCTAGCCTCTCCTTGTATGAATATTTCCAGTGGAAGTAGGTTTAGCAAAGTTTCTAATGCGTTTGTAGGGGTTGTTCTCATCGCCCCTGTGATACATAGGTTTGCTGGTATGCTGCCTAATCTTTGGGTAGCTACTTTTTGTTGAGCTTTGTTCCACCAGATTAGTGATCCATAGGTTATTCTGGGTCTTATTACTGCCGTGTATAGCCAATAGGCCATTTTCGGTTTGCCTAATGTCCTTCTTGGGGTCATTAGCGATATTTTACCTTTTGCTATAGTATGTTGCAGCTTAGGATTCCCGGTTAATTTCTTATCAAAGATTATTATTAGATATTTGACATCATTTTTTAATAGCAGCATTTCGTTATAGAAGCGTACTGCTTGTATTTCTATATTTCTTTCCTTGGTGAAAGCAATTAAGGTGGTTTTGAGTGTTTTACTTTAAGTATATGTTTTAAACACCATTGTTCCACCAGGTTTAGTGCTCGTTGGGTGAGGTCTTTTAATGTTGAATCGAATTTTCCCCTGACTAGTATGACAATCTCATCTGCATAGCCTTGGGTGTAAATTCCACTTTCATTTAGTCTGCATATGAGGTCGTCCACTATCACATTTCATAGCAGAGGAGAGAGTATTACTCCTTGCGGACAGCCCCTCGCCTCCACTGCTTCTACTTTTTCGTGGAACATGGAGGCCTGTACTTTCCTGCGTTTTAGCATTGATTCTATCCATCTACAGCAGGTTTTGTCTGTTCCTCGCTGTTTGAGTGATGTAACAATTCCTTCGAAAGGAGTGTTGTCAAATGCTCCTTCAATGTCCAAGAAGGTTCCCAATCCTATTTCTTGGTTGTTCAGTGAATCCTCTATTTGTATCGTCAATTGATGTAGTGCTGATTCACATGATTTTCCTCTCTGATAAGCATGTTGATATTTGTGAAGGGGTTTTTCTTTTAAAGAACTGCCCTTAAATGTTTTTCAACTATTCTTTCAAGTGTTTTGAGTAAAAAGGATGTTAGACTAATCGGTCTATAAGATATTGCGTCTGTGTAGTTGTTCCGAGCAACTTTAGGAATGAAAACTACTTTGACAGTTCTCCATATGCTTGGGATATATCCCATTGCTAGGCAGCTTCTGTGTATTTTTACAAGTAGGGGGATTAGTATAGTTTTCCCTTTTGTAATAGTATTGGGTATATCCCGTCTGATCATGGAGATTTGAATGGGCTAAAGTCATCGATAGCCCATTCAATCTTATCATAGGTGATTACTGTTTTGGCTATCTGCCAATCTTCCCTGCTGGCTTTGTGGCCTTTATCGGGTTCAGCCCTCTCCTTTATCTCGAGGTTGGCGATAGTTTGGGATTCCGAAAAGTGTGTTCTTATTAGGATTCTAATGTCTCCTTTCCGGTTTGTGTGTGTTTTCCATCTGGTTTTTTTTAGTGTTCCGATGGAGTTTATAGGGTTTTAGGCGAGGACTGTGTGGAGTCTGCTTGCCTGAGTGATGTTTTCAATTTCCTTGCAATATTTCCTCCGCGATTCCTGTTTCGCAATTTTAATCTCCCTATTGGATTCCGTTAGGGTTTTACTATATTCTTCAGTATTCCCCGTTTTTTCGTCTTATTCCAGAGTTGGCGAATTTTCTTTCTTAGTGCCGCCAGGTTATCATTCCACCAGCAAACTTTTTTCCCGTTGTTGTAGGTGGTTTGTGGGCAGGCTTCATGATATGAGTTTATTATAGCTTCTTGTATTTGCGTGGAAGTTGGCTCAATATCATGGGTGCTTTTGACGTTAGCCATTGTAGTTAGTGCATTGCTCTTCAGCAACTCGCCGCATTTCCCCCAGTTTGTGTTTCGGGGATTCCGACCTACATTACATGTCAGGTCAACTTGTGTGATTTCCATGTATATGTGTCGTTGGTCTGAGTTAGATATCTCCTCAGACACTGCCAAATTCACAATCCGGTTTGAAATACAGCGGGTAGCAAGAGTAATATCCATAACTTCTTGTCGTCTGCTAGTTACAAAAGTCTGTTCAGGGACATTGTTAATAATATTTAAGTCATTAGTTATTAAGAATTCTAAAAACTTCTTACCTCTTTTGTTAGTGTTTGTGCTGTTCCATACCTCATTGTGTGAGTTAGCATCAGCTCCAATGATCAACTTTTTATGCCTGCAGTATTGTACCAGATCCTCGGTTTCCTTTGGTGGTGGAGGTCCCGGTGAGTCATAAGACATGTAGGTTGAGGCCATCATCATGTCCATCTTAACCCCTTCCTTCATGTAGTTTAGCCTAATTACTGTTTGGTCCCTGGGACAGAGCTCATAAGTGATTAGGCATTGTAGTTCATTTTTAATTAAGATGCATGTTCTTACGTTTTGTTGCATGTGGTGATATATAATTTTTCTTCCCTTATCTCCCAGCCCGGCTACTCTGCCTTTTATTAGCCAGAGTTATTGGATAAGGGCTACGTCGATGTATCTCTCGTTGACCACACGACAAACCGTAAGTGTTGCAGCCTTACTGTGCTGGAGGTTTGCTTGAAGCACCCTCAGCATCAGTCTTTGTTGCTTTCTTGATGACCTTTAGCGTTATCATTGCAAAGCCAAGGTAGAGTTTTAGGTTGGATTAGAGCCCCAAAGGATACATCATCTATGTCAACCACCAGGATTAGGTTTCTGCCTTTATCTTCTATCCTCTGGCTGATGACTCTCCATTTCCCGTTATTGATAACTGGGTTTTGCGAATCCATCAGCCCAAGAATGGTGGTAGTATCTGTAGTGCCCAGAAGGTCAGGATCCGGCACCCACATAGCTACCCTAATGGTTTTTATAACTTCTCTGTAGGAGCTTACCCTAATGTTTGCCCCTTCCCTCGGGTGGATTGTAGGCACCGTTGCCATGAGCCAATCCTTGGAACTCTGATTTTCACAGGTTATCAGAACAGCTCCTTTCTCAACATACCCATTCCTCAACTGAGGTCCTTGGGAGTTTTTGCACTTCCAGACCTCAGCCAGGATGGCCCGCTGAACGGCTCTGCCCAGATCGGTTGTTAATTCTTTTTCCGGGTATTCCTCCAACACCACGGATATTTTAAGCTCTTTGAGGGCTTGCTGGAATGTCTCAGTGCTCTCTCCTTCAACTATGTTCGGGGGGATGACTCACTCCACACCGCCTCCCTCAGTTTTGCTTTTTTTGGGGCGTGTCCTAAGTGCACTTCCACATGATGATGGGGTGCTACCCAGTGACCTGTCCCTGACGCCACTTTTGGTTGGCGTCAGCCCCGGTTTTTTGGGGTCAACACTTCCAGTGTTTCGCCCTGATGCCGGAGTCCGGAAGTGTACATTGGGGTTTTGTTTTCCTTCCCTGGTTCTTTTCAAGAAAGGCTCCCCCCGTTTTTGGCTCTTTGAATAGCCATTTTACGTCTTTGTTCCCCCGATATTTTTTGAGGTTGTAGACGTAATTTCGCAATCTTCTCCGTCACCTCCATTGGAGTAGTTTCGTCTTCTAGTTTGGTTTTTTCCCGAAGATTGTCTTCCAGGTCTTGGGTTATGGGAATTGGAGAGGGTTCGGAGCCCTCCTCAATTTCCATTAGTCTTCCTTTGCAGGTTCCCCCGGTGTTTTTTTAGCCCTTGAGGCTCCGTTATTGGCACAGTTACCCCTGTACCATTCATCCATCTGCACGGATCGCATAACACCTTGGATTTGAGCTGGAGTGTGGGGCTAGGATAGTGTGTAGGGTGGGAAGAGGGGTAAGGTGTTGGGTATAGGATTAGGAGGTATCAGGTCCAGCTCCTGTCTCTCCATACCCCTCTTTCAGTTTGTTAAATTAATAGGCGTATGCTTCGTGAAGGTGGAAAGTCGAAGTTGGATATTAGAGGCTATTAGAGACGCACAGTACCCATTCGTACCCCCTAAATGAATCATTAATGAGTCCAAAACCTAGTGGAACAATACCACATGCACGATGCACACGAAGAGATTCGGCAATAATTACAAAAGAATTACTAGATGGCAAGCGTTCCCGAACTAGGATTCGGGTTGAACTCCTGACAGGGCACTTAAGAAAGCACATGCATCCGATAGGAGTACAGACAGAAGAAACACTGGGCATATACTGCCAGGAAGAGGTGGAGACCTAACAACACATTTTATGTTTTTGTGAAGCTCTATGTAGGCATAGGTTCTTGCAACTAGTACAGGAAAAACCACAAGCAAGATCCTACACTAAGGTGCCTCTGGCAAGGCTATGGTGCTTGATAACAACCTCTAGCTGGCCGGTGAGTTATAAAAAACAGGAGAACACAATAGATCTTCTCAGGTCGAAATGCAGAAGGCCTCGTGGCCGCCTCTTTCATCTCTATCCCTATCCCTCCCAGCCAGGAGTGGCCTCGGGTTGGCAACCTTGAGTGGCGAGGCCGTGTTAGACTTGGATAGCCTGAACCTCAGGAGGGAGGGAGGGAGAAAGGGTGAGTGGAAGATGAAAGAAAGAAAACGAGAGACAGAGTGAGGAGAAAGAGAGTAGAAGAAGTAATGCTTCGTAGTTATCTGATTTATATATTTTAAATGTAAGTAGGTGAATTATGATTCCTGCGTACGTGTACATAACTTTAAATGTGTCACTTTCACCGTGAAACCACATAACTGAAAGTGTTAAAATAACGACCGCATTGCATAGCTAACTGAATGTGTGAATAACTAACTGAATTTTTGTACAAATGGTTATATTCAAATCATAAATATAAGATGTTCACTGATGCAAAATATTAACTCACCACTCCTAAATTTTAAGGTATTTAGGTTTATTCATATTACCAAAAAAGGTTTGATTTTAAAAATCAGGCATTTAAAAGCAGTGGTAAGACGAGGTCCACGAGCCGGGAGTCGGGCCCAGAGGTTATTTTCATTTCTGACAGTCCTGGAGAAATCGAAATATTTCAGACTGTTCTTATACAATTAATTATCGGATTTCCCGTATTGCGGTTTCTTAGAGCCTGATGACGAATGAATTTTATCGTTTCTCTTGACTGTAGACCTAGGTCGACCCTGTCCTAGCTTTCTTGTCTGAAGCCCTGTTTATCTGAAGTGCCAAAATCCATTCCTGTCGTAGAGTGATTTACACTCAGTCACCCCCCGACTTCATGCTGTCTGTAAACTTTCTCTAATGACCCTGTACTGTCACACTCTTTCAAATCTCTGACTGGAGCCATTGAAAAAGGTTTAAGAATAACAATAATATCTTATGAAATTAACGAATTAAAAAGATTAAATGAAAGGAATTTTGAGGTGTCGCAAAATGTAAGGGAATAATGCTACTTTTTGTCCCAACGTGATTAATCAGTACTGAAGTAATGTAGGCGCCGTTACATAGGGCGCGCGCTGTTGTAGTCGCGAAACCACTAATGAAAATATTTAAAGAAATTAAAATTAAATAAAACCCTGAGGAACGAGTTTGTCGTCCTCGTCAATCTTCTTTTCTCTACCAACAACGCATCACCAAAACCCTCAACATAACCGAGGCCCTGATAATATGATGGCTTAGATTACGATATCTACTCCGTTCGAAACTTTTCTATCGGAAAATTTCATTCCCGTTACAAGAAAATTAAACTGAAAATAACTTCCACGTCTTGACATAAGGAATGCTAACACTTCGTATTTTTCGCACGGAAGGGAAAAAGCGGAAGCACGGAAGCAGGAAGCATAGATGTTAGTCCTCTCGTGAGAGCAAGTCACGACGGGAGCAAGCTACGACGAAGTCCCTTACCGTCCCGTTTAGCGAGTACGTAGCAAGGGATTGTGGGCAGCATTTCAACGGAAACATGAATCTTTACGCTCATACCTTTAGCGTAAATTGTAAACAAAGCATTATTTACTATTCATTTTGACTACGATAGCTCCTAAATACCTGTAACTAATATAGTACAACAATTGGGTTCATTTGAAAATAAATAGAGTTGTGAGTACATTTGTCCATCAGTGTACATTTACTTTTGAACCTATCCAGAGTTCAATGTTGGACCGCTAAATAAGTATGTGGGCTGTGCTTTAAAGGAAAAGGCGAAACATTACGACAAAATCTCGTACCTCAGGCAAACTAAAAGATAAGAAGCGATCAAATCGTAACGAGGGGTCGTGGCCGTCACGTAGCACTAGAACGAGGCTTTCTCATGTAAAATGCATCTCTTGGACTTTATCTAACTCACCCAAATACTGGACATGTGTTCAGACTTGACAATATATCCAAACGCACGATTATACTTGATAAATGGTATTGTATATACATAGTAAGTCGCGGAATGAAAACGAAATTTTATTTACCGTGGCCATCTCTCGTATTTTGACTTTTTTCAATACTAATTTAGGAAGGAAACAGCCAAAACAGCAAAACATTCTCGGAGGACTAGTAAGTCAATTTCAATAAAATATTTACGACATAAGCTTTAAAATGTTACTTGTTGTTTGAAGTACGTATTATTAAAATGAACTCGATCAATATTTCAAAATTACGCATTGCACATTACCTGGGCTCATTTTTGTAATGTTTCCATTACTAAGAGCTTTCCTTAAGCCGGGTACACATTTACCCGATGCAACGCTACCCGACGCCTTGTATCGTTTTGGTACAGTGTACACATCAATGCGAAGTTAAGCGCACGCCACGTACAGTCACACAGCGTGAACACAAATCAGTATCACACACGCAACACCTCTCTTGATCTTAATGCATTATTTTGAGCAAAACCATTTAATAAATTGTTAGTTAAATTCATTATATCAAAATAATTTTCTACCTAACCATTAAAATTATTTTTTTTTAAACTTATAACTATACACATTCATAACAGAATTTACTTGAATTGGCTTTAACTTGTTAGTGAAAACATGTCGATTGACGTGTACCGGGTCTCTAAAACGGAAGCAGAACCGTCGGTAAACCCATTTAACTGAAAATGTCAAAACAACGGCCACGTTTACGTGTTAATCGAAATTGTGACACGTTGTGCGTGACAATATTAAAATGATGCATTTAAACAGCAAGCGTTTCCATCAACGCAACCAGATTTTTAGACAACTTGAACCGCTACTCTGATCGCCAATTTTAAGGGATGTAGTTAATTTGTCTGTACAAATTTAATAAAACGTGAGACACCGAAGAAATTTCATCTATCTCTGGTCGAAAGTTAGTCGGAGTTACTTCAGAACTGTTAAATATAAAATAATAATAATTTGGAAAGATTTGATTTACAAAATTGTATCCTTAAATAAAAAACTTGATGATTATTAAATTAAAATTAAATCCATTATATTTAATGGTCTATTGACCAAATTACTTTTTCAATTAATTAATCTTTTTATGTAAGGTTTGAATCCACCTCGTGGCACTAACTTTTTCATTCCGACCAAAACTTTGTATAGAAATTCATTAGGGTTCGTGGTCCTATTGACCGAATTACGTTTTTCAATTAATTAATCTTTATATAAGGTACTGGTTGAGATAAAAAAGTCAGCGTCACGAGCGGGATTCGAACCCACGGCCTAGGCTAAATACGCCGCTGATCTACGATTCGAACTATCGTAATTTCGATCCTCTCGGACACTAACCTCCTATCTCAAACCAACCTTTGGAATTTTCCGTCCTTTTTGCCATTTTTCAAATGTCGTGTAATCTGTTTGATTCTCGGCGACAAATGACAAAGGTTGGGCTTTTTTTAATCTCAACCGGTACCTTACATAAAGCTTACATAAAAAGATTAATTGATTGAATAAATTTAATATCGAGAGTGTAGAATGTGGCTATAAAATTCATACAAAAATTTCCAGTAAATAAGTAGTAACTCTAATAGTGTCCAAAAAAATCTAATAAAACTATCGTTAAAAAGAATGATCAAATATTGTTCTTTTCTTCCAATATCCTCTCCTATGTACTGGGTAGAATGGTAAAGTGCTAAGGTCGAATCTGCTTAGTACGGATCGAAAAAAAGCGCTGCTCTTAATCTAGAGAATTCTTATGGAGTTGGAAGTTTGTCATGCAGATGATCTTGAATCCTCGTATTCCTTGAACTTTAATTAATTTAAATTTATATTTATTACCGACTACCAGTTAATCATGTAGTACGTGAAACGTTTTACTTGTCTCATTAATTTATTTTAAACAAGGTCATTGCACCTTTAATGAACAGTACAATTGCTTTTATAAAAGAAAAATTCTGTTCAATTTCAAAGCATGTGTTGTTTCTGGTTGATCGACATCGGTATCGACGTTTTTCCGATATCTGCGAACATAATCTCATTCACAATAATAATGTTTTAACCATAACCTAAAGTAAGCACCATAATAATTATTATTAAAAATAATTGCGGTTCAGGTTATAAGGTTGATTTAATATTAGAAAACCTCATTTCCAAATTATGAAATCAAAGATATAGATAAAATAAAAGCTATTGATTTAAATTCTGTTGTTCTCTTGTTTGGGCGTTAAAACCTCTTGTGTGTAAAAGCAAACAAGGAAACGTCTAGGTCGGTGTGCCACGGATTTGGACCAAACATTTTTTGGTGCTTCTGCTATTCAAAATGTTGGACAAGTATCCGCCACCTCTTGTGAAATGGCCCGGGTTTCACAGAAAAAAATTTTTTTTTTTAAAGTTGATGTTTACCATTTTTTAATATTTTTATTGCGCCGTTCTAAATTCTCAAATCAACTATGTGAATATATCCATTTTACAACAGGATTTAATGCAGATTGCAATAAAAAATATAATAAATGCTATCAAAGTTGATCGATAAACAAAAATTGTCTAAAAACCAAATTTTTTCAAGTAAACTAGGTTATATAATTTTTTTCGTGAAACTAGTTTGAAATTGCGTTTTAGAACCTCTACAACATTTTTGCTTTTATGTTAACCAACATTGAAACTATTACACCAAACATATTATTTTTAATCTATAAATAAGGAGTTATGATCAATTAATTAAATTGACTAGATTCGCGAAAGTCGGTATAAATTCATTTTTTTGACTCCTAATTTTGTCGACCTTCCTGGCGCGACTGACAATCCTAGTGCAAGCTCTAACTTAATTTTTCTCAGAACTAGGAAACCGACTTTTATGGTTGATAACTCGTTTTAAAGAAAGTGACGGGGGGCGTCGGTGGCCGCAATGGATTAGGTGTTGGCACGGCGCTCATCACTGTAAAATAAAGGTCACGGGTTCGAATCCGACATCCTTACAAATGGGCATTTTTTCAAAAACATCAGCACCCCGAGCGTTCATATAACCTCGTAGTTGAAATATCTTCGTAAAATAATATAATTTTAAAAAAAGTGACGAGTGCATTTTAAAACTGTGCAAACATTAAAATCTGACTATTATTTCCATGTAAAAAAGGAGATTATTTTCAGGCAAATATATTTCTTATTGTGCGTATTTTCTTACAGAAATATTTTACTTGTGTTTTTATGTTACATACCTCGTTAAAAAGCTATTCTCTTGTTTCAAATGGCATGTATGACGTTAAAATCCTTTTTGTCATGTTTGAATTATAGCCGTTTCAATCATATATTCTGATAACGAATCCTTAAATATCTAAAAAAAAATTTAATGCTCAGAAAACGATTAATTCAAATTCAAACAAAAATTTATGTTTAGGGTCTCTAGAGATGCTAAAACGAAATTTCATATTAGTTTTACAAAGAAAAAAATTATGATCTAATTTACTTGAAAAATATTGGTTTTTTAGAATTTTTTTCGTGATTGAACAACTTTGACAGGTGTTATTATATTTTTATTGCAATCCACATTAAAAAATGTTGTAAAAAGATATATTCACATTGTTGATTTGAGAAAGTATAACGCCGAAAAAATATATTACATAATGGAAAATCTCAGCATCCAAAAAAATTTCTTGGAAAAACCAGTGCCTATTTATAAAAGTGGCAGACACGTGTCTCATATTTTGGAGTGTAGAATGATAAAAAAGTTATATCAAAATCTCTGACACTCAAACCTGGACATCCCGTTGTATGTATAATGATTTTTTTAAATTGTTATACAGCTGTAAGGAACTCAGGAAAATCTATAACTTGATGATTATTTGTAAGTCTTGAGATGCGGTCTGGTGTGACTTAGGTTTTATAAAAACATTTTCTTTAACGTGATAACGTTTCGATCATTATTGAGATCATTTTCAAGGCTCAGAGTGTGTTTCCCGTGTAGATTTGTCATTCATGTCGTCGTGCTGAAAGTGCCCACTGTGGGCAAAAACCTTTTGAATTTGAAAAATGTCAAAAAGGAGGGAAAATTGAGATGGGAAGTTGGTGTCCGAGTGGATCGAGGTCACGATAGCTCAAGTGGTAGAGCAGCGGCGTATCAAGCCGAAGATCGTGGGTTCGAATCCCGCTCGTGCCATTGACTTTTTTATCTCAACTAAAAACCTTAATCAATTGTAATATTGGTCGAGCGGACCACGAAATTAGTGAAAAAAAACAACGTTGAAAAATTGTAATAATTAATAAGCAAGATATTCTATTCTTGGATGGATATTTCGATATATTGATATTTGTGATGCTTCATTATTATTATTATTATTATTATAGAAATTATTTCTTGAAGGACTGAATGGCTCATCTGTTCATAATGCGAAGGATTCGACAAAATAACGCTAATAGATTTGAACAGACGTTTTTATTCTACAACTACAATCCGTGGTGAGAGTGTTTATGGCGATTCGGCTAGAAAGTAGATCAAGGGACCCTGCGACTTAACTCATGCGGACCGCTGAAAAAAACAAAGTAACCCAGTTACAGAGCTCAGGGTGACAAATGTATGACAAATAAAGGAAGATCCCTGTTTGTCGAGGCTAAGGGCCTCTTATCAAGCCTCCACCTGTAGTCACATCTCTTGTAACCCGACCGCCCTATCTTCCATTCCAAACAACCCTCCCGGGGCCTATTTATTTTTTCACCCCACTGAATATTTCCAAGGAGAAATCTACAACGTGCGAAAAAGGAATAAATGGAATTCGCCCATTTGGAATCTTTCTGTGCCCTTTTCTTTCACCACCTCCCTTTCTTCTTCGCGCAAGATGCCCATTTTTACATTCATGCTTCGCGCGCGTGTTACCACATGTAAAATGTTAAATGAATTATTTATAAGATTAGCCCCTTCATATTTGTCCTACGACAATTCAGTTCGGTATAAACGATTATATGTTATATTTATCACCATTTATTATATTACACCACCAAATATTATATGATTATATTGATCACCACTTCTTGAAGAAAGTATGTATATGCTTGACAGATTACCTGTACCTTTGGTGAATAAATATAATTGAAATAAATAATTAAAATAAACCAAAATATAAAAATAGAAATATTAGTACCAAGAATAAGAATTTAGGAAAAATAGTAATAATTTCACTTAATTATTCTTTCTATGTGAGGTCTTGGTTGAGAAAAAAAAGTCAGTGTCACCAGCGGGATTCGAACCTAGCTACACTACCACTTGAGCTATCGTGATTTCGATCCGTCGGACACCAATTCTCCATCTCAACCTACAAACGTTCGAATTTTCCCTCTTTTTGCAATTTTCAAATGTCGTGTAATCAGGATTCGGTTCTCAACGACTTGTGAAGTGGCCGCGAGGAGCTGTTTTAGTGAATTGATACTTATTTTACTTATTAAATATTAATCCATTTACGTTTTAGTGGTCAATTGACCAAGTTACTTCTTTCAATTAATTATTCTTTTTATGAAAGGTTTTGGTTGAGATAAAAAAGTCAATGTCACGAGCAGGATTCGAACCCAAGACCTTCTGCTAAATACGTCGCTACTCTACCACTTGAGCTTGGACCAAGTTCCATCTCATCCTACAACCATTCAAATTTTCCCTTTTTTTGCCATTTTCAGCTGTCGTGTCAGCAAGATTGGATTCTCAGCGAAGATATAAAAAACTAACTATAAGATAAAATTCTAATGTTTGGGTTGAGATGGGAAGTTACTGTCCGAGTGGATCGAAGTTACGATAGCTCAAGTGGTAGAGCAACGGCGTATTTAGCCGATTGTCGTGAGTTCGAATCCCGCTCGTGACACTGGCTTTTTTATCTCAACCAATAACTTACATAAAGGTTAATTATTTCAAATATGTTATTTGGTCAATCGGACCACGAACTCTAATAGACGGTGAACAACACTTTCACTTCACTATCTCTTTTATGAAAACTGAAACTCGCAGCTATGTTACACGAAAATCAAAAACTATCGAAAACAACTTGCTGTTGAAATCTAATTAATTTGGTCAATTATTACCACTAAACATAAATGGATTAATTAAAATCTTACTAACATTCTATAAACAAAACACTACAGTATATATGTATATACTCAGAAAAACACTTTGAGTGAGTATAAATACCTTGATTAAGCCTAAAATTTCTAAATTGTGTTCACCGTTGTATAAATTCATATTCATATTTTATATGCATTTGTGGAATTTAAACTATCCATTCATGTTTAGTGGTCATAAGTGACCATATTAATTATTTCATTTAATTATTCTTTTTATGTAAGGTCTTGGTTCAGCTGAAAAAGTTAGTGACACGAGCGGGAAGGTCGTGGGTTCGAATCTCCCTCGTGACACTAACTTTTTCGTTTCAACCAAGACCTTAAATAAAAACAATAATTACTAGAAATTTAAACAATGTTTATAAATCTCAGGCCGTTAAGATGATCTCAATAAAGATCGAAACGGTGGAAGGATAAAGATTTTTTTTCTAAACCTACATCACACCAGACACCTCACGATCTGTAAATACTCATATTTTATAATATAATGTCAATACAAACAATAATAGCATAAAATGGTTTTAATATTTATATTGAAAAATAACGTTGTTAGAATGAAAGATTGAGCATTTGCTAACAGAAGCTTTGAGCTTCTTGATAATTGAAGCTTTGAAAATAAATAATAACTGAACAGTAGAATGCAAAATGTAAAATTAATGACATACTGTATTTCATGATTTTTAGTCTAAAAAAATATATTACAGTTATAAAATCCACTGTAGACTAATACGAGAAAAGGACTATGCACCTAATTTGAAATTTTAGACAGTGTCTACAATTACAATTCTCATGCCTAAAATATCAATTGAACTATACTTTAATACGGCGCAATGCAAAGTGCGTGTCGCGGACGAGGGGTCAAACCACTTTACAATACTTTTTATATATAATTACTGAAGCCATTTGACTGAAAACTATTTCAAGAAAATAAAATAATTTATTGTCACGGGAGGGATTACTGATTTAAATTAAAAATTTTTGTGATACAAGGTCGAGAACATTATACACGTGTCCGAGGGTCCTTGCCAATGTGCGCTTCCTTTAAAGAACAATAGATATTTTTTCACAGAACGCAATTAACAAAATTGAAATTAATTATATATATATATATATATATATATATATACAGGGNCGGACCATGGACAATATGAACTTTTTTGTTCATTTTAGGGTGAAGAATCTACTGGAGAAGTTTGTAGCACGAGTAGCAATTCACCCTGTATATTAATATATATATACTTTATATATATTAGTTAATTATATATATTATTAATTATATTAATATTATGATATATTAATTAATACAATTTAATAATACATCTATTTTTTTTGTTAGATGGTTCAAACTGTTGTTAGTAAGTAGTATTAATATAAATGATACTAAAATCAGTATGTTTTATTTTGCAGGTTAGTTCTGTCAACTGGATGATTGTATTTTAAGTAAGTGAAAGGACTGATGTTTATATCTATTTGGATTTTTAAAGTTAAATTCAATTCAAGTTCGTTTATGACGCCGGAATATAACTTTGTAACTAGCTTAAAAAAAATCGTTTAACTTACTTTGCTTGCATCAATCAAGAGATTTTTCGTATTTTTGAAGAAACTACATTTTATTTCTTGAAAATAAACGTATCACGAAATCTTCGTGAAATAAAATGCACTCAATTTCTCAAAATGAAACTCGCTATATAGTATAAATACAAAAATGGGGAGTGTAACTAGATAGTACTAGTTGATGCTGCTTAGTGTTTTTGGTAGGGTGCCGTAATTTGATGGCTACTGGTAGAGCACCTGTACTCTTAAAGAAAAATCCTAATTCATGGTTTGTAACATTACCTTAGCCATAAAGCCATAAAAGTTATGTGTGATTTTATATTAAAAATGTAAGATTTTATGAATTCTTCCTTTGTTAATCTTTGTAGGCTGGTACGGTTAAATAGTTAATCCCAATACTTTAAATATTTATAGAATTAACATTTCCGTCCTGGTGGATAGTGATGACAACTTTGGTGTTCATATGTAGTGGGTATGTAGTGTCTGCACGTGTTGAACGCCTCATAATTAAAGCTGCGACGTGGTAACAGAATAGTCATTATGGAGGTGCAGTTTGTTTGTGTAACACGCCCATCCCAATACATATTCATCAATTACACGCATTGCCTACCGTTCTATTAAATGTCCTTGGACTAAAATTCAAACGCACCGTGGACATTTTTAATGGCATCAGACCATGAGGTGAAAACCAAGTAGATAACTCTATTGCTGATAATGCTCAATGTTTTACTATTTCTTCTTCTTAATTGCATTCATGGAAACTTAAGAGGGATTAAACAAATTGCAACAAACGACAATTTCCCCTCGCCAAAAATTTAAGGAGCGAAATATATGTAAAGTTCTTGTTCTGTGACTCGTTTTGTGCTTTTGCGCCTCTGAAAAACAGGAAATTGTCACAGAATAATAGCACTAATTTTACAAAATGGAGTGGAAAAAATCAGGTCCTACCCTTTCTAACCAAGCCGAAGTAAGTCAAAATATTTTCTGGGAGAAAACCACTGCTTCTTGACAATATGGTAGTGCTTGTCGGAGTCATTGACATAGCACCAAAGAAAATGCTTGAATGTACGATGTTTTGATGCTGTTTGAATTGTTTTTTTGTTTTTTTACGAGAGACTACATTTACCGTGTCAGCTTTGAAATACGTCGGTTTTTAGGATACCGCACGTTGCCCCAACTACACAGGTACTTAACGTAACGATAAAGGCGAATTATTGAGGAAACAATGAGCAGAAATTGGCCCAGAACTATAAACAACATTACATTTCTCTGATAACTGTAAATCGAATGAAACCTATAATTTTGCCAAACTGCGCCTACTTTTTGTCTGTCTCATTTCCAATTTCATTAAGTTTGGAATTTTTTCAGATAGTTCTTCAATTGATAAAGAGATGATTCTTTTTTTCGGCCGTCATTCTGCAAAAACATTCATGACGAATAAGCCAATACGCTTTGGTTTTTGTGCTCTGAACATGTACGTATTTCAGTTCATTACCTATGCTGGTGCTACATTCGGCTGTTTTGACGTGAGACTTGGAGGCAGTATTGTTCTAAAATTACTGAGTGACGTTAAGCAGCCTAAACAAACGGAGTTTACTTTTTACCAACTGTTTCATAGACTGGCCGAAAAAGAATTTGTGCCTCTGGACTGTGAGAGAAAAGTTTGTGAAAAAATGTCCCCTTCGCCCAAAATTTGAGCTGAAGAAGATTACCATAGGAGCTTATGATTCGCCATACGGTACTAAATCCTAGCTATTGGTTATTAAGTGGCATGATAACTCGCTATTAAGCAACTACGTGAATACTGCGCTCCTCCATAATGCGAAACGTTTTTCAAGGAAAGCAAAAAAAAGACCCCGATTGGACCACCCAAAATGATTTCTCATTACTACCGGTATATGGTAGGAGTTATTAACGACAACTTCTTTTAACAAACCAAAACGCCCGAGAATTAAAAAAACCAATAAATGAAAATTAAGAAAAAATCCTTTTTCCAATCGAACAATTTTACTTACGGTAGCCTGGCACAAGACACAGTGTGTGCTCCGAAAACAAAGGACTGTATGGGTCGTCAGCTGGTGGGCAGCCCCTGTCCAAACTCTGCTAGGTTCCGGGAAGTATAGTACATCTAAAGTCTAGGTCTCTGTTCGAATCCCGCTCGTGACATTAACTCATTAAAAGTATAATTAATTGAAATAATTAAATAGTTCAATTATCACCCCTAAGCATACTAGGATTACTATAATAATTAAAATAATAATTATTAAGCTAACATCTGCCCGTAGCCTCGTCATAAGTCGCCGAGAATCGAATCCTGATTACTTTTGTAGAATGGCATCAGACATTTGGAAAATGGCAAAATGAGGGTAAATTCGAAAAGTTGTGACGGGGAATTGGTGTCGGAGTGATTAGGTCAAGTGCTTAGAGCAGCGGCGTATTTTGTTCGAATCCCGCTCGTGACAATAACTTTTTCATCACAAACAAAACTTTAGATAAAAATTGTAATTAATAGAAATTATGAATTACACCATACTAAGAAGGTTTGCGAGCATTTAAAGGAATAATTAATTATTAATGTGAAGGTGTTAACATATATTGACCGAGTGTAACAATTTTTTTTCTGTTGATCGCCAATTATTCTTCGAAACAATTTAGCATTCAGGCAACATTGTAGAACGTATCGTACAATTCTGTTATTTTTCTCTTCCTTTGTGAAGGTGCATGAACAAATTTAATGTATTTAATGATTTAAGTTTTAAAAAAAAGTTTGGGTATAAACATTTTTTATAACCGTTCAATGAACCTACTAACCTTGTAAGGTAAGTACTACGAAAAATCGATACAGCTCAATGAAACTCAACGACAGATAAATTAAAACATAAATGTACCGAATGCCAAAATAAAAAAAAAAAATATATGATGTAGCGAGATCCTGTCTATTAGAACTCTACAACCAAATGTGAAAAGTAGGAGTATACATCGGAAAACTGGAAAAAAGTCACGTTGCCAATCCCCAAAGAAGGGAAACTTCCTTGTGCCAGCGAAAAAAAAAATTAATTAATAACAGTATGATCTCCCTTACGAAAAACCTTAGTAAAGTAATGGAAGAAATGGTGAATCGATGGTATCCAGGAATCCAAGTTATTGTACAACTTGTACAAACTGGATTCCGGGGGCCACTTAGGCGTCGGCCAGGCGGGCTTACTCAAGATGCATTACTTTCAGTTTAGAGGAGACACAGGAACATCCTAAGTTTACCTTATTATTCCAAGAAAAAAAAATTGAAATTACTTTTTATTTAATTTTATTTTTATTGTAATCCACACTAACGGAAAAAACATAAACTCGTATTTTTTACAATTTTGTTATTAATATGTACATAGTATTACTTACAAGGGTCGTATACGATCCGATGGCTTCATACTCTCACGGTGTGTTAAGTTTTGAAACATTCCGGAGGAACTTGGGCCTCACATTTTTTGCACAAATATCGATTTGTTCTGGCATTGCCTGCACCTGTTGCAAGTTATCGAGAACTGTCTTATAATAATGCGTCCCACATTGTCATATCTAGCATATGAAGAAAAAATCAATTACCTCCAAGGTTTGGATTTGGAGGATTTTCTTCCCGTTATGTATCATACTTCATAAGATGAAGCCTTGACAGACCCGCGACCAGGAACCTAGCAGAGCTTGAAAAGGGGCTTCCACCAGCCGACGACTCATACGGCCCTTTGTAGTTGCTTGCTACAATGGCTAGCGAGTTATCATGCCACTTAACAACGAACAGCTAGGAATTTTTACCGTTTGAAGAATCATAAGCTCTTATTGCATTCTTCTTCAGCTCAAAGTTTGGCCGAAGGGGACATTTTTTCAATAAATTTTCTCTCACAGTCGCAGAGGCACGAAAATCATTTTCGGCCAGTATATGAAACAGTTGGTAATAAGTAAACCGCGAGTTTTTAGGCTGCTTAACGTCACTCATTTTAGAACGACACTGCCTTCAAGTCCCAGGTCAAACGTGAAGCCGAATATACCACCAGCATAAGTAATGAAGTGAAATACACTTACATATCTTTGGAGCACAAAAACCAAGTCGTCAAACCAAAGCGTATTGGCTTATTCCTTATGAACATTTTTGCAGAATGTCGGGAGAAAAAAGGAATCATCCCTTCACCAGCTGAACACCTATCTGAGAAAATACCAAATTTCATGAAATTGGAATTGAAACCGACTAAAAGTGGGTACAGCTTGGCAAACTTTTCGGTTTCATTCGATCCATAGTTATCAGAGAAATGTAATGTTATTTAAAGTTCTGGGCCGATTTCTGCTCATTGTTTCCTCAATAATTCGCCTTTATCGTTACGTTAAGAACCTGTGTAGTTGGGGCAACGTGTGGTATTCTAAAAACCGACGTATTTCAAAGCTGACACGGTAAATGTAGTCTCTTGTAAAAAACAGTTCGAACAGCATAAAAACGTCGTACATTCAAGCATTTTCTTTGGTCAGTGACTCCGACAAACACTACCATATTGTCAAGAAACAAGAATTCTCCCAGAAAATATTTTTACTAACTTTGGATTGTGTTTTAGAAAGGGCAGGATCTGATTTTTTTCCACTCCCTTTTGTAAAATTAGAGCTATTATTCTGCGACAATTTCCTGCGTTTCAGAGGCGCACCTGAGGTGCAAGGGGGAAACTGGGTGTACGTACTACACTGTCTTTGTTAGATGTGAATAAAGTTAAAATGTTGGTGTTACCTTTGCGTGAGATGACATAAATATCAAAAGATCCAGCGACATCTTATGCAAAATCGAATACACCTCTCAAATTATTATAATCGTGTTTTACTAACAACTTAACCCCGATGCGTAAAAATAAAAATTATACACAGGATGTAAAATTTTTTAAATGAAAATGCATACACGTTTTTAGTATAAATAAAATCCATTTTCTACCTCTTACTCGCTGTTATCGGGAAAGATAAAGGGGGGTAGGTTACGTCGGGTTAAGAAGTGATTTTGGTAAAGGAGGCATGTGAGTGACTGGGCCCGTTGATATGTTGAAGCTGAGTGTTCTAAGCTTTTTTTATCCTTATATAGATAGATAGATCTTTCCCCTGTTCCATTCTTGGAGAGTATCTTGAGGTATGTTCGGGACTGCTTTCTCCTTTATTTTAAGTTTAGAAGTTCCCAGTCTTCCAGATATATAACTTGCATTAGGCCGACTCTGATCCTCGACGTTAAATAATTTAATTCCTTCCAGCCTTGTAGGGTGAAAGTGGAATAGGCCACCTCTTGACAGGCTTTCAACCCTCTCTTCCTAACCCCATTCTGTTCCCTACTAACTGCAAATAGATACTTCCAACGATTAAATTACTACCCTTTTTTTAACCGTCATCTTCTTTCGTGTCACTTTAAAGCTTTTTTTCAGGGTCTGCGTTAAGATATTATATAATTAAATAATCATTAATCATATAATTAATCATATTAAAATTATATATAATTAATCATATAAATAATCATATAATTAAATATTATATAATCTAAAACCGACGAATGAAAAATTTACTTTTTCGTTTTCCTACATTATAAAGTAAATACTAAAACGCTTAAGAACCATTTTTGATTTAGTTACAAAACCAGTGTCTTTAAGTAAATTTAAACTTATAACAAATAATAGGAATAATAATAATATTAATATTCGCTACCGGATACGAGTGTAAACTGCGTCCACATACATAACACACCCTGACATATGGTATGGTACTGTGTGGTCATACTAAGAGAGGGGGCTGTGCTGCCCAGGCACTGCAGCCTTCTGGCTTATTGTACCTTCCTAGTTCCTTAGTTCAGTGCAATAGACACAATCCTTCTCCTTAGAAATATCAGGTCATTGATTGTCGCAGCTACGATTGTCGTATGTTAGGTTGAATCTCCATTGAGCTGTTGCTTCGCATTCCAAGATGATATGGGTGGTGGTTCCCTCCTCCTCATTATTTAATCTGCAGATGGGGTGATCGTTGTGTATGAACATGTTGTTTAGATGTTTTTTCAGATACCAGTGACTGGTTAGTGTCCTACCACTCCTCTGAGTTTGGCCCTCGCCAATTGCAGCAG
Organism: Cimex lectularius; assembly: GCF_000648675.2. Classification (NCBI taxonomy): domain Eukaryota; kingdom Metazoa; phylum Arthropoda; class Insecta; order Hemiptera; family Cimicidae; genus Cimex; species Cimex lectularius. Next base: position 740,958 of record NW_019392897.1, on the reverse strand, counting down.
TGTTTTCATCATAAGTTTACTATGTCTAGCACTGCTAGAGTTTATCCACTTCTACTTTTGTTTTGTTTCCATCCATTCGGCGATGGAGGATTCAATATTTGTTTCTGTTATCCCTAGTATATGTTCGGGGCCTATGTATGGTCTTGCCGATCCTCCTTTGGCCAGGTAAAGGAGGACAAAGTGTGTACTTGTTAGAAATTCCAATGTTTCCTTTCCGGTTTGTGTGTTTTCCATCTGGTATTTTTAGTGTTGGTTTTATAGGGTCTTTGGCGAGGATTTTGTGGAGTCTACTTGCCTCAATATGTTTTCGACTTCTCCGCAGTATTTCCTCCACGATTCTTGTTTCTCCTTTTTAAACTCCCTACTGTATTCTGTTAGGGTTTTACTATATTTTTCAGTATTCCCCGGTTTTTTTTCGCTTTATTCCAGAGTTTGCGAGATTTTTCTTAGTGCCGCCAAGTCCACCAGCAAATTCTTCTAGCTGGTATGTGGTTAAACTTAATGATATGAGTTTATTTGTAGAAGTTAGTTCAATATCGTGGGTGCTTTTGATGTTAGCTATTGTAGTTAGTGTATTTTCCTCCAGTTGCTCGCTGTATTTCTCCCAGTTTGTGTTTCGGGGGTTTCGACGCACATTACATGTTTTTCCACTTGTGTAATCTCCGTGCTTATGTGTCGATGGTCTGAGTTTGTAATCTCCTCAGACACTGCCAAATTCACAATCCGGTTTGCAATACAGCGAGTAGCGAGTGTAATATCAATAACTTCTTGTCTTCTGTTGGTTACAAATGCCGGTTCACAGCCTGTATTAATTATACTAAGATCATTGGCTTATACAGATTCTAAAACCTCACCTTTTTCAATGGTGTTTGTGCTGTTCCATACCTTATTATGTGAGTTAGCATCAGCTCCAATTACCTGTAGGTTTTTATGCCGGCAGTATTGTACCAGATCCTCAGTTTCCTTTGGGGGCGGAGGTCCCGGTGAGACATAAGGCATATAGGTCGTGGCTATCATCATGTCAATCTTGACTCCTTCCTTCATGTAGTTTAGTGTAATTACTGTTTGGCCCCTGGAACAGAGCTCATAAGTGATTAAATATTGTACTTCATTTTTAATTGAAACGAATGTTCTTACGTTTTTTTGCGTGTGGTCATATATGATTTTTCTTCCCTTATCTCCCAGCCCAGCTTACTTTACCTGTATACATCGATGCTTTTCTTTAAATCCGCGTTTCTTTTCTTTTTACACAAATGCATAAAAAAGAACCTTCAAATTCAAAGTCTGTTACGAAGAATAGAGAGAGCAAGATTTGCATTGGAGTAATTGGGAAAGAGACCGAAGAAAAGCGGATGAGACTAAAGACGCTTGCAGGACATGACTTCGTGTATTTCACCAGAGGTTGAATACTTGAGAAGGATATAGTGTGGCGCAACGTTCTGCATAGCACTGTCAACGACATAAAAGGACGCTTCGAGGACCAGGGTATGTTGGACTTGATGAACACACGCCCGAACGGCCAAATTGTCCACTCTGCACGGCGAGTCTAATCCTCAACTTTGATGCACCAAGGTACTCAAATTAAATATGGCGGCCTTCTGCAAATTAAAGGTCCGACGTTTTTAAAGCAACATCCTGAGTACGAGAATTGCTTTCGGTGACAAAGAGGGCATCCCTGAGATGCAAGTCGCCGCACGAGGTGTTGAATAAGGCAGGGAAGCGCACCCGAAAGAACTGCGACTCGATCCGCAAACTATCTGTGCTGTCGAGAGAATGAGGGATTCAAAAATTAAAAGTAATTAATAAAATAAGCTTTTTAGACGCCAGGACAGTGTTTGAGAGCAGGGGCATTGCGGAGTCTTTGCTCAAGGGGCAGCTGGGGAAAACTATACAGCTACTGTCTTTTTAACCAGTTGTTGGATTCTTATGCAATTTTCAGGGATTATGTGGGTTGATTTATAATTGATCCCCTATTTTTTATTTTACTTCGAAAGGATTAATATATGTGCATGTACATGCACAAAATGTGAGGAACCTGTACTGCCACCCACTAGGCAAATGTTTTTCTTTGCAACAGCAGAAGACGTATGAACACCCATCGTGCCATTTGTAAATATGTCGTACCCAGGAACTTCACCTTCCACAGATGAGTGACTTAACCATTGCGACCACCGACGTCCTCTCAAATAATTATTATTGTACTTTTTGTAATTGGAAAATAAATCTTAACAAATTGGGAATAATTGTTTTCCAAATGGCGGGAGACCGGGTATTTACATTGTGAACGGATTGAAAGAGAAAGCACATATTAAAAGTAATGAATTTGAAATATAAACTAGAAAATAACTTTTCATGTAACATGATATTTTGCTATTATTTAGTATCTTTTTTCTTTGCAAATCTATTATCACCAAAATAGAAATTAATTGTGAGAGAGACACCTCGTGTGGTTGCAGGTTGATAAATTTATTGTTTGCTAGTCATCTATCATCTTCATTTACCTACCCTCGTTTTTCTTTGTCGGTTCAGACCCTCGCCGTCCTCAGTGTTTGGGTGATTTCGGTGGAGTGTAATTAAACAAATAGGATAGTTATTTTGATAAATTATCGTTTCGTTTGATGTATTATTTTTAAATTGGCACTGCAAAAAAATTATGAATTCCAAAACATATTTCAATGAATATTTTACAATTTTCATTTGGAAATTATTAAAGGTTTCATTTTTCCTAACCACACACTAAAAATATTATAAACTATTGTGCATGTTCTACGACTAAGACCATTATTTGGTAATTTCTTGATTACTGTATGCACAGTACAGGGGATCTTTCCACGTTCAAGCTACTAGGTGTCAGCTTTGCCGTGAACCACGCTCTGCTACCAGGTGTCAGCTTTGCTCTATCCTGCGACGGACTTCGGTTACCTAAACTTACCTTAAGTCCGGGAAATGGTTTGCAGTTTCCAAAGCCCACGTACAGCGAAATCAGCAGAGTGCGCTGTGATGAAAGCGTGGGGGAAATTAAAATTAAAAAAAAGTAAAATGAAAAGCAAAAGTAAAACAAAACCTTCTTGACCAAAAATAAATTTATTAACTTAATGGTAAAATTTATACAAACTAAAATAAACAGGCCTCAAACTTTCTTGTGGCAATTAATAATTAATAATTGATAATTGAGCGAACGGAGGAGCTTAATCGGTGGAGACAAAAAGCACTTACGGTTTAACTAGTTAGAGAAGCTAGGATCAGTCCGCTGCAGAGATCAGGAGCCGAGTCTATATTAGCCCGAAATTTGGTTCCCCTACCTTCTGTGATGGAAGGGGGCATTTGTTCCACCTAAACTTGTCCATAGGCGACCCCTAGCGCCTCGTGACAATGTATATGCTTCTTATGTAGTAGATGCTTAAGAAGAAGAAATGCGATTACCACCCCTATGCCGACACCACTCCCAAATTTATAAGTCCTGCCATCCTTCCTATCTACATTTGGCTAGCCGCAGAATTCAAGAAGATTTGAATTCAATAAACGAATGGACACATAAAAACAACCTAGAATTAAACGCTAGGAAGTCCAAAGCCATTGTTTAAGGATTCAGTCACCTCCTCAAATCTCTCCCTCCCATCCTTCCTTTCACCGTCAACAACCATCCTATTGCCATGTCACCCTCACAATTTGGGGATGACACTTTCAGAGATATTCCGAAAAGTGAATGAGGCATATATTAAAATGCTGAGTGGGAGATGGTCGGAGGAGGGGAGATATTCAATTTGAACTGGAAAAAACAGATCAGGTGTGTTCCAGATTTGAAACCTATTGCTTGAGCTAGTGCAAATCTTTAGAATTAACAATTCAACAAGTGTGCTTTTATTAGTTTTATTTTACCGTTCTCGTGTCATTTCCTTTTAATTTATTGGCCCACTTCCGATTCTTTTCCTATCCCCGAAGTTTAGAAGTGTCGTACCCTTATTTGTTGTGGCGTTGAAAGAACAACGTTACCTTCGACCAAAACCTTTCTTAAAACCACACATCTCCCGAATTGCCCGACACTGTATTGCATCCCCCATTCAATTCCGGCGGTAATGGCTCCTTCTACCTTTCAGCACTCGTTAACTCCTTGTCCCCTCTCTCATATTTACCCTCTTTGACTACAGCTGTGTCGCTTCTGGTGGGCTTTCGAAGGAACAAGAAAAACGTCTGAAAAGATTAATGAACGTTGTGTCAGATTTATTTTCGGCACCCCCACGAATGTCACCATTTCACACCTTTATTCAAACCTATCTCTGCTTCATCTCTCCTTCCGTTGGAAATATTTCCTATACAACTTCCTTTACCAATCCATAAATCCTTATCCAACTCGCTAGATTTTCTAGATACTTTAATTGAAATTTTCTATCCACTCTCTGCCCGCTTAACACCCGCTCTTCTCCCAGTCACCTATATCTTCCTCATCTAAAACTTCTACATTTGAACGATCCTTCCTATCTTGAGCCTCAACTCTCTGGAATTCTATTCTATTTCCAATCCACAAAGCCGCCTCCCTTACCACTTACAAATCTCTCCTGTACAAACACCTCATTTCTTTACCAACAGACCCAACATAGTACACAGTATTATTAGGTCCTTTGACTACATATAAAAGCTTGTTTCCTTCCTTTTCTCAACTTTTAAGTTTACAGCTTGTGATTATGATCGTAAAAGCCAGCGTATTCTTTATTATTACTATTAATCCATTTACGTTTTAGTGGTCAATTGACCAAGTTACTACTTTCACTTAATTATTCTTTCTATGTGAGGTCTTGGTTGAGATAAAAAAGTAAGTGTCACGAGCGGGATTCGAACCAACTACCTTCGGCTAAATATGCCGCTGCTCGACCACTTGAGCTATCGAGACTTCGATCCTCTCGGCTCCTCTTGGCCACTTCATAAGTCGCTGAGAATCCAATCCTGCTTACACGACATTTGAAAATGGCAAAAAGAGTGAAAATTCGAACGGTTGTAGGTTAAAATGGAGAGTTGGTGCTCGAAAGGATTGAAGTCACGATAGCTCACGTGGTAGAGGAGCGGCGTATTAAGTCGACGGTCGTAGGTTCGAATCCCGCTCCTGACACTGACTTTTTTATCTCAATCCAAGACCTTTCCTAGAAAGAATAATTAAGTGAAATTATTACTACTTTTCCTAAATTCTTATTCTTGGTACTAATATTTCTATTTTTTTATATTTTGGATTATTTTTAATTATTTATTTCATTTATATTTATTTACCAAAGGTACAATAGAATAAGATCAGCATAGACATAGTTAATAAAAACATTAATTTTAATGAGAATATCAGTTGCCAGAAATAATGGTTGCAAGTTTTAAAAAAAATTATTACAAAACTAATATTTAAAAAGTATGTGCTTTATGTCCATTTATTTCAATTTATTCTCTCTTTCTCTTTCTCTCTCTCTCTCTCTCTCTCTCTCTCTATCTATCTATCTATCTATCTATCTATCTATCTATCTATCTATCTATCTCTCCCTCTCTTTCTCCTTCTCCAATATTACCATGTTTTCTTAATTTCTTTTGTGCTATCTTACCGTTGCTTATTGAGTTCGTATAAACATTTGAATCTTCGAAGCACAAAATAACGTGTGATTGGGCGAGTCAATGAGCAAATGAAAGGTTCTGTGGGCGTTGGGAGTGTTAATAAATAAAATGAAATGTGATACTAAATGAAAAAAAAAAAAACCCATTACACGATGAGTAAGAGAGTGACGGAATTACTGTCTAAATTAAGAAGTGAGACAAGCATTGAAGGAATAATTCAATACATTAGAGAATAAATAATTTGGTGAGTAAACGACAAGGATTATGATCGTAGGTTCTTTATGTACATTTAACTGCGTAGCTTATGTTAAAGGATGATTAGCATAATACCCTCATTATTGAGTGACCGCATATTTTTTCCTTTTATTGACTCCAAAACATTTATACAGCCATCATTATTACATCTTATTATGTAATTATAATTATTTCCTAAAAACTATATATATGTCACGTTCAGATTTAAATGAACCGCCATGCCCCTCCACACACTCAAACAGTGATAGGAGTAGGGGCCAAGAAAGGGCTATTTTTTTCAAGTCCTAGAACAAACAGATCCCTTTCTGGCTTGTGTGGGTAAACAACTATTTTTGGTAAAAATAAAAAATTTGGTGTGAACACTATTCAAGTAAGTTAATTTTATTACTTTGACGTCAAAATAAAAAATAATAATTGTAATTTAATTTTAAAAGGATATATATTTTTATAAAGAAGAGTAAAAGAAATAATATTTCATTTTAAAAGTTGTTAATATTTTAATTGTATTTACTAATTTGAAGGTCAAAATAATAATAATAATAATAATAATAATCTTTCAACCGAGAATCAAATTCCATTTTAAAATTAAGGTTTGTAGATTTGAGATAGGTTTGTTATTGTATAAAAGGATTCTTTAAATTAAAAATAATAATTAATAAAATATATTGTCATTTTATGTGAAAATAAATTGTAATTAAAGATTCAAATTTAAGAAACATTTGGTGTCGTATTTACTTTGGTTTAAATGAAATATAAAAGGTGCCTGATCGATAAATTAAATAATCGTAGTCAGGTCCGATCGTAAAAAACCTCTGGGACCTTGATTTCGGTTTTTCGAAATCAGGGTTGGGCCCAACAAAAAAAGAAGAAGAGACACGCTATATCACATATATAATCCTAATATGAACATTATACATCATTATTTACGCAATTACATTAATTTTCCTAACAAAACTATACAATTCACGGTACACGGATAATTCGGTGGACGATATTAGAGCTTTGTATCTATAAGGTGGTTGAAGATTTATTTCTTTGGCATTTGAGAGTCTGTCGAACGAATTTCTGTCTGTCATTTGCATATTTCTTGCAGTGCATGATGATGTGTTCGAGATGTTCCGCAGTCCTCACAGTTTGATGACGGGATTATGTTAAATCTGTTGAGATATCCCTTGCACAGACCGTCATCTTAACCTTAATATTGTTTTGCAAAATGCCTAGTTTATGTTAATTTCTTTGGTAAACTAAGGTTCACGTGCTACCAACGGAAACTTATTTTTGTATCTGATCCCTAAACCGCATAATTTCATGACTGAGAGTTTCACAGACTATTTTATTAAGAGAGTGACTATAATCTAGATCTAAATCTGTAAAAGTAGGAAGCAATGACTAAGTCATATAACAATAACATTTTTATTGAGCTAATTTATGATTTACTCCATTTTTTATTTGTATATTATGTTTTATATCTGATGTGGAACGAGTGTTAGAGAATAAAAATAATCAATCATTTAGTCAACACAGTGATTTAGTGATTTTTTGGTTACGTTAGTTATATAAATAATCAATTAAAGTTTTTAGTTGAGATAAATTGGTCAAGCGGACCACGAAATTAGTGAAATATAAATAATGATTATTCGGAGATCGTGAGATGCGGTCTAGTGTGACGTAGGTTTTAGAAAACCATTTTCTTTATCGAGCCAACGTTTCGATCTTTATTAAGATCATCTTCAGGGCCTGGGATTTATGAACATCATTTAAATTTTACAAATACATGTAGGATGTGAAAAAATGAATTTATACAAAGCTAGAAATTTTAGATTTAACAAAAATGCAAAAATACAATTATTTCACCACCGAACATAAAGATATACAAACATATCCGCCATAACAATCACTACCCTAAACACAAAATCAACAGAACGAATAATCAACAATTATAACTCAACATTAACACTATCCACTGTAGTACTACTCCAAATCTATCAAATACAGACAAACCAACATTCTTATTTTAATATAAACCATATTAAACGAGATCAAAATTTCATGAGCTTTTATAAAAATTATTTAATTATGATGGTTAGGCAGAAAATTTACCAAAATACCGGAATAACTTTATTTAAAACAATTAAATTTTACTAACAATTTATTACACGGTTTTGCTCAAAATAGTGCATTAAGAACAAAAGGGGCGTTGCGATTGCGATGCTGATTTGCGATACATGCTGTGCGACTGTATGTGGCGACCAAAACGTGGCAAGGCAGCAGGTGGCGTCGCATGGCGTTGCATCGAGTAAATGTGTTCTCGGCTTTAGGAGCGCCTACAAGCGGCATGTATCAACAAAGTTAATCAAGATTTCGAATTGGTGGTTGGTAACTCTGCTGATAATTCTGGTAACTTATAATTCTTTCCCGCGTCGCACCTCGTACTTTTAATTTCAGTAATTTTTTATAAAATGTTTTTGTCTTCTAGTACCTAAAAAGTGTTCGCCTTCCTTCTCATAGGTAAATACCTATTCATGTCTTCTCTCAAAAGTAAGACATGAGGTTATTTTACTCAGGAAACTGAATCGTCGGCATGTTGTAAATTGTGCGGGAATACGTCTAATGTTTTCAAACATTTGAAAAGAAAACAACGTTGATCAATTTTTCAAAACTCGACAACGATAAAATTGAAATATCAATTTTGTTAAAATGTGTTGACAGCTTTCCCTTGTTCTTACCTACCTACCCACTTAATGAAAAAATATGAAAAAACCCTGCAAATTTCGTTTGTTTTAACGCATGAACGTATTTTACCCACATGTCGATAGTGAGTAAGTTGATCATTGATGAATAAAAGACAAAATACCTATATGAGTAAATACTCGTCAGTATCGAATAATTTATCTCGATACTTGAGTAGGATCGAATATTTCTTTCGATACCAGAATACAGTACTGGTATCGAAATATTCTGGTATCGTACGTCAGTAGTATGAAAGAGTGTTGCCACTGCGCATATTCTCCTGGAAGTGATTCAAATGGCAAATTCAACATACTTGAATATATTTACTTAATGCAGTGTTTTTAGTTGTAAGCATCCAATAATTGTACTTTAAAAAAAGGACAATTAATTTACATCCCTGGATACGCTAGAACTTATAAAAGTTTCAGGCGAGCCCCTCTAGTCAACACTTTTGTTAACAATAAACTATTACATCTAATGACTCCTATAAATCATCATAACTAAACATGTTTAATACAATCTTAATGCATGTTATTAAAATGTTTAAAAATTTTAATTTAGATCTTATTTCATTTTATTAAAAAAATAAAATTAATAAATTGTTTGTGTATTTAAAAAAAGAAATTGAGCAAAGCCGTACAATAATGTCAAAATAATTAGTATCAAATTAAAAATGTGTTAATCATTTGTCTAATATTGTACAATTTGAGATTAGATTTCCTTATGTATTAATTTAATGGAACCAACTTAGACATAAGGTGTTAAACATTCATCTTCGAAAACTTAATAAATTGTAGATGGTTTTTCTTCTATTAATAACTCAATGGCAATATTATTTGAAAATTTTATAAAATGTAATTAAATTAAACTGACATGAATATTTTAAATTAACTAATGCATCAGGGAAGTGCATTTCTAATATATGGCATAATTTCACTTTATATAAATAACTTTAAGTGTCGTGTAAACAGAAGCATAAATAATTATGCTTCCGAAGAGTGTGAATTTACATTTTAAACAACTTTTAAAAGTGATTCAGAGCCCAAAATTACCTAGTTGAAAACACTTTAGATTATTTCTGTTGTCCATAATTTTGACGTTCTGTAGAACATTCATTAAAATGTATTACGGGGATCAAATTGGGCGTCCTCAGATAATAGGGTTACTTTTAATAGAGACGCGCCATTTGGTAAATTATTCATTAACAGTTAAAAATAAATATTCATGTTATTTTTTGTTATGATATGGCAAACGCTTCGTGAATGGAAATAACGAGGGAGTCGCTTCGACGTTACGATACCCAGTTCTGGTCGCAGGCCCCTTTGGTGATGCATTAGTGTCCTAATTACTACGTTTGGAAACTTTATCGATATATTAGTTATTATATATAACTTCAAAGACCTGCCTAACCATTGTAATTAAATAATTTTTATAAAAACTCATGAATTTTTGATCTTGTTTAATTTCGTTTATATTAAAATAAGAATGGAGTAATTAATATAACGGCAATATTACGTATACATAGTCTGAAATAAACTACAAATCTATCAGTGTCCTGTTCTGACGCTACTCGACGAAAATGATGTAATTTTATGAGCAAAACCATGAAATAAATTGTTAGTTAACTTTTTTAAGCAAAACCGTATAATAAATTTTTAGTTAAATTCATTATATCAAAAAATGATATTCCGGTGTTTTGATCAATTTTCTACCAAACCATTAAAATACTTTTTTTAAATAAAAACTAATGAATTTTTTGATCTCGCTTATTTTGGTTTATATTAAAATAAGTATGTTGTAATTAATACATATAACGACAATAATCCAAGTAGATTGAATAAAAATATGAGTGTCCCGTTCTTTTGTCTTCGACTGTACTCGATGCTACCCGACGAAAATTTGGACAGTGGGGATCGCAGAGCGTAGAGTAGGCTAGCGTTGCATAGCATCGGGCAGATATGCACGGGGGTAATACAATCTTATGGAAAATTGAACTTTGGATTTGTGTCGTGTAGCATCGGGTAGCGTCGCATATCGTTGTATCGAGTGTGTTCCCGGCTTTACAGTTTGTTATGTGTTGATCCTGTGTTATAGGGAGCGACTTGGCGGGATTTATGAAAATCCAGAAGACTCGAGTAAATCGAACTGAGGCGCGAAATATCTGTACGTATATTACACGTATCGTGTGTAGAAATAAATAACATTTCTTTGAAACAACGTCTGTCTAAACCTCCTCGTAGTCGATATCCTATGGGTTTTTTCGTCGTTCTGTAATGTTAATATGGGAAAAACGATGCTGTAAGTTAAAACAAACCAAAAATTTGTAAATAATGTAATGTAATATTTATTCAGGCACTGATGATAGTCTTATAAAGGCTGAAAGCTTGGTAAGTGATCACAGCGTCTACCTCTTTCTCTACCTGACCGGAAACCAGATCTCAAATTCATTAATCGTCGTGGCCAATTTCTTCTTTATCAACATCGTCTATAACATTACTGATTTGTCCTTCAAATCGCAATAAAAGGGAAATAGTAAAATTATAAAGCGATTTAAAGAAATATGATGGCAAACGAACAAAGGAAAATATTAAATGAGCGAAGGCTAGTTTTATAAAGGGAAAGGGTGAAAATGTCGAAAGTCGGGTAAGCAATAATTCTCCTATTTACTGAAGTAATATCTAAAAGGCGGGAGAGAGAGTATTTCAAGAGGTAATTATACTGCCTTCTATCGGGCCTCTATTAATAATAAGGGAAGAATTTAATCGGAGATAAGGGTGCGGAAGGGGGGGAAGCTATTTCGCCCTTTTCTTATAATTAAACGTGAAACAATTATAGTCTGCCTCGATAATTTTTACCCCAGATTAAAAAATCTCGTCTTGCAGGAAGGCGCAGTGTGATTTTTCATCTGTGCGACAATGATATAATAGTGTTTGAAGATTTAATTATTCCACTAGGAAAGCAGAGGGAAGAGGAAGGATGGGCGGACTGAGTTGTTTAGGGAGATTTACAGGCGTCTCAAGAAGGTTTCTTCTCCCATCTGACGCCTTTCTTCTAAAGTTTTCTTCTAAAGAGCAAATTAATTTCTCGGTTTGTTACACACCGCAATCCTTAGTGGACGATTAGAATGAAGATAACGTGTATCTGGCAAACCAATTAATACTTTTTAACATCTATGAAACGATGTTTGAGAGTTTTAGTATGAAAAGCTCTTCTTATCGAACGTTAGAGAATTACTCAACTTTAAAGTCCCTCCTAACCTTTATCATATGGCAGCCATAGTGAGCGAGTGTTTTATGTTAATGAATTATCATTATGAAAACTTCAGATACCTTATTTCTTTACACTAGTACATTTTTACTTATAATTTCTCTTTTTATATCGGCTTATAAATTTGTAATTTGTTAACACATGTGAGGTATTCACGATGTTTGTAAGATGTTAATTCGTGTTAACTCGAATAGAGAACTGTCCAGTAAGATCGTGAACGCCCCATTCTTTTCTTAGCATGTTAAACGTTAATTTTTTCGCAATGCTGCGCGTGCACCATTATTTTGTGCCCGGATACCCCCCTTGTAACCAAGGGTTAGGAGGGGTTACAGGATAGAATGAAGGAATTCGGATTGAGAAACAGGGCCGTGGAAGAGAACACGAGGTGAGCCGTTTCGGGGTCTCGAGTCTCAACCACATTATGCCCCCCGTTTTCGCCGTGGTTCCACATAGAGTGGGCCAAGACTCCCAGGGTGGGTGAGGCGATATGGCCGTTCAAAAGCCGAACTAGTCGACCGTATCCCAGCCAGTCGCCTCGGGGGGTTGAATCCGATTCCCCGGAAAATAAATTCCGCGGGTCGGATTGGGATCCTCAATCACAAACACTCACTCTTCACAATCAGTGCGCTCGCGGTGGGAGACCGGTTCCTCAGGCTTTCGCAGTTTCCGTTCAGCCTCCTTGCTACTCCCCGAAGGCCGAATGTCGCTCACACCTGGGCTTGAGAGACTCTTCCTCAGCCATTCGAACCCCTGAATCGCACATGGTGGCAAGGGGGAGGTGGTCAGGCTCCCCCAGCGTCAGAAACGGGAACAGTCGAACAGTCGAGCCCAGATAACGTGGGCTACGCCTTCCGCTGCCTCTCTTGAGACCCAGAGCGGTCAGATTGCCAGCTGGGCGCGGGGCACCCGCTGAAACTACCCGCCGTCATAGGCTCCCTTTCTTCGCAATAGCCCTTCATGGGTTCGGAAGCCCAGTCGAGCTCTCGCAGGCTCCCGCAGGTGCCTGTTACTACTCAAGGGTTGTTCCTACACCCACTCCGGAGCTTGTTAGAGTCTTCTCCCAAACATAATTTTTTCGCAATGCTGCGCGTGGCGATTAGTAATAAAGCCATAACAGTCCTCCACCGCGGTAGCCGAGTGGTTAGCATGACAGACTCTCACGCCGCGGTCGTGGGTTCGATTCCCACCGTCGCCTCTGGCCTTTTTTCCCGATAACCCCCAATTTGAACACACAAGAATTCGTATCATGGCTAAATATGCAAGATCATAAGGCCAATAATAATAAAAAAAAATATATAAAAAATATATTGATAACTTTGAGTAAATAACAATGAAGCCAGAACTGATGATAAAATTAACTACTCCATAACTAATCAATAAATTATTTGAAAATAACACGAAAACAAATTAATAAATCTTTTATTGTGATATTTATGTGTATCAACGGGGATCAGTAAGTAATTTACGTTTTGATTTTGGAAACGAATTTTAAGAAGCTTTCAAACAAGTCCTTCGTCATCAATTTCGCTGGAAGTGACGGCCACCTGTATCACTTCGAAGCTGCGGTCCGAATCAAATCCATTTCTCCTGATAATTGCAGTCATAAGAGATTCCAGCTTTGTAGAGAAACTTCTTGACGATAGCCATTAAGGGTAGGCATAATTTAAGGTCTCTAAAGGTAACCTAATGGTGACCTATTACTACAGTGGTCGGAAAGTGCCTAAGAGAAGGGTAGCGTTGCATAGCATAGGGCAGATGTGCACGTGGGTGATACAATCTTACGTAATATTGGACTTTGGATTTGCGTCGGGTAGCATCGCATAGCGTTGCATCGGGTAAGTGTGTTCCCGGCTTTACATGTTGGGCTCGACAGACCTGGCTCAAGACTGTCCTAATAAATTACCAAGCTTTTCAACACGTCTTTCTGTCTGTCTACGTTTCTGTCATTTTCTTTTTAATTTTTATTTAATTTTATTTTTAATTTCATCATGCTTCGTTTACAGCACTACATGAAATTGCCTGTCTTATCTGTAAATAGATATAAAATACATAAATTGGTTACGAATTTCTATCACCAATCGGGACTAGTTATCTAACATTTTAAATATTTCCGATATGAACTTTTTGAACTGGGTGAAATTTTCTGGTCACCGGGCACCTTGAGTCACAATTTGTTAAATTAACTGTTGTTTCGCCGGTAGGAAGCTGCCACATTCTAACAGCAGGTGACCGTCTGATCCCCTGATTGGAGTAACATTCCGGGCTTAATGATATTTTCCACTTATACAAGTCTTGTCGTGTCTGGTTCGGTTTTTTTGTTGTAAGCGCTTCAACTGTAAACTAGGGGATCAGTTTAGGGAAATTTTTTTTTGCTAACCTCCCTTTTAGAGACTATTCCAGTTTTCCTCCCACTTAACCATGCTAAGCTCCTGTATACTCCTTTGCAGGTGCGTCATAGGAAATTGGTGATAGCTTATGCATATGTTATAGTCTTTGGATGCAGTTTTCCCCAGCGCATCTGCTAGTTCATTGCCGCTGATGCAATTATGAACCTTCATCCAGGAAAAGAAGATGCAGTATTGAGGCCGGAATAATATAAGTTTCGTTCCTATATTTTCAATTGTAGATGTATACAGCGTTTTCGAGTGATGCTAACGTTATGCGGCAATCTGTAGCTATTTTTATGTTTTAACTAACTCTTATCTTTTTGACGATCCATGTCCAAGCCATGTAGATAGCCAATTGCTCACCCTGGTTGTTGGAACAATCGCGTACTTAAAGTAAATTTCTTTTTGATTATCCGTCTCGTTTTGCATCAGAGTGAATGCACAGCACACATTCTCTTTATCCTTACTTCCGTCTGTGTATACTGCAAAATCGTATTCCTTGTCCAGGTCTAATCTCACAGCCGCCATCAAACCCGGATGTAACCAAAGGTATGAAGAAAAGGGTCTTTCTATCTCAGAGCGTAGATAAGTCTCAAGCCACACACACGGCATCGTACGATATGGTTCTTTAACATTTAATAAGCCGGAGTAGTTCTGGAATCTCTCTATTTTCATTCGATCTTTCCTGAAACACACCCTTGTGTTGTGTGTACTTGTAGAACTCACTTTTAAGCCGCCAGTTAACTTTGGCCGCCCTTGACAAAATGTTTACAAGTTGCCAGCTCTTTTCACTTACGCAGTCCGAATGTTGTCTCTGTCTCTTCCTCTTTGTTTCTCCATCTGACCGTCTGACTGTGACACTCTCTCGCTCTCACTCTCTTTTCCTATCGCGCTGTCTCCTAAAAACGTAAAGTCTTTCTTCTATGCTTTCCTTATGTATGTAAAAATAAACGACTTGGACAACAAACACTTACGCTGGTATACATCTACAATTGAAAATATAGGAACGAAACTTATATTATTCCGGCCTCAATACTGCATCTCCTTTTCGTGGTTAAAGGCTCATGCTCGCATCAGCTGCAACACACAAACAACTTGGACTTTCATCGAAATCTGGCCTGCATCGGACTCGCCCGATCGAGTTTATTTATTATTTGATGCGTATTCACATTGACATATCATTTTTAATTTATTTATTGTTAGTTCTAAATACTAAACTTTTGTATTCATTTATTTTGTTTTTGCTAATTTTGGTTTTAAAATAAATAAAATTCTTCCCCTAGGACTCATAAGAAAGGGTAAATGTTGCCTTCAGGTGTAAACAATATGGTTGGCATTTCAGGAAAATTGGAGCAATAGGACAGGAAATTGTTTCACTTCGAATGAGAGTGACTTTGCACTTCGTTTATTTGTTGCAATGAAACGAAGATTGTCTCACCCAATAATTGTGTTTCGGCACAGGCTTCCGGCAGTGTTGGCTTAAGCATGGTATTATAGTGAATATATTCTAGATTAAATGCCTTGGAAGGCAACTAGCTGTTATAAACGCAATTGTTCCAGGGGGCTTTCTGGTTTTTTCTCAGTATTTCAAATAACGGGCCATTGAAAAACATTTTAGGGAATTTAATNACCATGGTCAATATGAACTTTTTTGTTCATTTTAGGGTCAAGAATCTACTGGTGAAGTTTGTAGCACGAGTAGCAAGTCACCCTGTATATATATATTACTTTACATATATGAATCACATAGGATTTTAGATATAATAAGGAAATTAACAATAATATACATGTAATAAAGAAGAGAAAGCGATTAAAAGTGCAGCGAGAATAAAAGTACTACGACAAAAATTGTACAAGTTAAAGAGCAATGTTCCGTAATGTAAATAATTTCTTACAAATAATTAATCTTTTTATGTAGGGTTGAAATGAAAAAGTCAGTGTCATTCACGGGATTCGAACGCACGACCTTCGGCTCAATACGCCGCTGCTCTAACCTCTTACTTGAGCTATCGTGACTTCGATCCACTTGGACACCCACTCGACATCTCAAAGTACCTTTCGAATTTTCCGAGTGGATAGAGATCACGATAGCACGAAAGGTTAGAGAAGCGGCAAAACCTAAAAGAATTGTCATCCTGTTGTGACCTCAGCGAAGATCCTTTTTTCCAAGTTGTTCAACAGCAGGTCAATAATCATCTCACCTTTAAATTTAGAAAGTTCGTAAATCACCCCTTCATCGTCGACCGTCTTGCAAACGGGAGTGGTTGAGTAGGTAGGGTTAAGGGGCGTTCAGGTTTTTTGTTGGGATGGGATTAAGGTTGTGTTTGTAATGTGAGAGTACAGTTCTCACCTTTGGGATCAATCTCCCGGCCCGCTCGAGTGATTCTCCAATCCCCCCAAAACCTGTGTGGCCTCGAGAAGGCCTGCCGGGACGCCCAGCACCGTAACCATCCAGTCGCCAACTGGCAGTACTAGGCATCACAACATTATACACGAGGTGATAGGACATCCTCCCCGGTGGCTATTCCGGGTTTCGGGTCCCTGTACTACCTCCGGCCCGGGAGTGTCGTAACCCAGTTTTCCTCCAGTACCCTCACAGGAAGACCGGAAGATCGCTTCCACCAGATGAGAACTGTGTGTTGTGCACGGTAATTTCCGTCTGTTATATTCGGGTTCCGAGGCCCTTGACCGCGTGCATCGGCCTGTGTATTAGTAGTGGTGGCATGCTGACGGAGGCCCAGAGACCGTCCATGTCCCCCGCCCTCACACCACCTGAATGTTTGGTGTGACGGAGTTTTGTATGTACTGGGTCGCCAATCCCAGGAGGTGAGATTTTTAGTTCGTCCCAAGAACCTTCCTAGGGACAGCAGCTCTAGGGTGTGTACTGTTAGTGTGCTTATGTCAGTGTAAGTGTAGGTAAGGGGAGTGTGTAATATATGTGGACGCAGTTTACCCTCATGCCCGGGAGGAAATTTAGCATATTCTAAATCGTTATGTAAAATTGATCACATTTGTAAAATATACTAGTAAGTAAGGGTTAAAATAAATTTTTTTTAATAAAAAGACAACAAAACGGACCAACAGTTCGGCATGACGCAGTTGTTGTACGGGTTTAGCATATTCTAACTCTTTATGTAAAATGGATCATAATGCCTAATAATTATTGAATAAAAACTATTTTCCATATAATGGCAAATAATTTTCTGTTTCTAAATCATTTAAAAAATTATCTTTAAAACACCACATAAAATGTATGTGTATTTACATTAATTGCCTTAAGTTTAAAAACATATAGGGTAGGGGATATTTTATTTTATTTTTTGAAATTGCTCGTGGCTGTTTTTTAAATTTAATGTTTAATACCTTACCAAGCGTACTCTTCTGCTCCAAAGCTGCTACTAAGTGCTACCTAATAAGAAGGAATCAATTTACCACATGTTCCGAATGGTGAATTACGATCATTACATGATGACAATGATGTATAATTATGTACATTCATACATGAATAAAATTTATGGTATATTCCTGCAGTTAAAACATTATTGTTCGATGCAGAGGAGAGCTTTTTAGTATTAAACCGTCCTTTCCAAAAATCGTATTTCATTTAGAAATATTGATGGAGTTGATTTAATTTCTGTAAATATTCTTACCTGCAGAATTATCCTGTGTACTAGGCAGCAGTAAATTGAAATTTTTGGTATTATAAGGAAACTATCTTTATAACTCGTTTATTAGGGGTCCTTTTAAGGATATTCCGTCTTTTAAGGTTTGATAAACCCCCTTGAGGCCGGTGATCTGCCTCAAAATCAAAGGAATCTTATTTGGAAATAAATTAGAAACACAATTTCAGAGGGACATCTCTATATGGTTTCTTTAAAAATAACAAATGTATTTCCTTAAGAATTAAGATAAGTTATTTAAAAAAATAAAACAAACAAAGCATGAAGTTTTATTTACAAGCTAACAATGTAAGAATGATTAGATCCTATGGGAATTAATAATATGGGCCTGAAGGGCAAAATTAAAACAATCAACCTTGATAACCAAAAGGACAAAATACCAAATGAAATAATAGAGAATTAATGAAAACCAAAAAAGAGAATAAATTAAAATGGGCCACACAACAGAAATAATTTACATAAATAAAAATCAAAGTGGATACAAATCTGATTTGACTGGCTTTCAGCTGAATTTTTTTTGTGTTTCTTCCAATGCCTAGGCTAGACTGAACTATCCGTCCTCGCTTTCCGGCCACTACCATGGAGGGGAGAGCCTGGACATATGTAGTTTGTTGTTATAAGTTATATTCTAACCCGAAGAACCCACTTACCCGACGCAACGCAACGCGACGCTACACGACGCCTTGTCACGGTTTGGTAGGGTGTGCGCATCTATACGACGTCAGCGCACGTCACATACAGTCACACAACGTGCATCACAATAATCACTATCACAATCGCAAAGCCTCTTTTGTTCTTAATGCACTATTTTGAGCAAACCCTTGTAATAAATTGTTAGTTAAATTCGATGTGCATATTGGAATATTGGACATAGGATTTGCGTCTGGTGGCTTCGGGTTTCGTCGCGTTGCGTTGCTTTGAGTACGTTCACCTATTAATGGAAAGTATGTCATAAAAATATAATATAACAGTAAGTGATTGTGTTAGGTTCGTATCTTCTCAAACTGTTCTCTAGTCAGGGCATTTCAAATAGATACTCTAGACGGGGTTGTTGACACAAGGAGTATTAATTTTCAAAAACTTGTTTGAATTGTAATCTAATATTCTAAATGGTAGATTTCCAGGAGACGTTGATAGGATGTATTCCTTATTATATCTTATTTTGTTGACAGTTTTCAAATTATTCTCCTTAAATCTATGATGCAACATAATACAGATACAGTACAATATTAGATAAAAATTTTTACATTGAATTATGGCTTTACAGGTACTTCCAACCAAGTCCCATTACTATTTTAAAAGTAATTCAGATATCGTGAGATGCGGTCGGGTGTGATGTAGGTTTCAGAAAAACATTTTCTTTATCGTGCCAACGTTTCGATCTTTTATTGAGATCATTTTCAGGGCTCAAAGTGTTTGTCTTCTGTGTAATTGTGCCATCCTTGTGTGTCGTGTTGAGAGTGCCAGAACGGCACACAGAAGACAAACATTTTGAGCCCTGAAGATGATCTCAATAAAAGATCGAAACGTTGGCACGATAAAGAAAATGTTTTTCTGAAACCTACATCACACCCGACCGCATCTCACGATATCTGAATTACTATCGATTAACGGTCACTAATCTCTACACTATTTTAAAAATTGTAATTAAAACCAACTAAGCAAATACCAAATCTCCCATGTTAATATTGATGAGAATACGCACCTCTAGTTCAAAAAAATTCATCTTAGCATTTAAGGGGCCCGACCCTGGTCTTAACATCAATGTTGGGCCTATGAAGGGCGTCAGGTGGGCACGATCAAGTCGAAACGTTTCCCCTGGGCTTTCAAACGATTATGAGGTCTCTAAAAATGACTGTTTTAGAGAGAAATAAGAGAGAGGAGCAATGCTACGGTTACATGGAACAAAATTTATTCAATTAATAAATTATCGTTAAATGACGGGAAATTACCATGCGGCTTTAAATACTGTTCTAAATACATAACTCATGTATTTTGTTTTTAGTTAATTTTTGTTTAATCTTTCTTTGAATGAAAGTTTATGAGGTGACCATAGTTTCCCATGACGCTTGCAGTAGTCCAAAAGAACTCACTTTGTTTTAAAGCACCATAATAAGTTCCAAATTAGATTATTACAGCAAATAAAAGGGGACATTTCAGCGTACCATGTAGGTACAAACATTGATACTGTTGCCACGGTGGATGTTTATATAATAAATAACTTTAGATAATATCAAAGTTCTACGACCTGACCTTCTTCAAAAGAACAATTGATGAATTGTACCACATTATTGGTTATTAAATAGTTTAATTGAAACAAAAACAAAGTACAACATGATTGGGTATATATATTATACTTATCTATTTGCGTATATTATATTACACTTTGGATAAATGCTAGAGCAATTCTGACGGTTGTATAAGTGTATTTACGTAAGATTCTCCGCCTCCAGTCGCTTCTCGGGCATCTAGCTCTGATCAAATCGCCCGCAAGTAGTTCAGGTTGCTCCTCTTAACATAATCTAGCCGGAAAATCTTCTCGTCTGACTACGGTGTAGAGCATTGTTCAACCTTGTATAATCTCCTTTATACTGAAAAGGGTGAATGGGGTGAAGTGAGAGAGAACTGAGAAAACCTCTGTTAACCTCTCATCGGTTTATTTCTGTAGAGTAGGCTTTAACGTTCGGATTACACGAAACGATTTCGATTCGGTTTGGAAATTGGCGTAATTGGAGAAATCTACAGCTTACAGATGGCGAAAAGCCAAGGCGAAATAAATAGAAAGTTAATATTTGGCTGCATCCTGACAATGAAAAATGACATACCAGCTAGTGGGTTAGCATTCGCAGAAGAATTATTTTTTTATTATTTACTGTAATGGATTCGAATTACTTTCTTTTCTAGACATAGAAAATAGGTAAAATGTTATTGAATAATTTAAATACCAAGGATGTTTGAGCCTTACACTGAATCCCGACTTCTTGTCCAAATATGCATCCACATTAGATTGAATATGGTGTTATAAAGTAGATTTTGTTGGATGGTAATTAATTTGGATCGTTAGTCAAATAACTCTAAAAGGATGTTGTATTCTTTTATCTGTTCTTTTTCTTGTCGGTAAACACGTGCGAAGGTTACATGTCAGTTTTTTTTTTTGAAAAATCGCACCTTGTCTGTCATTGTTAGTGAAACGTTTTAAAATATAATAGAGGATTACTAGTCCTATGAAAGATGAAAATAATGAACATGACAATAAAAAATATTTCTTGTTTCATTATTTATTTGAATATTTCGCTGGCAAAATAAAAATCTAAATGTAGCTTTATGTGAAATATAATAATGATATAATATTGCCTTCGGTTCGAAAGGTAGGTTGGGATGGGAAGTTAGTGTCGGAGCGGATCGAAGTCACGATGGCTCAAGTCGCAAAGCAGCGGCGTATCTAGCCGAAGGTCGCGGGTTCGAATCCCGCTCGTGACACTGACTTTTTCATTTCCACCAATATCTTACATAAAGATTAATTAATTGAAAAAAGTTATTTGGTCAATGCGATCAGGAAATATAATGTCATTATTAAGTATATTTACAAAACATCATTTTATAGTCCAGCAAAATCATCACAATTAATATTGAACAAAAAGAATCATACAAAACATGAACATTATAAGCATGCTCAACCTTCACTAAATAAATCCAATTTTCAAACCAACTACATTTTGGTTATAATTTAAGCAGACTGAGTTCTGTAAAATAGTGTTTATTATTATTTTCCATAATTTATTTGTTGATGTAAAAAATCGGTTTTCAAAATACACTGTCATATTATAAGTAATACTTACGTTGTACACTGAAAAAAAGTCCACTTGGATCACTTTTCTTTGTTCTGATGGTTTGGATAAAGGTCTTGGGAAGGGCAGACCAAAGGTCGGTAATTTGTTCTCCCACTTCAACTACTACTGCTTGTACTAAAGATAGAGCAGTGAAGTAGTTATCTTCCTATATTTATATAAACGAAATCGATTCAGTGGTTTTTGCAACTATAAGCAATTCAACAGTTTTTGCGTCCATTGAGTGTTAGTGCCTTCAAATCAGAATTCGAAAGAAGCGGGAACATGTAATTATACCGGATTGGATTTCAGCACAGTCTCGATAAAAAAAACAAATTCTATTGTTATTCGCCAAGCTTTCGATCTATTTTCAGGTCAACACAAGGGCAAAACTATCTTTAAAATGTCTAAGTTAACATATATATTTTTTAATGGATGGTTTCAAATTTTTTTTTGAAGACTGACTCGGTCTCAACATTGTCAAAGGAAAACATTGCAACCTTACTCCGGATCCTCTCCTCTCGTTATCAAAAACCTCCTCTTTTTAAAAGTTAATAAGGCCTAATAACTTTTTAATAAGTTAAATTTAACTTAATCCCGTAGTATTTGTCTGAATATTATAATTTTTTTTCAATTAATTAATCTTTTTTATATGAGAATGTGTGTGGTGTTTAGTGACCGTTAGTCAATGATTATTCGGAGATCGTGAGATGCGGTCTGGTGTGACTTCGGTTTTACAAAAACATTTTCTTTATCGTGCCAACGTTTCGATCTTTATTGAGATCATCTTCGGGGTCTGGAATTTATAAACATTTCTTAAATTTTACAAATACATGTAAGATGTGGATATAAAAGTCGTGCAATCAGGATTCTTTGCCACTTCATATGTCGCCGAGAATTGAATCCTGATTACACGAGATTTGAAAAAATGGCAAAAAGGAAGGAAAATTCGAAGGGTTGTAGGTTGAGATGGGGCGTTGGTGTCCGAATGGATCGAAGTCTCGAGAGCTTAAGTGGTACAGCAGCGGCGTATTTAGCCGAAGGTTGTGGGTTCGAATCTCGCTCGCGGCATCAGCTTTTTCATTTCAATCAAAAGCTTACATAAAAATATTAATTAATTGAAAGAAGTAATTCGGTCATTAGACCACTAAATAAAATGGAATTATAATTTTTATTTTCCATTTTAGTGTGAAGGATCAATTTTTTTCTCCTTCTAACTGGAAGTATTATGTCATGATAAATATTAATAATGTTGAGGAGCTTGTCTAAATTAGGCTTCGGAAAAATCAGAATCAAGTCATCGACATACTTGTTTTTCTTTGAAGACACACTTAGTCGTAACATTGCCAGAGACTTCGACGCTATTGCCACCTTACCTCTCGGAATCAAATTAGAGAGACATCTTCACTCCATATAAAATATTTCATCTCCTTTTCCTCAAAAAGGCCACAACTGATTTAAATTACAAATTAGTAACAGGCCTGCATAAAAAAAATTAAATAGCGAGCCCTATTAATTTTTCCACTGTTTATTAACTTATTCAAACATAGCGGAAGGTTGTTAAGAAGATGGGTAGCAGGTTCAACAAGGAGAAAAAGGCAGTAAAAGTTTCATCAGATAAATCCTGTCGGGAGCTTGGTTGGACAGCGCTAACTCAAAAAGTTGTCCTATATTTGTATCTCGGTGGAAACAAAGTGCGCTAAGTAGTGCTAACTTGTTCTGGGTCTAACTCTACCCTTCCACGTCTTCCTTTCTTCGAGTTTACCTGTAATTCCCTACAACCCAATTTTATTGTTCTTTGTTCTTTACTTATCTACCTCGGATGCCTTTAATTCAATTTTCCCGACAAATCTAATTGTTTCTTTTGCCGACACTCGGCAAGACTTCTCAGATCTTGTCCATCGAAGAACTGCTAATTTACTTAGACACATGTTAGCAGCTTTACTCTGAGGAAATAACCTATACGTGGGCTTAACTCTGAACAAGTGCGAAGACTTTTGACTTTTTATTTTTTACACAAAGAGTTACATTCTTTGAAAGTATGCAATTTTTTCAATCTCTAAAACTATAAGCATTCGTACAAGTTCAGTAATAATAAATATTTAATAAAAATAAAATGACTTTAGAAAAAGTATGACTTATACTCAAAACACTAAACTCAAACAAATTCGCAATTTAAAAATAGTGCAACTTAAAAAAATCAAACTACCTGACTGTTAAAATAAGCTTTACAGAAAAACCAGCAATGAAAACGTTTAATTAACTAATCAAAGATTTATTTACCATTTCCAAATGTAAACTGGGAGATTCGATCTGTGTTTTATTTACTCTCATCCTTTAAAACGGTCCAAATATTGTTGTAAAATAATCAGTGGAGTATTATGCAAGAGTTAATTAAAAACATTAAGAGTGGTGACTTTTTATCCCTCTTATTGTAGTGTACCCTTTAAAACTAAGCTAAAACTGCTTGAACGTTGGTGGGTAACCACCGAAACCATAAGCTTTTTATTGAAAGTGCTCCTTCAGACAATTCAGTCATTGTAGGTAAAATATATGTTGGTTTTTGGTCCCCTAAATGCATATCCGTCCAAAAAATTCAAACTTAGTTGTTCACGCTGTCGTGTAAACCGGCCGGGGTCCGTTTGAAAAATATTGAATATTAGCATTATGACCTTATCGAAAGTTTAATGACATAATTAAAGTTACTATTTCTTGGCTTGTTCCTGCCGTGAAGAATTGGGTTCCACTTGTCCAAACGGAAATTCCGGTCGTTCTTTCAAAAGGAGGATAATTTGACTCCTGTTCGCGCGGTCTCGGAAGTATAGGGACATTACCCGAGGCTTTAGGGTCATTTTAGGGTCGCCCTGTCAGCATTATGTATGTGGAACTTAATTATTAACTTTACACGTAAAACTGGTCATTAAATAAGATTAAACTATTACAATTAAATAAGTTACTGCAATCGTATAATCAATTATGCTATGTTAATATCTTCCTAATAAACTCTAAATATGAATTAAAAACGAATGGAGAAATAGCAAAATTGAACATAAATGTTAATGTAATGAAAATTAAACATTTAGATGTATAAACGTTAATTTGTTTAATTAAAAAAATAGTAACATGCAAAAGTGTAAATAACAATAATAAGATAAATTTTGTAAATAAACATTTCAGCGTTGACATGTGTTAAGCCGGAAACACACTTACCCGAAGCAACGCTATGCGACCCTACCCGATGCTACCCGACGTAAATCCAAAGTTCAATTTCCCTAAGGATGTATTACCCCCGTGCACAACTGCCCGATGCCACGCAACGCTACCCTATTCTACGCTCTGCGATCCCCACTGTCCAGATGTTTGTCGGGCATCATCGAGTACAGTCGAAGACAAAAGAACCGGACACTTATATTTTTATTCAACCTACACGTATTATCGTCGTTATATGAATTACAACATACTTATTTTAATATAAACCAAATTAACCGAGATCAAAAATTCATTAATTTTTATTTTAAAAAAATTAATTTTAATGGATTGGTAGAAAATTCATCAAAACACCGGAATACCATTTTTTGATACAATAAATTTAAATAAATAAATTTAACTAACCATTTATTACCCGGTTTTGCTCATAAAATATAACTAACACTTTATTTTTCGTCATTTTCGTCGAGTAGCTTCAGAACAGGACACTCATATTTTGTGTAGTTTATTTCAAACTAAGTATATGTAATTTTCTCGTTAAATTAATCACAACATTCCTATTTTAATATAAACCAAATTAAACGGGATCAAAATTTTTTAAGATTGCATAAAAATTATTTAATTATGATGGTTAGGAAGAAAATTTATCAAAACACCGGAATAACTTTATTTAAAACAATTATTAACTAACAATTTATTACATGGTTCTACTCATAAAATTTAACTAACAATTTATTACAAGGTTTTGCTCAAAATAATGCATTAAGAACGAAAGAGGCGTTGCGATTGCGATGCTAATTTGTGATACGTGGCGTGAGCTTGACGTCGTATAGATGTGCACACCATTCCAAAACGTGGCAAGGCATCAGTTAGCATAGGGTAACGTCGCATAGCGTTGTTTCGGGTAAGTGTGTTCCCGGCTTTAATCATTGAAGTAAATTATAAAATAAAAATTATTACAAAAGGGATCTAATTTAGGTTTAAACTACTGATAATTTGCTGAGAAGTACAATGTTTCAAGTAATATTATTGAGTAAGATTTATGCTAACATTGGGTAAGACTAAGTAACCCATAATTTGTTTTGCAGTTCGAATAAACCAGATATTTCGTAGTTCAATATGTGTAATAGCTTTATAGAGAGACGCTTAAAATAGTAAGAACGTGAATTTTGCAACTAAAAATATTTATAAAAATTAAGGCGTATTTGAAAAAAGTTAGATTTAATTTAGGTTTGCAAACGGGTATGATAACACAAAGAGTATTTACAGTGCAGAATAACCTTTGTGTTTACATGTGTAGAGATTAGTGACCGTTAATCGATAGTTATTCAGATATCGTGAGATGCGGTCGGGTGTTTGTGTTTACTAAGATTTTATAGTATTAAAATCTAATTTAACTGTGAAATTATATGAGATATTTTCTAAAACCATTGTACGTAAAATAAACTATAGCATTTCTAAATTTACAAAATTTAGAATATAATAAACATAAACATATTTAAACAATATCAAAATTGCGAATATCTTGTCAGAAGTAGTAACATCAAATAAAGAAGATTTCCAAACACACATACATTGAAGTGGATGAAATATTTTAACAGAAGCAGTCTGTACGTGTAAAGCTTTTTAAATCAGCGTTCGCGGTTTGCGTGCAGTTGTTTTTAGCGAGCCAGGAAGAGAATTCAACAGATGGCCGGCACGTATAATGCAGCACTCCTTCAAATTTACAGCTGCCAATTTCACAGAGACCATTAATACGTCGACGACGACTCTCATTGTATTTTTGTGATTAATCGAATGTTTCGTGTAATTGATTGAACCTACTAATTCACCAACTCTTGAGCCCCTGGTCCCATTGTTCTCCAGGATGTCATATGCTCCGCTGAAACGTTTCCTTTATTCTCCTAGTTTACGTTGTTAAATCATTTCATTTCCTCTTCTCTCATCAGATGCCTTTTGCTTCTTTGGAAGCGCCACTAGAGCCACATAAATATAAAAAGGCGTGATCGTAGACTTTTATGTAAAACTTTCTCAGAGGAGCAACTGCAAAGATTGGTCATTATTTATTAAGCCAACAACTATTTACTGAAAGTAAGAAAAGTTTCCCGTAATTGATATTTAATATTTAACAACCACGAGCTCTAAAACTTTTAACACAAGTTTCATGCGGTTCTGTCGCTAATAATAAATAATTCTTCAACGACATAAATAAAAATTGTTGTTTTGGCTCATTCAAAAAATTTACGTTTACCAATCAAGCCTCATAGACTTCACTAAAAAGACAATTTAACAAATATTACAGTGAGATAAAATTATAAATTTAAATGTAATTAATTATAAGTATATAGCGGGGAACACACCCGATGCAACGCTGTGCGACGCTACCTGATGCTAACCGACGCCTTGTCACGTTTTGGAAGGGGACGCACATCTATGCGACGTCAAGCACACTCCACTTACATTAGGTTCCCGCATACTCGGTCATCCTAAAAAGGTCTCTGAGGATCTTTAACATCCGCATCTAGTTTATTCGACCTTGTCGGATGTTCTGATTCTCAAGATGAGAGCTGACGCACCTCCCCATACTACAGGATTGTGTTACTGCCGCAGCATTGGTGTAGATGCAGTTCAGCCCCGAAGGGCCAAGACAACCTCGCTCCCCACTTGTCCATTCCAAGTGGCCGAAGTACATCAGCCTGGTCTCCCGCGCACTCCCTAGACAGAGAAGGCGACTCTATCTCCCAGAGTATTGGGGCTCCCCTAGCGTCGAAACTTCCGGATCCGCTCCGGCCGCGGTTTCGTTTAAAGTGGAATTTCTAACCACCCTCTAGAGGAGCACCGCCCTAGGAGCGCACTCCACGTACAGTCACACAGTATCACAATCGTAACGCCTCATTGGTTACACAAGTACAGCGTTGAGCCTCTCATTTATCGCAGACCACCGACATCTCTAGCTTTTGTAATTTACAGTGAGTGACCGGTAGGCATCGAGAATCACTCCCCACAGGGTGTCAAACATGGTCTTATCGGTCCAGCCACCGAGGTTGAGTTTCAAGTGCTACCATCAGCTAGGTCATTTCAGCCCCAAAAGCAATCAGTTCTTAAACCAAACCTATTTTCACTCACACTCACTCATAAATACATTATTTCGTAATTACATACCATTCACTCTAGTTGGGTAGTGGGACACTCGATATTCCTTTATCACCTTATTATAATTGACCTAATTGTGAAACTCGGCATTCCGCCATCGGCCCACTCACGCTACAATTTCACGCCAATAAATACACTCCTTTTCAATACACGTTAGGGGCGCAAAACTATCAGTACTACATGCAATAAGCGTACGGACGTTTCAGCGTTATAATCTTAATCATTTTTGTAAGTTGGAAGTGCATATATGTATTATCCATTTTTATAAGGGTGTAATAATTATTTTTTAATGTTCTCCAGTTTGTATGTACTGAACCTTATTTTGAGAAATTTACTTTTTATATTGTCGAACATATATACATGCATGCATAATACATGCATTTACGAAAAATTACTCTACTAAGCGTCGTGGTGGGCGCAGAATTTGTTTTATGTTTGTTTTTGTATTTAAAGTCTGTTCATAGACATGTACGACAATTCAATGTATGAATCTTATCACATATAAATCATGACAATGAACATATGATTTTATTTTTATTTAAAATGTGTTTTAACACCGTACTTACTAGTACTAATTAATTCGTTCTGTATGAGCTTAGCTAGTTATTAATAAACTATTTGTAACAGAACAGATCTAGTTTTGTATTTGCTCTATTAATTTATTAATGGCAATTTGGAAGTTTGCCTCTCAAATGTTAAATTAAACTCGGAAACGACTACCAGTAGTTCTTCGCAGAGTTCCTTTCTTGAAACAGTTGCGGCAGGAAGCTGCAGCTTGAGTCACGTTTGCAGAATTAACAACACGCTTCGTCTCCCTACATCGGGGGGAATATGCGGAGTACACACTTACTCGATGCAACGCTACGCGACGCTACCTGACGCAAATCCAAAGTCCAATTTTCCGTAAGATTGTATTGGGTTGTCCGGAAAATAATGCAGGATTTTGGTATTAAACAAAAAAAAAGAAACTAGTTACTTTAAAGCAATGTTCTTTAATCAAAATAATTTCCCATNTCCTGTAAACGTAAACAGAATATTTTATATAGATTTTTTTTAATGAAAACTTAAAATCCTGCATTATTTTCCGGACAACCCGATATTACCCCAGTGCAAATCTGCCCGATGCCACGCATCGCTATCCTACTCTACGCTCTGCGATCCCCACTGTCCAGATTTTCGTCGGGTAGCATCGAGTACAGTCGAAGACAAAAGAACCGGGCACTCATATTTTTATTCAGACTGCAAGTATTACTGTCGTTGTATTATTTACAACAAAGTAATATAATTCATCAGTTTTATTTTAAAAAATTTAATGGTTTGGTAGAAAATTGATCAAAACACCGGCATTCCATTTTTTGATATAATGAATTTAACTAACAATTTATTACATGGGTTTGCTCAAAATAATGCATTAAGAACAAAAGAAGCGTTGCGGTTGCCATACTGTTTTGTGTTACCCTCTGTGTGACTGTACGTGGCGTGCGCTTGACTCCGCATAGATGTGCACACCCTACCAAAACGTGACAAGGCGTTGGGTAGCGTCGCATAGCGTTGCATCGGGCGTATTCCCCGCTTAATAAGAAAACGTTGCAACTTTCGATTTATGTAAGTTAGCCTCTAACCGAATTCCCCCTACTTTTCCAAAGATCAAATCAAAAGGAAACTCGACACGGCCCGCTGAAATGGCTTTCGCCTTTTAAAATGTAAGAAAGGGAATATGTACTTTCTGCAAAAACGAACTTGGTGAAATACAACCTCGCAATTACCTCTGGCTAAGGGTTTTTCTTGCTGCCTAAGTAACTCAAGTCAAGACGTTCTTTCTCTAATGTATGGTATGCAATACGTATTATATTGCATACTTTAAATTCTTTTATTCAAGCAGAAGTCTGTATGTTTAACATAACTTGAAATAGTAAATTTGGGTTTGTTTTCGTATAATTTCACAATTTCAGAACATTTATCACAAAAGAAAATATAATTCGGATAGTTCCGAATAAACCGACGCGATCAGGAAAAAGAAATTTATTCTGGCCATCGATTGCAGAAAGCTTAACGAAAAGTCGATTGACGGAAGAACCTAATACCCAACATTAGTGACTTTCTTGAAAAGTTAGAGAATTGCGAGCTGGACGAATCCTTTGTTCCAAAAACCGTAAATTTTGTGTTAAAAACCGATTTTTTTAGTCATGAACGACGTGCTACAAGGAACCAAAAATGCTACGTTCTACTGGGACGACATTTGCAAATAATGCAAATACTCGTAGGTACCGAGAATTAGTATTTCAAAGGCTAAGACACACAAAATAAAAATGGAACTGACGGAGTACCTGAAGAAAGAGATTGCTTTTTGGGAAACATCTTAACAGCCGAGGGTGGATAATCAAACCTCGAAAATCCACTTCCTTAAACGACCAAAATTACGGGATTTCTAAGCTAGCTTGGTGATTATAGGAAATTCATAAACAATTTTGATTGGATAACCCGGTGTTCGAGTGGATCGAAGTCACGATAGCTCAATGGTAGAGAAGTTGCGTATTTAGCTGAAGGTCGTGGGTTCGAATCCCGCTCGTCGCACTTACTTTTTCATTTCAACCAAAACCTTACATAAAAAAATTAATTAATTGAATGAATTGAACGATAATGTAGAACAAAATGATGTAAAATGAACCGGCTGTTCTCTAAGTTTAACTTGTGTTTGAGAGCAGGAGTGAGCTTGTGTGAGCTCACGTATAGTTTTATACATCAAAATTAGAATTTTGAAGAAATAATAAATTTTATTAAGGAATATATTACTTCACAAATAACATATGGACTATGTAAGATGAAATTTATGAAAGATTTACAAGAATATTGTTAAAATAATCGTCCAAAATAAAATTGACCAAGTTTACTAAGAAATTGGTTGATGTGGCTGAAGAATAAGGGTTTATTGAAACTGTTAGAAACTATCACGAAGGTAGACAAATCATAGGAAAATCCAAGAAACCTTTAATAAAATAAAATAACAATGAAGTATTTTGGGTTTAACAGAAAAGACCCGTGCAGGAATGTTTTAATTGGTGTTAAAAATGCCAATTTTCAAAATATGATAAAGTTCCTCTTGAGGTCCAGTACGATATTACACCAAAATCAACAAAACCTTTCGCATTATCATATTGATCAATTAATAATATACTAATTATAATATACTCTTACCATTAATATAATCTAATAGTTAGAAATTGTCATTTTCCTAATGAATTATTTTTCTCATTGTGGTCATCCTCAACAACCTGTTTGTAATAACGGTTTTGCATTTAATCATATTCACGGTAAAAGATTTGATGAAATTGCATAAAATTCACTTTATTTCTTCACGACATCCACATTCTAACGGACTAGTAGAAAGATTTCACTCTCATCTTATAGAACGTATTAGATAGAATTTCTAGTAGAAAGATTATTGAACAATCAAAATATTTACAAAAAGATTCAGTTAGTTCATAAGTAAAATACGCACTCATTTCATATAATAATAGTATTCGTTCCGCTACAAAATTAATTTGAGCGTCGGTGACGCAACGGTTTACGTATTGACACGGAGCTCATCACTATGAGGTAAAGGTCCCGGGTTCGAATCCAGAGGTCCTGCATTTGAACCCGATGTCCTTACAAATGGCTTTTTATTTCAAGAACAGCATCCTCTCCGAGGGTTGGTATGTCATCTGCTGCAGCTGCTACATCAAATTTGTTAGTAGAACCATATTTTACAAAATGTCAATCTACATACTCACCACACCTTCATATTTGTGTTATAACTAGGTACTGATTTTAGAATTTTGAACTATTTAAATATTTAATTAATCAGATATGATAATTCACACGTAGCAGAACAAGCAGTATTATATATGTAAATATTGATTTGTTTCTATGACCTATTTAATCTCAATTTAAAATACATGTTCTTCTTTTGGTTAAAGGTTTTTAGTTATTAGTGAAAGTAGTTTTAGTGAATCTGAATTTAAAATCTAAAACTTGACCCTACAAACGATGATTTTAGTTTTCAAAAAATGTATTGCTTTAGTTTTAATTTTAACAAAGATTTGAAATAAACTAATAAAATTAAAATTTCCAATTTAAACAAGTACGCGGTTTTTCAACCTCTGTAATGGCCACAATGACATGACAATCGAGAAAAGTGAACTGAATAATCCCTGAATAATTGGTCAGGCGTGTTTGACATCATTAATCTTTTGAAACGTTTCTCCGTAAAAAAAAATAACTGATGGATTTATCAGATAAATCAGCATTGTCAACAGCGCGAATATAAATTACACCAGTTGTTTAAGGGTTTGTGTAGGTTTTCATTAAGGAAAACATTGAAAATGACAAGGGATAAGAACTCATAAACTCTGTGCTTTTTTACACGCGCAATTAATTTAAGCGGAAAGCGTTGATTATTTAAACAGCAAGTATGGCTGTGAAAAAGAAGAAAAAATATAGGTGTGTTCCCAAGCGTAATTCCGCTCGTTGTTGTGGAACGTAGATAGCATAGGGTGCCCTTCCCGACATTTATGTTTTCACGGACCTGGAATTTTAGAACAATAATTTTCAAAAACTCCAAAAAAATCTTTAACAGTTGGCGTTCGAAGTGTTAAAATAAGCGTCAGTTTAAGAATTAAATATTAAAAATTAAAACTTTACATTAAAAATGGAAAGAAAAATGGGTAAGCTCAAAACGAAATGACACATACTTTTAAAAATACAAGAGATGCGTCATAACGTTAATAACGATAACGTCTTTGACAATTATATCGCTGTTCACAACGTCATCAAGTCCTCATTTCTATTTCAATAACTCCATAGAAAAGGTGATGATTTAATGAAATTGAAATTTCTACTCTACTCCTCTAAAATTCGATGGCGCAAACTCTACAACCAAACAGTTTGTTCAAAATCAATTTATATTCTCTGTAAATAACTTACTAAAAGCGATCTAGGTGGGATGTACTTCGTTCAATTGTTTTGTTTTACAAAATCACGTAGATTTCTGCTAAAACAATATTAAAGTGTCATTAAATAACTATTATTTTTATGAAGTTTTGTCTTTCCATATTATAGCCGGGAACATACCCCATGCTACCCGTCGCAAATCCAAAGTCCAATTTTCGTATAAGATTGTATTACCCCCATGCACATCTGCCCGATGCTATGCAACGCTATCCTACTCTAGGCTCTGCGAACTACACTGTCCAGATTTCCGTCGAGTACAGACGAAAACAAAAAAACCGGATACTCATATTTTTGTTCAAACTGTTTGTATTATTGTCGTTATATTAATTACATCATACTTATTTTAATATAAACCAAATTAACCGAGATCAAAAATTCATTAGTTTTTATTTAAAAAAATTAATTTCAACGGTTTGGTAAAAAATTGATCAAAACACCGGAATACAATTTTTGATATAATCAATTTAACTAACCATTTATTACTCGGTCTTGCTTATAAAATTACATAATTTTCTTCGAGTAGCGTCAGAACAGGTCACTCATATTTTTTGTAGTTTATTTCAACCTATGTACTTTAATATAAACCAAATTAAAGGAGATCAAAAATTCACGAGTTTTTATAAAAATTATTTAATTATGATGGTTCAGCAGAAAATTTATTAAAACACCGCAATAACTTTATTTAAAACAATTAAATGTAACTAACAATTTATTACATGTTTGTGCTCATAAAAATTAACTATCAATTTATTACATGGTTTTGCACAAAATAATGCATTAAGAACAAAAGAAGCGTTGCGAATGCGATATTGATTTGTGATACACGCTGTGTGACTGTACGTGGCGTGCGCTTGACTCCGCATAGATGTGCACACCCTACTAAAAAGAGAAAAGGCGTCGGCTAGCATCGGGTAGCGTTGCGTCGTGTAAGTCTGTCCCCCGCTTTATTCCTTTTTCATTCCATTTCCTTATAATTTTTCATTTTTCTTTTATTTTCATTTTATTTCAATTTACAATTTTTATAAATCCTTATTATTTTAATTCGGCACCCCGCCGATACACTTCATATTTACACAGGTTAAGCGCAATCGATGAATTACTGTTGTTCCTGTAAAAGTATTGTATTAAAATATACTCGATCCTAATCTGTTCGTCTATATTTATTTTGGCGGGAGGGGGAGGCGTTAAGAATTCCAGAGGCGACGTTGGGAACGGAACCCCTGACCACTCGGATCCCGCGGTCCACCAACAATCGTTTCTACAAAGAGATCGGGGTTAAAAAATTCTTCCTCTTCCGGTTTTGAATATCACTAAAGCCAGACGTCCCGGGTGAAGATTGATTACGAAAAACTGAATTTTAATGGTTTGGTAGAAAATTGGTCAAAACACCGGAATACGATTTTTTGATATAATGAATTTAACTAACAATTTATTACACGGTTTTGCTCATAAAATTTAACTAACAGTTTATTTCATGGTTTTGTTCATAAAATTACACAATTTTCGTCTAGCAGCTTCAGAACAGGGCACTCATATTTTTATAGTTTATTTCAAACTAAGTATATGTAATTTTGTCCTTATATTAATTACAACATTCCTATTTTAATGTAAACCAAATTAAACGAGATCAAAAATTCATTAACTTGAGCTATCGTGACTTCGATGTGTCCGAGTTGATCGAAGATCAAGTAGTAGAGCAGCGGCGTATTTAGCCGAAGATCGTGGGTTCGAATCCCGCTCGTGGCTAACTTTTTCATTTCAACAAAAACCTTACATAAAAAGATTAAGTAATTGAAAGAAGTAATTTGGAAAATAGACCACTAAATATAACGGATTATTGTAATTATTTTGTCTGTCATTAGTCATAAAGGTTTTTCGTTTGTAGTTATTTATAAACAAACATTTTTTCCATCATCTGTGAACATTTTATGAACACATTATTAAAATAATACATTTCTTAGTCAACCAAGTATAACTTATTTATACATATGGCTAGTCGTTACTTAGAAAAAACTACAAGGTACAGTTTATTAAAAGTTCTATACCAAAGGTATTTAATGTATTGAGCAATTATTACGATATTTTAAGAAAAACTTTCTTACAAATATGAAAATGAAACTTTCTAATTTATAATAGTGATTATCGTTGATAAACAATATTCACAAGGAGGCTTTAAACTTGCCAGATTTGCCTAATAGAGATTATCCCGTACCGAACTTCAACTCAGCCGACGTGGCAGTTTTCCGGGACAAACCTAAAAGAGGGAAAAGCCATTTGGTACATTTCAATCTCCCTTTAGGCACTTCTCCAGCCACAAAGGTCAAGTAGAAAATTATATAAGTGATGGAATAAAAATTGAGAAATTGTGCTAGATTTTAAATTAAATCATGTTGTATAACGGTCTGATTAAATTACATTTTTTTTTATAATCGTGACCCCCACTATAAACATTAGAGAAACTCCTTTCAAGAACTAAGCGGTTTTATCTTTAGGGTTAAAGTGATCGGTAATTGGAATTACAATAACAGAAATTTTTTTGAGTGAGTTTGAATACAAAAATGGGTAGAAACATCGCCAGTTCTGACTGAGAAAGTCGGAGGTCGCATAGAAAACAAGTTTTATTCACGAAATTTAGATTACAGGTTTTTGCAGTAGTATATAAGCAATTTCTATGCAAATTAAGTGTATTTATTTTCTTGGTTATATGTAATATTCCTGTGAGCGTTAGTACAATGTGAGGTAGGGATAAGAGTTATTTTAATAGAAAAAATAATTTTATTAACATTTCAAACTTATATATTTTTTTGTCTTTGGCGTATTTTAGTTTTTTCTATTTATTACTTTAACTTAGTAAATATTTGTTAAAGTAAAATATGCCAATACTTTATAAAAACCACAGTTAATGATCGTTTTGTTCATTTATCTGAAAATAATTCTAATTAATAAAAAAGTTCATTCCGTACGATTAGGCTCGAAATTTTAATAAAAAACGGATGGATATCGGTTATATTCGTTTTGAATGAAGATTTGCACATTTTCTGGCAATTTACTTATTTCGAATACATTGTAAGACGGTTGAATATGGTCTACAAGGTTTTCAATTGATTTTATGCTATTTATTAAGAAGAAAATAATTTTATTCTGGGATTGGTGTCCCTTAAGATTAATTTACATGAAATAAATAAAGGGAGGGAGAGGAGGTGATTATACTGGTAGGATTTAAAGGAGGAAAAGGAGGCAGCGTGGCGAATAGAAAGGGGAAGGGAGTTCCAGAGTTTAGGGGCTCGGATCAGAAAGGATCTTTCGAAGGTATGGGTTGTATGTTGCGGAAGGATAAAGTCGATTGGGGATGTCTTACGAGTGAGATGTGAGGAGTTGAATTGGAGGGATTGGATGATGTAAGGAGGACGACGAGTGTGGATGGACTGGAAAAGAAAGCAACCTAGGAAATACTGTGCACGGAAGGAGGGGAATAGCCAGGAAAGTTGGGAATACAACCCCGACACCCGGGATCCCCGTGGGGTGCCGTACACAAGTGTTACGCAACAATTCATAATACGCTTCAATCGCGCGTTCTCCCCCTCAGAAAGACCACCGTATGCCAAACTGCTATAATCGAAGAAGGGGAGTATAAGGGAAGATACAAGGAGTTTGCGGGTGGAGAAAGGTAAGAGAACCCAGGACCGACGAAACAGGCTGAGGGAGGCAATGGAATGGCGGGAAATTTGGGAAATGTGAGAATGCCAGGAAAGTTTTTTGTCAAAGACTATTCCTAGGTTTTTAACCGAAGAGCAGAAGGGGATGGGATGGTTATTTAGCATGAGAGATGGATGCTGGGGAGAGAATTGAGGAGTTGCCTGAACCCGATAATTATGGCGGTGTATTTGGGTTGAGGACTAGGGAATTTTATGGGCCCATTCGTTGATGGAGTTTAGGTCTTGTTGGATCTTGAGAATGGCCGAGTGAAGATGGGAAAGGTGGAAGGATATGTGTATTTGGGAGTCATCGGCATATAAGTGATAGTTACAGGA
Source organism: Cimex lectularius (assembly GCF_000648675.2). Classification (NCBI taxonomy): domain Eukaryota; kingdom Metazoa; phylum Arthropoda; class Insecta; order Hemiptera; family Cimicidae; genus Cimex; species Cimex lectularius. The sequence continues at coordinate 703,843 of NW_019392897.1, read as the reverse complement.
CTGGATGGAGTCGGACAGATCATTGATATCAATGGAAAAAAGGATAGGAGAGATACTAGAGCCTTGGGGCACCCCAGATTTTAGAAGGAGGAAGGAGGAGGTAAGGCCATTGGGAAGGGAGACAGCTTGGAGGCGATTGGTAAGGTAGGAGTGGAACCAACGGTGATGGCGGAGAAGGAAAAAGATTCGAGTTTAGAGAGGAGAGAAGAGTGAGTGACAGAATCGAAGGCTTTAGAAAAATCAAGAAGGACAAGTATAGTAACTTTCCGACAAGGGCTTTTTGCCAGGCTGTCGGAAAAACAGAGTTTTGGAGTGAGTAGTTATAGATGTGAAGTAGAACAGGTAGTAATATTGGGAGGCAGAGTTTAAGAAAATGGATAGGGATGCCACCAACTCCAATGGCATTGGAATGGGATTTGGTTATGGCCTCGACGACTTCGGCTGGGGTTAGATAGGAGAAATAGAAGTTAGAATGAGGGTCCAGAGGGAGCGGGTATGGGGACAGGCATTGATGAAGAAGATTTGGACGAGACAAAGTGGGTGTTTAATTCTTCAGGGGAGACAGGAAAGGAAGATGGTGAGTTGGGTGGGCGTCATATGCCAATGTTACGAAGAAGCTTCCATTTTGCTCTAGGATCAGGAGTGGTGGAGAGTGCTTCTTGCTAATGAAGGGCTTTGGCCCGACGTATATAGGATTGGGTATATTCGTATATTGCGAAGGGCTCGGAAGAAAGAGTGGTCGTCCGGAAGTATAGTTCGACGAAAGCGCCTTCTTGCCGCTTCCCGTCTTTTAATTAGAGCTCTAATTTCGTCGTTAAACCAGGGAGCAGGAGGACGACGGATAGTGTGGGTTTTTAGGGGGGCATGTTTGTTACGGATATTGAGGAGATTGGAGGTCATGAAGCCGACCATCGAATCGATGCATGAGCCAAGGTAAACGTTGGCTCACTCGACCGACTCCAGATCCGGCCTCAAAACCTCGAACGAAAGGTTATTAAGTTGACGGAACCTTATGGTTTTGGGTGCGGGACGTGGGATAGGAATATTATATGTGATTTGGATCAAGTCTTGGGAGGAGAGAAAGGAGATAGGGTGTTGGGAGGAGGATAGATTATTATCGGCGGAATCCACAATCATAAGATCGAGCCAGATGGATACAGAAACAGTGAGATGTGTGGGATTAAATGGAATACATGAGAGATTAAGGGAGAACCATAGGTTTTCAAAGAGTCTTTTGTCGTAGGAGACAGAGGAATAATTCGCTTTGAAGTCACCTGTGATGATCACGTTGGAATATAGAGGGGTGTAGTTGTACAAGGTGGAAAGGAAGTAATTAGGGAATGGAACTTGAGGGGGTCGGTAAACAAGTACAAAAAGGAGACGGTGGGAAAGAAGGGATATTTCACCAAAAATGAAATCTATATGGAAGATTCGAGGTTTGGGGATGTTTCTAGTATGCTACATTGTAGGCTGTTGTGGACAAATAAGCAAACACCGCCGCCGGTCCGGCCAAGCCTATCGTGCCGGAGAAGAGAATAGTTAGGCAAGGATACGGAGTAGGAAGGATGGTTGGTTTAAGCCAAGTCTCGGAGTCTGCTATTATGTGGTAGAAGTTATCAGCGAAATGTACAAGGAATTCATAATAATGGGCAGGGAGGAATTGGCCGTTGACATGACAGACTGTTAAACAATAGGTCATGTTTTCGAGTGGGGCAAAGGATATAACACTCTCTACTTCCTTGGTAATCGCAATTGTGCACTCCTAGCATTTAGTTTTATTTTTCAGCAGCCTTACATCATATCCTGTTTTGACGAATCTAGTTAAAAAATAATATAGTTATGTAATAATTATCTTCTCCATGTTGTGTACATTAGTTGATATGGTTTCTTCTGAAGATTATTGCGTTCATTATACGTTCCTGATAATTATTCACACTTTTTTTAACAGGGTTCGCAACAGCTGTTATCATATACCATATAAACCTTTTGGGTGCCGATGTTTTTGAGGTCATATAAAGCCCATTTGTCCCCCTCGGGGTGTTATGGAAAAAAAAGCCATTTGTAAATATTTCGGGTTCGAATGCACGGCCGCTGGATTAGAACCTGCACCTTTACCTTACAGTGATGACCGCCGTGTCAACGCCTAAACCGTTGCGGCCACCGACGCCCCCTAAAACAGGATATATATAATATATTGATAATAGTTAATTATTCAGAAATCGTGAGATGCGGTCTGGTGTGATGTAGGTTTCAGAAAAACATTTTCTTTATCGTGCCAACGTTTCGATATTTATTGAGATCATCTTCAGGGTTCAAAGTGTTTGCCCTCTGGGTAATTGTGCCATTCTTGCCTGTCGTGTTGAGAGTGCCTAAATATTGATAATAGGAATGTGTGTTGATTAGTGACCGTTAATCGATATTTATTTAGAAATCGTGAGATGCGGTCTGGTGTGATGTAGGTTTCAGAAAAACATTTTGTTTATCGTGCCAACGTTTCGATATTTATTGAGATCATCTTCAGGGCCTGGGATTTACAAACATTGTTTACATATAACAATTACAATTTGGATGTGGAAAAGTGAATTTATACAATGCAAAATGTTTTTTTTTATATATTCAATCGAAGTATTTCTACTCACTCACAGTGTTTGTCTTCTGTGTAATTGTGCCTTCTTGCGTGACGTGTAGAGATCGCCAGTGAGATTTTGCTATTTTGTGTTTATATACGTTGGATTTTGAAGGGGTGGGGAAGGATGTCCGAATAGAATTCTATACCACACGATATATAGGTCGTGAGATGCGGTCTGGTGTGACGTACATATTAGAAAACCAGTTTCTTTATCGTGCCAACGTTTCGATCTTTATTGAGATCATCTTCAGGGCCTGGGATTTATAAACATTGTTGAAATTATACAAATACATGTAGGATGTGGAAAAAACATGAATTTATACAATGCTAGAAATTTTATAATCAATCTAAGTATTTGGATTCACTCAAAGTGTTTGTTTTCTGTGTAGATGTATCAATATTGGGTGTCGTGTTGAGAGTGCCACACAATAATGACACATCTACACAGAAAATTAACACTTTAAACGAGCATAAATACTTTGATTGATTATAAAATTTCTAGCACTGTATAAATACATTTGGCAGCATTCAAACGTTGGCCCGATCTCAAAATAATCATCAACAAACGATCACTAAATACCACACATTAACTATAGGCTTCAATGGGATCGGAGGAAGATGTGGAAAATTTTCGATTTTTTCTTGTAGGAAATATAAAACTCGGAACTTTTTGTTAGAAATGGCTGAAGCGTATGAAATTCCAATGCATTTCTTTCTATTTTCATCCTCGTTGTTTTTAACGACTTTGCATTTACTATCATTCGCAATGTGGTTAACGCAATACTCATCAAGTCATGTCCTCTTATTTATCGATAAAACTAATCGTGAAAATATGTTGATCTTAGGATTATTATATTTTTATGTTAAATAAGATTCTGATCGAGTTCGACTAGAAAATTGAGAAAAGCGATTAAATGGGGAAATATACGTCCTGCTGTTAATTTCAGGTTTAATCTAAAATCCTTCCCGTCAACTTTGATGACAAGTCGAACTTTGTTATTAAGTTTTAGGGGTGAGGGGTGTCGGGCTGAAGGCTTACAAGTTGGTATGTGCACAAAGGGGGATGATTGCCAAGTGCTACCCGCCCCCTCTCGATTGGAGGACGACTCCCTGCAAAACCCAGATGCTCTGCGAGCACGCATTCTCACCCACCCCGCATCCAACGTATTCATTTGTACAAGGAAACCCATACATATTGAGAACTCTCTCCTAATTAAGATGAATGATCGACCTCATCTTTTTGTTCGTAATTTCTCACTTTAATACATTGTTGCTGAACAATGTTTTCTCCGATATTTCAGTAGTCCTAAAAATAAGCTCAATGCTCAAAAGACGAGAATAATTTTACTAATTTCACCTTTCAATTGTGCAAACGGTGAGCGTTTTTTATGGTAAATTATCTATATTATCAAAATGAATTTCATTATTTTTGAACAAAGCGAAGTAAACAAACGCAGATTAAAACATATTCATTCATTGCATTTTCAGTAAAGATGCTTATACATTCGCCTATTTTTTTAGCAATTCTTCCAAAAATTAAAGTGATAATTATAACATGTGCCTTTATATTTATAACCACATGACCAATATCGTGCTTGATCCAAAGTAATAATACCGGGTTGTTAACGATTAAATGTCCGTTTCTTAGAAAGCAAAGTATTTTGCTCCGTAAACGGAATTAAATCTTCAGTTGAGCACGATTTCTAAAGTTTTCTAAATAAACATTTTATAACCTCTTTTTTGACTATAGGACCTTTGTGATAAGGATAAGAGAAGCAAATTCCAATCTGGTGCGAAACAGTTTCATAAAAAGGGGTATTTGGGCTAACTATATGGAGATTACAGACAGGGTGTCCTTTTTAGATTGCCTAGCTGAATTTCAATTGAACCAACGCCGCTATAAAAAAAGTGTTTATTATTTTTTAAACTAATTTCAAATGTTTACTTTTTTTGGAGAAAAATTATGCAGAGTACCTCAGGTTCAGCTCAACTTCAACATTTCAAATACCTGACATACCATTTTAAAGGAATTTTTACTTTGAAAACAATGGTGCAAGTGAATTTTAATTCGGTCGAAAAATGACAAAATTATGGCAAAAAGTTTGGAACAAAAACAGCAATGTGGTTTGCTATTAATTAATCACATTTCATGTTCGAATTGCCTGTCTTGCGTAGATGCAAAGGTTTGCTCTTTTTAACCACTCTTCTCCGGTCCTCAGTGCGATAGAATCTGAGGAGATGAATTGACAAGCATTTTTTTTCTCTGGGACAGTTCTTCAACTAAGGTTAATGGGTTATGATTGGCGTAGACAATGTTTTTTAAATGGCCCTACAGAAAATAGTCAAGTGGAAGTCATTAAATCGAATAACCGAGGAGGCCAACATTTCCGGCCATGAAATCCTTTCCACCTATCCCGGAAGTTTCAAGTAACATCTCTGCTGTAAAGAATGGTGTGAGGGGCATCCATCAAGCTGGAGAATCATTCTTTGCCGTTGTTGCAGGAGTACATCATTTAATAATGTTGGTAAAACCTACCTCACAAAATTGAGGAACTGAGCACCATTTAAATTATTTTCGTAGAAATAAGGCCAAATTAATTTATTTCCGAGAAATCCATACCAAATGTTCATACTGTGAACCACCTGATGATGACAAAAGTACGAAATTCTCGGATTTTACTCTGACCCCGTTCGAAAATTCCAACGGTTTAGTATGCCGTTAGAGGTGAACGTTGGTTCATTCCATAAAATGTATAGAAGAATGTTTTCTTCAGCCTCCCAAATCGACATTTGTGCAAGGAACGTTAGACGCCTGTCATAATCGAAGTCCCTGGACAAGAGCGATACGGCTTAAAATTGTAAGTCCGGAGTACATCTCTAATTTTATTTTTTGAAAAACCCTTCCAGCATTTCAGCTTCTCGTCGAAACGTTTTGTGGTTAACTCTGGGGCGAAATTTCTGGGAGTACAACTCGACTGCACGACGCGCAATACCACAACTTTCAATAAAGCAATCGTACATATCCACTCGCATTGATCGGACAAATTTGCTCATCAGTTCATGTTGAATGGAATACTGAATGCCACAAATAAGCACTATTGTAAAAATCATTTACTTCCAGAAATTAAGATTTATTCTAATAATCTGAGTTTGACAAACAACAACAAATTGTAAACAACAAAAGCAATTAATAGGGGTATTCTCGATCTTTGTGTTATCTCTGTTAAGTCTGTTAGGTCGTGTTAGATCGAGACAAAGGATGACGTAGACTTGTAAGAATCTGTCAGTTAACATAGCTCGATCTAACAGGCCAGAGCCAATGTTAGGTACAAAATGTATTCACTTTGCTATCCGTTAGGGCGTAGGTAACCTGCAGCCATGAATTTAACAGCAGTTTTTTGTTTACACGTATTTTTATTCTTAAATTCGCTTTAATTAAATCAGACCAATACATTTCTTTTGTTAATTTCTGACCTGTCCTTATACTCTTATTGATAATAGATAATCCCTCTATTTTATAAAGTTGTAGTCTGTTAGATGTTAGGCCACGTTCAACGATTTTAGGAGAGCATTGTGGAAAATCTTTGGTAATTATTACTTTAAATTGTTTTAATGCACAATTTAGGCAATATCAACAGCAAGATTCTTAAACGACTAATGGGCCGATTGGAACTAGGAACGGCGAACTTGATCTTTTTGTTTTTAACAAAATGCCACGTTCAAATATTTTAGGAGAGCACTGTGGAAATTTTTTAAATTTTTAATTTAAATTGTTTTACTGCACAATTAAGGCAAAATCAACAGCACGATTCTTGATACGTCATGCAGCGACTAATAATTATTTTGTTCATCCTCCTTTATTATAATTTTTAATCCGTTTTTATAATATTTCAAATCCAAATGGTAGAATGACAAACGATATTTCATTGTTTTGATGCCAAAATTGAGAGAAAAATGCCACTTCGTAACATTCGGAACAGATAGTCAAAACAAAGGGTAAAAACCGACAAACAGCAATAATTAAAGGGATAGAAGTGGTTTACGACAGGCGACATGTTTCAAGTCGATAGCGGGTATAAACACGCACCGCAATTACAGCTCCGTGCGCACTTTCACTTTCACTTTCACTTAAATAAGCCGGGCCACGACAACTTGGCTTTCTAAGCGTTCTTTCACGACGTGCATTTCATTATGCCACCATCTTGTAAAAGTGCGATGGCAAGCTCAAAACCTCACACCGCCAATTCTTTACGGTCACTTCGCTGTCTACGGCGTATTTTTTAATATGTTATTCAACATTCGCTCATACATTAAATTAAGTGGCTTTTGCTCGCAAACGGTTTTCAGGGCCATGGACGTTCTGGTAGAACTGCTACATCGAAATTAATTTGTTTTAATACTCATTTGTTGATACGAGGATGATGATGATGATTTAGGCATAATTAATTATTCTTGAAAACCTTTTTGTGCTCAAACGATATTTACTTCACATTTGAGTCCCTGGGGGACATCCACATTTCTTGCTGTACATGACTATCGCCACATAAATTCGCATAGATAGGAGTCCAATAAACTTCGGCGGGTACCCCACTGCCATTTGTTCCTCGGGTTTGCTTTTCCGTATGCACTTTCAATGGACTGGGTGTGTGCACGGGTGGATCACTGTCATACGGAGGAAACTAGGGACCCTGGGATAATGTTTCATATGCCTTCCACAGATCGGATATCCGATCATGAATTATGGGGATGAGAGTGGCAGCTGATCTGTCCGCAACGTTGTCTAGAAAACTCTCGTTTCGAGGCGAATGCCACCAAAAACCCACTGCTGTGGTAAAATTGTCCCGGTGTTTGTTTTTCCGGCGCGAAAACAGCTATTCATCAATTTACACAGTGCAATTGGGGCCAAAAATGCGGGAATGTCTGAACAAAATAGAGTTCGTATAGACTTCATGCATGTAGGCCAATCAACAAACGTGTTACGCTTTACAGTTTTACCCTCTCACGAAATTTAACGCGTACCATTTCGTATGCCCAAGCGTATATGAACAGCGCGGTAGTCGAATATGGCGCTCTTGAGCCAATTAGATATGTGTTACTTCTTAACGCCATTTCCGCCTTGCACCCACGTTTGTAGTACTTTCACTTGTCACGCGATCTTGACAAATGCAGCTTCGCGTCGTTTCCTCCTATACATCGTACAGCTAGTGGAAGACGCCCTTTTCCCGAAGGAAACGAACTGCCGTTTCCTTCGTTTTGACAGCGTCGTATAGTGCGAGAAAGTTAATTTTTATTTAACACCGAACTCTTTGACAACTAATGACAACAACTGACAACTAATCGAACTACTTGAACTTGGTATACAACGTAATACACCAATACATACCATTACAGTACGACACATACAATACAATGGTGTACAACAATACATCCCTCTAATGCTCGCTTAATTTTTGCAACCGAATGCTGTCGCATTCAAAATCTAACTTCCTAATCCCTACTACTAACTCAAAGTGTCCGTTTTCTGTGTAGATGTGTCACACGACACACAGTAATGACAAATCTACACAGAAATTATACAACAAATACTTGATTGAGTTTAAAATTTCTAGCATTGTATAAATTCATTTTTTCACATCCAACATGAATTGGTATAATTAAAACTATGTTTATAAATCCCAAGCCCTGAAGATGATCTCACTAAAGATCGAAACGTTGGCACGATAAAGAAAATATTTTTCTTGTTTTATTTTAAATTTTCAATATGTTTCGGTCCTCGGACATTTTTTAGGTGAAAACTACAAAAAAAATTTTTTTTAATTTAAATTAAATTTATTTATTAAAACTGGTCTTATTAGACCAACCATTAATTTTACAATAATATTATACAATAAATAAATGTTTACATTCTTATAAACCCATTGGTACAATAAGATTTACATTTCACTATTCACTATTCACTTATAACTACACAAGTTCATATGGCTTTGTTCTTTTTAATCTTCTGATCGTGTTTCGGTAATGTAAGAGTTTAGTTGCTTCCACATTCTCGTGCTGGCTGAGGCGAGCCTGGTGTTTGGCGGCAAATCTTTGTATTTCCGCCGTGACTNTTTATAGTTCTTTAATTTCCTTGGGGTAGTTGAAGCCAATTGTTTTATGGATAGTCTGTCTAGTATTACACCATGCTGAAGTCTGAATGATTGAGGTGAACACCTCTGCTTCATTATCTAATTGTTCTTCCGTTTTTAGAGGAACATTAAGGACTGTTTTTGCATCCACGTCTAAGGCAAAACTACTCCAGTCAGTAGTTAAATTAACTAATGTTGGCTTGCATTGTTTTTTTATTATCTTTTCACTTAGCGTCAGTATAACAGCTGAGTGATCAGAATTTAGATCAAAGGAAAACTACAAAATGAGCACAATTCGGCAAGAAATGTGGATGTCCCCCACGGACTCAAATGTGATTTCCTTTATTACCAATTTATACTCTTAATTATTATTACACGAATTACCTACAATAAAATGTTTCAGTATTTATGATTTCCTTTAAAGGAACATTTCTTTAAGTGAACGGAGAGAGATCTTAGTGGTTGAGAGGGGCGGTGGCACATTGACGGAAAATGTCCGAACTATTCACACAACCGTCTCTAATAGGCTAAGCAAGTAATTAATATTTATTTATAATTAATTACTAGATTCAGTTTCGACCTTTGCAGAATTGTGTACAACTTCACCGTAGAAAGTTCCATACAACGTTAAACAAAATTTCAAAGGAATATCTTTGATATGTTATTAGTATTTGTTGCTATTGTAATTTGTGAATAAAATCTTGTGCATAGTTACAATTACGTGGTGTTAAAATTGTACTGAATTAGTCCAAATAAATGAGTTTCGTAACCTTAACTTTTAAGTCAGAAGCAAGAGGAAGGCGGTAATTAAAGGCAAGAGTCACTTTAACAAAAAAACTTGATTAAAGGAAGAAAATGGAGCCCTATGAAGATTAGGTGACGCACCTCCTTAATATCTATTCTAGTTTGATGAACGAAGTTTGATTAGAAGCCCTTTTGTCCTTCGTTAATTCCCTAATTTCATCCTGTGATTGATGTCAATCAGGCCAGTGGGCTATGAGAACAAACGGATGTAGTCCTGCTTTCGCCGATCCTCGCCCGGGTCCCAGCAGACGTGTTACGACTCCGTTCAATTAGCCGACACGTACATTCATGTACGATGTACAAAGGACCTGGGATTTAATACGTTCCTCGTTGAGAATCTAGTTATCTCCTAGGGTCCGTTTAGATTGCAAGGCACATCAACTTGTTACGGCTCAGAATGATTAGACTATCTCAAGAGAAGTCACTATTACTTATTAGCATACAATTCTTTTAATTATTTAATATTGTAATACATAACCTAAAATACAACCAATAGATATTTCTAACGAATAATCATTAAACGCTCATTCAATTTTTTGAGAATTTTCTTTTTAGGCCGATAATAATAATATTTTGTGTGGTGTTTTGTGACCGTTAGTTAATGATTATTTGGAGGTCGTGTGACCTGATTGACGTGATGCTGTCTGGTGTGACGTAGATTTAGAAAAACATTTTTTTTTATCGTGCCAACGTTTCGATCTTTATTGAGATAATCTGCAGGGCCTGGGATTTATAAACATTGTTTATATTTTACAAATACATGTAGGATGTGGGGAAAAATGAATTTATACAATGCTAGAAATTGTAGATTCAATCAAGGTATTAGTATTACATCCCAATATATGGATAAGAGAGTAAAGCAACATATCTATGATTGCAAAAAACCCAAACAAAATCCTACAGCACTGGCTTCCTACCATCTGAACAAAAACACAATTTCGACTTCAGCAATCCAAAACTATTACACACAGAACAAAGCCAACATAAACGTAACTTTTTAGAAATGGTTTCCATCAAGAGGGATAAAAACAGCATCAATTATAGAACAGACACATGTAAACTCAGTCGCAGCTACGCTAATATCATTAAAAAAATTCAATATCGATAACATACATAAATCATCATCGCATCACACAAAACATATATGAAGACATATAAAACAATCATTACATTCTACACATCAAACATTTCTACATAGTCAAATTCTTCAACAATTGGACTTTCCTTTCCCTAATTATCCCCGTCTATATAATCCTGAAAGGCTTATCAGGCTAAAGCATTACCCATTTTTCCCATTGTAGGCTCCTTTCACCTCAAAGAAGCCGACTACTCAATTGTCTTTCTATCCCGACTTTCTTCCTCAACTCTTCAAAATCCAACGTTTATGAACATAAAACATCAACATCTCACTGGCACTCTCAACACGACACACAATAATGACTCATCTACACAGAAAACAAACAGTTTGAGTGAATACAAATACCCTGATTGTTCCTACAATTTCTAGCATTGCGTACATTCATTTTTTCCCATCCTATATATATATATATATATATATATGTAAAATTCAATCAAAATAAATCCCAGGCCCTGAAGATGATCTCCATAAAGATGGAAACGTTGGCCCGATAAAGAAAACGTTTTTCTATAACCTACGTCACACTAGACCGCATCTAACGATCTCCAAATAAATATTTGTAATTCGACAAATTGACATTTTTTGAAACCATTTTATTCATACAAATGTAATACAGTTAAGTGCACAATCAAGAATTAAAAATAATAATAATAATGTAATAAATTATGTGGTTGTAATAAAGGAGATAATGTAAAATAAAATATGAAGGAGATAGACTTCCGATGGAAAGATAGATAGATAGATAGACAGATAGATAGATAGATAGAAATAAAGGAGATAATGTAAAATAAAATATGAAGGAGATAGACTTCCGATGGAAAGATAGATAGATAGATAGACAGATAGATAGATAGATAGATAGATAGATAGAGAGAGAGAGAGAGAGAGAGAGAGAGAGAAAATGAGAGAGAGATTTGATTGAGTGATTAATTATTTATTTATTCTCGCAAAATTTGGTTTACAAAACCACTCTTACATTTAACGAGATGTACACATGTTTAGTAGAACTACTATTTAGCACGCACAGACACTAAGTTGAGACTTGAGTTATTTTTTTTTATAATTATTATTTTTTTAAATTATACTTTCTATAGCTATATAATACATTTCTTTCATAAATTCACATATACACGTTTTATCTCACAATAATACATCACAATCCATCTTATGGACTATCTCAAACGATTGGACTTCTTAAATCAATGAACAACTATTTGTAATTTTATAAAAAGGTACTCTCATTAGTGTTTGTCTAACAATCTTAGTCTATATTTATTTCTAAATTTACTGTGGCTTGATAAAAATATATTTTCGTTTAATTGATTATACAGTCTTATGGATTTCAGAAAGAATGAGTTATGATACATCTTTGTTTTACATAAAGGAATAACTATTTTTGAATCAGAGTGCTTGCTTTCATTTCTGAAAAATATATATTTATTATACAAACTTTCAGGTACCTTTAATCTTAAAATACTAGACAACATGCTTAATATTTTGAATTCTTGCATCTCTTTAACTTTTAATACAGACAATTTCTTATACTTTTCGTACACACGATCATCAAATTTTAGATTAAGTATGTATCTGGTGGGGGGGCCGCGGTAGCCGAGTGGTTAAGGCGTCAGACTCTCGGCTATTAGATCCCGCGGTCGTGGGTTCGATCCCCACCGTCGCCTCTGGANCTTGGACTAATCATTCTAGGGGCTTGGACAGGTTTGAGAGGATGGAAATGGGACGGTAGTCTGTAGGGGAGGATGGGTTGGGGGTTTTATTGACAGGGTGGACAAGAACTTTTTGCCAAGCTGTCGGAAAAACAGAGTTTTGGAGTGAGTAGTTATAGATGTGAAGTAGAACAGGTAGTAATATTGGGAGGCAGAGTTTAAGAAAATGGATAGGGATGCCATCAACTCCAATGGCATTGGAGTGGGATTTGGTTATGGCCTTGAAGACTTCGGCTGGGGTTAGATAGGAGAAATAGAAGTTAGACGAACTGAAAGAGGGTCCAGAGGGAGCGGGTATCGGAACAGGCATTGATGAAGAAGATTTGGACGAGACAAAGTGGGTGTTTAATTCTTCAGGGGAGACAGGAAAGGAAGATGGTGAGTTGGGTGGGCGTCATATGCCAATGTTACGAAGAAGCTTCCATTTTGCTCTAGGATCAGGAGTGGTGGGGAGTGTCTCTTGGTAATAAAGGGCTTTGGCCCGACGGATATAGGATTGGGTTTTATTGCGAAGGGCTCGGAAGGAAGAGTGGTCTTCAGGAAGTTTAGTTCGACGAAAGCGCCTTCTTGCCGCTTCCCGTCTTTTAATTAGGGCTCTAATTTCGTCGTTTAACCAGGGAGCAGGAGGACGACGGATAGTGTGGGTTTTTAGGGGGGCATGTTTGTTAAGGAGATTGGAGTGACTGGGCGTTGAAAGGACAGACCGTTAAACAATAGGTCATGTTTTCGGGTGGGGCAAAGGATGGGAAGCAAAGAGCGAAAGGGGGAACAGAGACCTTTACAAATCATGAAGACAGGTAAAGTTAAGAGAAAACAATACAACAGAGATTCAGGAAAAAATAGAAGTAAAAATAAGAAAGACATAATTTTGGGATTAATGATCAAAAAATAAGTAAAAATAATAGTAATAAAATTAAAAATTAAGACATGAAGAATAAAAACAGGCGATAAGAAGACGGTGAGGCAGGCTGGAACTGTGGATGAGTGGATGACATCAGGATGGTGACGAGGGCCAGGAAGTCAGCTGAAGCAGTCTAGGTCCGAGGGCTTTCTGATGATGAACACCGGCTGCCCGTCTCCTTTTCGGTATCGGATTTGACCATTGGAAAACCATACATATTTAAGCTTCCCGGCTGTCTTACACTGCCTAGCCAGCCAATATAGATGTTTAATTGTGGAAGTCATATCCTCGCTGATATAGATGGGGTGGTTCACCGTGCCTTCCCATCCTATGTGTCTGGTGGAGAAGTCCCTTTTGATCCTCCGGAGCCGGATCAACTCGTCCCTCACCGTTTGCCTCGTGAAGCGTGCAATTATGCTGGGAGGACGGGGATCATCTTTTCGAGGTCTCAAGCGTTCGAGTAGGGCTATCGTAACTCAGTAGGGCTTAGTTTCAGTCCCAGCCCCGACCCAATTTGAGATACGAGTGAAGACGGGTATTCGCCTGGGCTGACCGGTATCCCTGGTATCTCAACCGATCTACATTTCGAGAATTGTTCCGAGTGGTTGAGACGGGCTTCAAGTTCAGAAATTCGAGTTTTCAGGTTGCAGTTTTCTTGAGAGAGTTCCTCGACCCTCGTCTTCGATGTTTCGAGGTGCTCCTCAATCTTTGTTAGACGATCAGAGTTTTCAAATGACAATGCGGCTTGCTTATCGAGAGTAGATTGAATTTCCCTGATGTCCAGTCAGACATCCTCCCACTGTCTGTTTTCACCCTTTGTAATCTTTTATAAAGGTATGACTTTAATAACATCAAAGCTTTATCAGAAAAATTCATTGACTCAAGTATGGATAGTAGTACTTCTCTATTTACTGACTCAAACGCTTTTGAGTAATCCAGCGATATTAGAATCGTTAGTTTCCTATCATCTACATTTTTTTATTTCATCCACAAGTTGAACCAGTGCTGATTCTGTGCTATAACCTTTTCTATATGCATGTTGATTACAATTTAGGATGCTGTTTTTCTCAACAAACTCAACTAATTGTTCAAAAATTAATTTGTCAAAGATCTTGCTTAATACTGAAATAATATTTATAGGCCTAAACGATGAGCAATCTTCAGGTGGAACACTTTTAGGAATGGGAATTATGTACGATTTTTTCCAATTACCAGGGTACACACCATCATAAATACACCTGTTATAAATGCTGCATAGAAACTTAGCAATATTATTTTTTATGCTTTTGATAAGGAAAATTAATATATTGTCTTGTCCGACAGACTTCGTTTTATACTGTCTATCACTTTTTGTATTTGACTCTCAGTAACATGCCTGAACTGAAATATTTCTAATTTATTTTTATCATTTTTATTTTTTATTTTTATAAATATTGACTAGTATCGAGTCAGAGGGAGAGAGAGAGAGAGAGAGAGAGAGAGAGAGAGAGAGAGAGATTAGTAAGTGAATGAATTTGATTTTAGGCATTTTAGAAAATTAAAAAATGTATGAACACGCATTAAGTTATATAGTAAATGAGCTAAGAAATGAAAAAAAAGTAAATAAATAACTTAAGAAGAGGTAAGAGAGTTTCATGATTTATTACTGAATGGATCACATTGTTGTACAGTTTGTTCACGATTTAATTATTATTATTCATTGAATAAACATAATATTGATTAGATTAAGAAGTTTTTGAATGACTGTCTAAGTTAGAGAATGAAATATTCATGAAATAATTCAGTTGGAGTGTGTGAATCGAAAATTGTGTCAACGATTCAGCTCGGCTACTGAGTTTGGAGTGGGTTAATGAATGAATGATCTAGTCTCTAGTGTACAATTAAACAAAAGGTTTTTCGGTGGCGAGGGTAACTATGTAAATTTTTATTAGGATAGAAGGTGCGATATATAGTAGCAGATGCTATAAAAATTAGCGGCCAAGTAGTTACAGGAATTTTGCAACACTACTACAAGCATTAGCTGATCAGATCTATCGGGCTAGTGCAAAAATAATGCAGGTGTTGAAAAGGCAGTCAAAACTATTTTTAATTTTTATAAAATAAAGGAAATGTATTACGATATTTTTCATCATAATCTATAAATTTTTGCCAATGTGTAATAAGCGCTCTTGTTCCACTGACATAAAAATTATAAATTCGACTCACAATAAAGCTTTGAAAGGCATTTTCCGCTTCGCCTTTTTCTCTGAAACTTTATACCCCAAGTAGTGATAACAAAACTCCTAAAAAAAGTGGAAGTTTGTAGGCGAGAGGTTGGGTGAATATGGAAGGTGTGGTACGGTTTCATATCCTAAGAGCATGAGTTTCCGCAGGGTTGGCATTGCGACAGGTGGTCTGGCGTTGTCGTGAAGAACAATCGGCCTCTTACGGTTTTAATGCTGGACATTGCAATTTCCCGTGTATTTTGTCAATTTCTTGGCAATATATCTCTGCTGTGGTAGTTCAACCATAATTCAGAAAATTATAATGAACAACGACAGCAGTATACGACAAACAGTCACCATAACCCTTTTTCGGTGCAGATTTGAATTCGGGAAGTGTTGTGGCGCTTCATCCTTGTCCAACGCAAGTTATGATTGGATTGAGAAATGGATGATTTTGGTTGCGTAACAAAATAGACGTGCAAATTTCAAAGCGTCGATTTCTTTGGGCTTTGGGCTACTTCTGTGAGTTCGTGCTGTACCCACATGTCGAGCTTTTTACCAATTTTCTCCAGATGACGAACGACGGTGGAGTAATAGAAATGATGAATGGTGGAGTGAGTGCGGGTTCAATCCTATTTGAGATAGTTGCTACTCACAGGAAGTTGTTTTTGCAACGTATTTCGAGCTTTTAGCTCATCATCAGGTTGAAGGAGTTCTATAACCTCCTCTTTCGACATGAATTCAAAAGTGAACCCGCCGATCCCCCGCCAACGCGACATCCCAATGAGAAGCTGGTTTTTAATGCCGCTCAATTTGAACGAGCGAAAAACGGGAATTATAAAACAAGCAAATATTATAATGGTAAATACTGTAAGAAATTAATTAGTGATTAAAGATAAAAGATAAAAAAATTAGAATCATACCTTAATATTATTAAATTATTATAAAAATAATAACAATTAAAATAATTAATTTAATCATTTGGACGTTTAATATTATTTATGTACATATTTAAAATGGGAGGTAGATCAAAATCTATTATATTATTAATGAATTTATCTCCATGGTCAATATTACATTTTTTAATTTCAAATTTCTCAAACCAATCTAGTTCTCTCCCTTTATTGAAACTATGTAACACTGTTGTATTTAAATTGAAATTGTGTTTTGTTTCTTTTAGAGGGTCCTTAAATTCCGAATATTTGTTCGATTTAGGCAAGTGTTATTTTACTCTCGTTTTTATTTCTCTACCGCTTTGTCTTATATCCTTAATATCACAATCATTACAATTAAGTTACCGCTTTTGCCAAGTCCTTGTCTTTAGGAGGATGTTTCTAATTGAACATGTACTTCTCAAAGCTATTCTCAAACCTTCTTGTTTAAAAATTTTACTAATTTTTTCTGATAGTTCACCAATGTATGGCAAACAACGGAAACCTAATGATTCATTTATGGTGGGGTGGCTGAATCCTCTAGTTGCTTCTTTTAAAGTTAATTTTTCCATTCTTTTAACTAGCAACCTATCAATAAATATTTCTAGATATCCATTGTTTTAGCTAAGGTTTTAATAGTTTCATATTCTTTTTTATAGTTTGCAGGTATTAATAGAAGTTTTAACATACGGTTTATGAGCCAAATGAAACGACAGCCTTTGGGTCCAGGTTGAGAAGAATCCGTTGGTATCATAGTGTCCGTAGTCGTGGGGTTGTATTATATGTAGTACTCGTTAATCAAAAATTCCAGGACCACTTGGAAACTCTATGATAAGTTTGTTAGTTAAGAGAAGTAGAGTTAGTCGTGGATTGGGAAAAGGCACTGGTTATGTAATGCAAAATCGCATTAACTATGTATTAACGAAAAGGACTTCACGTCGTCCCAGAAGGAAGGAAGTCAGTCCGACAACCCCGATTTCTGGGCCTTGCCTTTTGGTACAATGGTCCGCGTCAATTTTCTTTCATTATTAAGTTCATTACTAAAATATTAAATATGTGAAATATATATTCATTAATATATATAATATTAATGAATGAATATTCATTATTAAAAAGTGGTGCTGGAGTGACTCAAAAAAACATTTAAGCAATTAAAAGAGGAAATTTTTATAGGCAACAATCCTTACATCCTCCAATTTTAATTGTCATTTTATTTTCAAAACGAACGCTTCTTCCACTGTTCTTGGAACAAAATTATGCCAAGTGCAATGATAACGAGAAGCCTGTAGACTATGCCAACATAAGCTTATCGTGGAAAGAAAAGAATTTTTCATCTGCAAAGCGAGAGTGTCTATCTTTTTGGGGCAAGCATCAGTTGATATGGTTCAGGAATTAAAGTGATATTCAAGCAATCTTTGCGCGTAGGACCGAATAAAAGTAGAAACGTAGCTTCATGAATTAACTTATCATAAATTATACCTTTGTTTTTACTATACAAACCTTGTAATCTCCTAGGAATTGACGATGCTTTCTACAAGAACATCCTCAGGTCGGACGCTGTCGGAGAAACGTTTGAAGAAGAAAGAGTGTAGATTTAAAATGTCCAGAAGTACAAATGTGCGCTGGGCAGCATTCAGTTTGCGTGCCTTTGTTATTAAAAGGAATTTGTTAAATCAGAGAGAGTTAAGCGATTTCATGTCACATTTAGTTAATAATAAATATCGTTTCGGTGAAGACATGTCTTTACATTATAAGGCGTATGGATATAAGTAATATTTTATCCATTTACGTTTTAGTGGTCAATTGACCAAGTTACTTCTTTCAATTAATTATTCTTTTTATTTAAGTCCTTGGTTGAAATAAAAAAGTCAGTCTTAGGAACGGGATTCGCAGCCACGACCTTCGGCTAAATACGCCGCTGCTCTACCACTTGAGCTATCGTGACTTCAATCCACACGCATAACAACTCTCCATTTCAACCTACAACCGTTCGAATTTTCGTATTTAGCCGAAGGTCGTGGGTTCGAATCCCGCTCGTGACACTAACTCTTTATCTCAACGAAGACCTTACAAAAAAAGAAGAATTAATTGAAAGTAATATTTTATTTTGACTATATCATTTTATTTTTATGTTTGTAATACTTTTCTTTCTTATATACTTTCTTTTTAAAAAGTATCTTATTTTTATATTTGTGCTGATGTTGTTGTAAAATTATTGCTAAATCGTAAGGGTGATTGAACAATCTTCTTCTTATTGGTTGTATCGTTGAAAGTAAGGCGTTAGCTTTAACACATCATATTGTAAATACAATTTGTAATTCTAGCTTGAAAACCAAATTCTAATACACGGGATTAATTAAAAATATTTCCATAATACTCTTACACTTTGAAATTTTTTTACAACTAGGTTTGTAAAAGAGAAGAGAAAGGTACAAATCAGGACGGAGCAGTACGTCAAGGGCACTTGCTCAAACCACCCCCAAGAGTGTGATTGTGACGACCTCAGAGTGTTGTTTTGAGAATAGGATAGCTTAAAAAGACTGTAAATGAGTAGTTTTAAACTGAAATGCCAGAAAGCAGCACTTGTTGACTAACACACTTTCAAAACGCGTTGTTTTTCGAAGAAGAGGAAGAGAAATTCGAATTTTACGTTTACACTATTTTTTACTCTCACGTTTCTTTGATAGTACTTTTGTTCCATTGTCTCAAACACAACGATCAACTTAACAGCGAGTAGAGATTAAATGTAGGTTAACTGGTGAGTTTGGTATATAACGTCATAGTGACTTCAGACTTTGATCTATGTAAATTTATTTCAATGAATTATGAGAGCGAGGGCTTTTTCCCCCCAACAATACTAAGGTGGACTATATTTTCAACATACCCTAAATTACATGTACTTGCTTTTTACCAAATGTTAGGGAACAAAACTCCAGATAGATAAACAAATTGTTTTTCATATCAAAACTGTCCTTTTTGTCTTTAATTAAATTAGATCCATTACAGGTCACATACGAATTAAATGTACGTATATTAGTTTTATTTTAATAATTATGAAGGGGGGGCGTCGGTGGCCGCAACGGTTTAGGCGTTGAAACGGCGCTCAACACTGTAAGGTAAAGGTCCCGGGTTCGAATCCAGCGGCCCTGCATTATATCAACCCCGAGTGTTGACATAACCTCAATATTAATTAATATTAATAATAACTTTGAAGGGATGTAAACACTAACTCGTGACACTAACTTTTTCGTTTCAACCAAAACCTTACGTAAAAAGATGAAGTAATTGATAGACGTAATTTGGTCAATAGACCACTAAATATGATGGATTTAATTATAAATATTATTAGAATTATTCAGTGACACTAATCCTTACAGACTATGTTTGCTGTAATGCGCTGTCACATTAAAATCGAAAAATTAGCTTAAAAGATAGAAAGTAGGGCGGGTTTTACATTAGAAATGAAAAGTTCATCTCCTTTCCGTTGGCAGACAATGTAAATTTTCTTCGTAATAATTCATCTGTTGATCCGAGGTGTAATTTAAAACCGGCATCACTGGGAGGCCCGGAGGGACCACCGTCTTATTTGTAGTCGGAACAATACTTGGTTTCGCCTGAGAAATAGACGCCGCTGTGAGGTGCATTCGAGCCGTCCTCGAAAAGGGGGTTGAATAAAAAGAATTCCGGCCGTCCGAGCTCTTTTCCCGATAAATAACCAGCCGGTAGTTTTATTCGTCGGGGAAAAATACACTTTCAGAGAGGGGATTCATATAAGCCGTCGGCTCAAAACGGAGATAACGATATTTATTACCAACCATCCTTTTCTTGTTTCGAACCTGTATTTCCAATTCGTTTACGTTTTTCCAAATTTCAAGATACATTCCCGTATTTGTTATTACGTGATATCTATGACTGAAATTTTACCATGGCCTATAAAATAATTTCTAGAGATATGTAACGTGTAAAATAAGTAAGTATTGTCAATTCTTGTATTTCTTATTAAATGGTTAATTTACTAATAACATTTAATTTCGTTTTCTACCCATCAACTTATAAGATTGTTTGAGTATTATTATACTACTTATTAGGACTGTTGTAAATCTTTTCGTTTTACGGTTGCTTTAGTTAAAAAATCAGATGAAATGGTAGCTGGAAAAAATAAATTGGCATTTAACTTTTCTAAACGTAGTGCGAGGTTATTATCACGTAAATCAGAAAAGGCCCAAATAAAAAGCGTTAAAATTACAGGGATTCGTATAAGAACTGTAAACGAAATAATTTTTAGCTTGACCAATTGGTATTGGTCAGGCTTACCTATTCGATGGGCACTAGGGTGGCGTTGAGAGAGGTGAACTCCAGTGTGCCGACCGAATGTAGGAGATGATGACCGGGGAGAGACTGACCATCTCTCCTCCTGAATGCTCCCATATGGGTGATGGTCGGTCTCCGGGGAGTCGTGGGGATCGCTGAGGCGGGCCTGCGAAATCCTGGAGATACCAGTCATCCGCTTGGACGAGCTAATGTGGAGAATGAAAACCTGAGAATGAACAGTCGATGAAAAGCCGAAAGGCCGCACAGTCTCGGATTCGCTCACTCGAGATGACTAGTCGGCCATTTCATCTCATCTCATCCACTCAGGGAGTTGTAGCCCACATTTGTGGACTACAACGACAATGGGTGGTACAGTGTGGACAAGGCTCGAGGCCTTGAAATGGTGCACCTCGTGTACTCGTTCACGTCCCTGTCTCACTCCAGGTTCCTTCTCTTTTCCTTGCGACCTCTCACAACCCTTGGTTACAAGGGGGGGGGTGTCCAGGCGCAACATAATGGTGTCGCCTTGAGGGCGGGGCAACCCCTCTAAAGCACAAGCTGTACTCGTTCGGCCTCTGGGCCGGCAAGAGGCGGCGGGCGCCTTACCAGAGGTACACGTGGGTAAGGATACCAGATCCTGTTTGCACAGACGAGGGAGGGTGCATAACCATGTACTACGGGGTAGCAGAAATGTTCCAAAATTCAGCTCCTGCTACAGTGAGAATGGACTCGTAGTGGTTCGTGGTGACGCCCCTGGCGGGAACTTAGAGAAGAGGCTGTCTTCTATCTGCGACCTTTGCACAAAACTTGCGTATGACCATCGTTATACACACGGCCTCACGGGATACGGCGGATCGGACGGCAGCGTATAAGCGTTGAGGACGCTACTATTACACTGAAATAGTCCCTCGAATGCGACAGTAGTGGCGGAGGAAATGGGAAGTGAATATGCTAGGTTGCTGCTATTCGAGTATGCTTTGCACGAAGGTGTAGGCTGAGCTCGATTGGCGGCTTTTACCGTAGGCTACGGGGTGGTTAGCAATTCCACTTGAAACAAAGCCGCGGCCGGATCGGATCCGGTAGTTTCTACGCTAGGGAAGCCCCAATAAATTGGGAGATAAAGTGGCCTTCTATAACCAGGGAGTGCCCGGGAAACCAGGCTGGTGTATTTCGGTATAGGTAGCCCATTGCGCGCGGCATACGGTTTGATGCTGAATGTGGACCCGATCACTCAGAATGGACAAGGAGAAGCGAGGTCTATCTTGGCCCCTCGGCCTCTGCACCAATGCTGCGGCTGTAACACCCAGCTGTCGTATGCTGAGATGCATCAGCTCTCATCTTGAGAATCAAAACGCCCGATAAGGCCGAAAAGGCTAGGTGAGGACGTTAAAGATCCTCATTGTCCATTTAAGGACGACCGAGCTGAGTAGCATGCGGGAAACTAATGCCCTGAGAATCACTCAAAGGTAGTGAGGAAGCACGATGAATCCCTCCAGGTCCTCGTCACTGGTTTCCATGAAACGGGCTAACAGGTCGCTGTCGAAGCTCCCAACCGGACACCTGATGGGACGAGACTCCGGCCGGATGTCGTCGCGATCGACGAGGTGGGGTTTTAGTACAAGACCTCGAGGTTGCGTATGAGATGGCGACGAAGTTTACTGACTGTAGTGCAATAATGGTGACAGAACAATCTGTTTCCTAGTTCATCGTACGTAAAAGTCGGTACACTATCGTTCATCCTATATGGCAAAAAGCTTTACAGTTAAAGAAAAACAAAGACAAACTAATAAGAATCACAATTGAACGATGATTGAATTAATGAAAATTAACTATAATCAATTTCCCCAAATCCTTGATTAAAATAAATATGAATACCAATCGAGCATAAAAAATTTAAGTTTTTTGTATAGTTATAAATACCGATAGTCCGTGCTTTTTATTGGTTATCTACAGAATTTTATGCCCCAAAAATATTTTCTCAACTGCTTCGTCGGGTTGACGCTCCTGGCCTCGGTTGTGAGTTAATGATACCGAGTTTTTGAAATACGAGCATACCGTGGCGTTTGTAGTCGATAATTCTCGAGTTGCGTGTGAATGAGATTAAACCCAATCGAGCAATTCCTCATTCGATTAGGTTGCCACGTTCCAGGCCTAGTTTTCCGAGCTTGTGTTTTCAACACGGAACATTCAGATATGTTTTGAATAAAAACATTGTTTTACCACATTACATTTCTGGTAACGCCTTCACATGGAATTTATACGTTTTACTTCAAAATATGTCAATAAAAAATAAAAGTATGTGGTACAAACTTTTTAATTATTTTATCAGCTAATGCTTAGTTATATAATTCATTGAGTAAAAGTATGTGGTGTTAGTTAATGATTATTCGTGAGAAGCGATCTGGTGTGACGTACGTTTTAGAAAAACATTTTCTTTATCGTGCCAACGTTTCGATTTTTATTGAGATCATCTTCAGGGCCCGGGATTTATAAACATTGTTTAAATTATTCGGAAATCGTGAGATGCGGTCTGGTGTGACGAATTTTTTGATGGTCGTGATGATATCTATGTTTAAAATGTTTCTTTTGAAATATATTGTGGCTTTATGTAAGTCGTTAATTCTGGTGGTGGGTTGTGTTAGTGTGGCATTTGTGAAGTTAAAATTATTTTTGATGTGTGTTTGAAATACCTTGTGTTGTCTGCATTTCAACAAAAGGTTCTCTGATTGATAGACGATGCGAGTTTCTTCTCACTGTTGCCGATGTCCTTCAGAATACTTTTTGCTTCGTGTCCATATGTAGTTGAAATTTGTTCATAGAATCCCATGTTCTGTGTTCTTCTCATGTAGAAAAGTGTGATGATTAGTGACCAATTAGTTGATGATTATTCGGAAATCGTACGTCATACCAGACCGCATCTCACAATTTCCGAATAATCATCGACTAACGTTCACTAATCACCAAACATTGTTTAAATTTTACAAATACATGTAGGATGTGAAAAAAGTGAATTTATACAATGCAAGGAAATTTCAGATTAAAAAAAATAATAGTAATTTATACAATGCTAGACAATTTTAAATTTAAAAAATGAATTTATACAATGCTAGAAAATTTTAGATACAATCAAGTATTTGTACTCACTCTAAGTGTTTGTTTTCTGTGTAGATGTATCATTATTGTCTGTCGTGTTGAGAGTGCCAGTGAGATATTGATGTTTTATGTTTATATACGTTGGATTTTGAAGGGGGGGGAGGGTGGTCGGGAATAGAAAGACATTTTTATATGAGGAGTCGGATTCCTTGAGGTGAAAGGAGTGATCTCTGTCGGCCGATTCCTCATATAAAAATGTCTTTCTATTTCCGACTTCTAGAGTTGTATAATTTTCTAAAATTTTCTAGCATTGTATAAACTCATTTTTCAATCTAACATATTCTAGCATTGCATACATTCTTTTATTCTTACCTCCTACGTGTATTTGTAAAATTTAAACAACGTTTATAAATCCCAGGCCCAGAAGTTGATCTCAATAAAGATCGAAACGTTGCACGATAAAGAAAATGTTTTTCTAAAACATACGTCACACCAGATTGCATCTCACGATCTCCGAATAAGTAAGTATAAAGATTTCGCTTTACCCCCAATTTTTGAACGTATACATAAAAAAATGTTCAACGACAAAATATTAAGATAAAAATTAAATATTTTTTCTTGCAGTATGTACTAAGGTAATATTTAGTTATATTGCAAACCGAGTTTTTCTACGCTGACGGGCTTTAAAAACCAGCTGTTCCGTGGACATCGTGCATTTCCGGTCAGTCTTTGGCATTCAGTGGGTAGATGGACCATAAATCCTCTGACAGGTGACATTGCAAGAATGAACCTACTTACGACTTTTTTGACTAATTATTGGTTGTCAAAAATACAAATAGATGAAAACCCCAAAATTTTAGGTTTTACTCACTTATATGGTGAAATTTATTTCAAACTCTTCTTAGACTAATTTGTGTTTGAAAGTGCGCTATTAACACTGAACATTGAAATTCTGGGTGTTTGTGAATGAGAGCTTATATATTCGCTTTATTTCACATAGTATCAAAATGTAAATGAAATATTACTTTTATGCTACTTAGGAGATACTGAATTAAATTTAAAAATAGTTTTTGGAATTGTGAATTTAAAAAAAAAATTATTTACCTGTTATTCCTCCCAATTAAGACGAACCTTGTAGGCTTCACTGTTGGTCTGTCAATTTTAATTATACTGCGTTTAAGTTATTCAGGGCTAAAAGTCGGGGGGATAAGCAATTGATTCTCATTACCGCTAATGTTTGCTTTCAGGGCTTTCAGCCGGCGGCCGGAGCCCATTTCCCCTCTTCTAGGGAATTTTAACACCTACCAGCTGTTAGCACGGCATATCTCTTAACCAGCCGGCCTGATCTATTCAAATTCAGAAGCCGTCTAATCCCCCGGACATCGGTCTGACATGTTCTATCTATTTTCTCCACACTTGTTTTCCCTCAGTCAAGAACAATGCATCAGTATTTAATGTTATGTTAATACATATATACATTAATACATAATAAGTTTATAACCAATTAAGTTTTGTGACAATATATATTTAATGTTTTGTGTTGTTTGCCCATCATCAGTAGATCGTTTACATCGGCGAGATATATTGCGGTCATACGTCCTCATCGACTGCCGAACAACAACCGTTTAAGACCGTCCACTTATTGTGAAACATGTAAAGTCGTTGAGGTTTTCGGGTACATATGGTACCTTCGGGATGAAAGCAAAGAAGACAATTTGTGAAAACGCTATGTCCTCTTTGAAATATCGAGAAGCTGCCCTAAGCTGCATGAGGCTACGATTGCCTACATAAATTTTTCAAATGTTGCAATATGAATTTATTAGTTCAGTAGTTTCCTGTCAGAGACTGAGGAACTTCGGAGCTGCGATAAGAGCGTGAGACGGTCTCTCTCCCTCTCAAAAAATTAATTAATTAAAAAAATAAATTAATTAAAAAAATTAAAAATAAATAAATAAAAATATTTTACACAAATTAAAATTAAAACCAAAATACACCCTCTTGTGTACTAGTAAACTATTAGACTAGTTGTCCTATTGTGACTAACTAGTTAGTCCAATTGTTCTATTGAAATGAATAAAATGTAAAATGATAGTTAAATAATCAATAATGACTAATAAACTTTCCAGCACCCAAGTTGTGCTGAATGCTTGAAATAAACTAATTGATTGCCCATTGAAATCTTACTCAATTAATTATACACCCATTTTTCGAAATGAAAAATTTGTATCACAGGCGGGATTCGAACCCACAACTTTCGGCTAAATACGCCGCTGCTCTACCACTTGAGCTACCGTGACTTCGATTGCCCATGCCACAACCTTCCCATTTCGACTCCCAGTTTTATTCCAGGTTTAAGCAAATCGCGTCTTCATACAGAAACACCTTTTATTAACGATTGTACTACATTAGCGGGACTGTGTAAGACTATAAATGTGTTTCTATATGATGCCGCGATTTGCTTAAAATTGGAATAAAACGGGGCGTCGAAATGGGAAGTTTGTGACACAAATTTTTCATTTAGAAAAAAATGTGTATAACTAATTGAGCAATTATATAATTAAGCATAAGCTGATAAAAATAAATAAAATGTTAGTGGATATCTTACACTTAGGGCATTAACGCCACAAATTCTTATCACGCACCAATCGTTTGAGGAGCCAGTGAAAGCCGTTGAAGATGGGCGATTGGGCGGGTTGATATGTGAAGATATGTCTTCTTTCAAAAATAATGCCTCCAAAAACGGCATACAAAGTACAGAGGAGAAGCACCCAGCTGAGACTAATGTTTGTTATGCGATCAACTAGCCTTCAATACGATGTTGATTAGGATCCTGGTTGTGGTCTTCAAACATACAAAGGCATTATATCAACGCCCAAGCTTTCGACAAGTGACAAGCATATTTATAAATATAATTATTCCCGTAGAGTTTGTAGCTTTGTCTTGTAATTAAAATTATTCCATAATTACTGTACATTAACTTATGCATATTTTATTATCATAAAAAAATAATAACAAATAATTAATTTTGAGTAAATAAACAATTTAAATAAATAAATAATAGAAATACGTAATTAAATAATTTAAGTGAATAAGTAATTAGATAAATATACATTTAAATTTTTTTTTTATAAATATAGATATAATTATTCCCGTAGAGATGTGTAGAGATTAGTGACCGTTAATCGATAGATATTCAGATATCGTGAGATGCGGTCGGGTGTGATGTAGGTTTCAGAAAAACATTTTCTTTATCGTGCCAACGTTTCGATCTTTTATTGAGATCATCTTCAGGGCCTGGGATTTACAAACAATGTTTACATTTAACAATTACATTTAGGATGTGGAAAAGTGAATTTATACAATGCAAAATATATTTTATATTCAAACAAAGTATTTCTATTTTGCATTGTATAAATTCACTTTTCCGCATCCTAAATGTAATTGTTAAATGTAAACATTGTTTGTAAATCCCAGGCCCTGAAGATGATCTCAATAAAAGATCGAAACGTTGGCACGGTAAAGAAAATGTTTTTCTGAATCCTACATCACACCCGACCGCATCTCACGATATCTGAATAACAATTCCCGTAGAGTTGTAGCTTTGTCTTGTAATTAAAATTATTCCATAATTACTGTACATTAACTGATGCATATTTTATTATCATAAATAAATAATAACAAATAATTAATTTTGAGTAAATAAACAATTTAAATAAATAAATAATAGAAATACGTAATTAAATAATTTAAGTGAATAAGTAATATGATAAATATACATTTAAAAAATTTTAAAATAGTTATTGTACTTGTATTGATGTGTATGACTAGATTGCGTTATAATACGTTGTAAATTTGAGAGAATTATTTGTAGAGCTTCATTCGTCCCCAAAGTCTTATCCCTGGTAACGTTATTAAATATTTTTTCCAGTTCACATATGACACTATCTTCTTGACCGAATTTATTTACCGTATATTTATGATTTTTAGTTGTAATTTTTGAGTCGTTATGCAATTGATATTTATTTGTCTTAGATCTAGAGTAATTCCTGTATTTTGGCTTTGGCAGCAGTGATTCTTGCTGACCTTGATCTAGATTGTTGTGATTTGTTTGGAATTCATCATCTGTCTGGGAATACTCGTAGGGCTTATATCTAACTTTATTTTTCATTTTTCTCGTATAGTTCAGCCTGTCATTTTTATCAATTTCATTAGAGTTGCTTTGGTCTTTTTGAGGTAAGGCTGGGAATTCTTCAGTCATTTGTAATCGATTAAATTTGTTTGATGTGACTACAGAGTATAGAATGCTATTATTGATTTTCGATTTATTCAATGCTGTAATTTTAATGTATGGACAATCTTTACTTGTTGATTTGTGAGGACCTTCACAATGTACTTAAGATTGTATTGTTGCAGTCAGGTAAAGAATGTTGTTCTCCACAGTTGTTGCAACGAGGCTTACTACGACATTGATCAGATCTTTGTCTAAAACGGAAACAATTTGAACATTGTCGAATTGGAGGAACATACGGGCTGACTGTGTATCTTTTCCCATAGATTGTTACATGATCTGGTATTTTTTGACTGTCAAATTCAATG
Source organism: Cimex lectularius (assembly GCF_000648675.2). Classification (NCBI taxonomy): domain Eukaryota; kingdom Metazoa; phylum Arthropoda; class Insecta; order Hemiptera; family Cimicidae; genus Cimex; species Cimex lectularius. The sequence goes on along the minus strand of NW_019392897.1, from coordinate 675,386 downwards.
AGACACGTTTTTAAATTTATTACCCGATAGTTATCATCAGAGATTTTTATTGGTCGAGTTAATCTCCTAATATTTTTGATTGGTATATCTGATATTATTACAGATTTTATTTCTTCTTCTGTCAAGTCAGGTTCGACGTCTCTAATTACTCCTGTTTTGTTGATCAGAAATGATGGAATGTATACTATTTTATTGGCCAGAATTTTAGTTTTGATAAATTCATTGCCGCTAAGGGCATCTTAAATTCGATTTTTATTCTATTGGAGCCGACGACTGAGATATTTATGATATTCTTTTTGTAAGAGAATGTACAATTGTATATCTGTTTTCCCAGTGACATTGGATGTAAGTTGCCAATCTTTCCTTCCAAGTTTTCTATAAATAAATAGTAGGGTCCTTCATCAGAATTTTCGAATTTATTTTGTTGAAGCTGCTGCATTGTTTCAGTTTTTTTATTTTCGTCGAAAGAAATAGATGGAAGTGTAGGCGGAACAGAAACCTTTCGGATTTTCGCATGTTCTTGTGTTAATGATGAGTGTTCCCGTGGTTGTTTTAACGGTGGTGTTTCTACGTATTCTAGTCCATCACTTTTTTCGCCCATGTTGACTGAGCATCCGAGGATGCCAAGTTATTAGTTTTTCAATTTGATTGTTCAGTTATTACAGATAATAATGCGGCTTAAGAAATTAAATGTATAAGGAAATGATAAATAACATACAGTAGCTCTTGTTGATATTAGACCATTAATCGCCGGAGATGATAAACAATACGTCCGAACTGCTCAAAGGTTGAAGCGCGACGAACATGGCCGTTGCCCGTACAACAATAGCAAATACCATTTGTGGCGAGATGATCTCTGGGGAGTAGCAGGCACCCGAGAGGACGAGTCTGTCCTGGGGACACCGGCCACCAACCAGGGAGAGACTGACCACCTCTCCTGAGCGCAACAATGTAGAGAATGGATAGCTAAGAATGAACAGCTCCAATCCGACCTATGGGCCGCGAGGCCACACAGTCTCGGAATCGCCCCTCGAGAAGACGGGTTGGGACGATGTCGACTCGTTCGGCGCTTGAACGGCCGTCTCATCTCTTTCATCCACACAGGGTAGTCATAGCCCACTTAATGTGCAACTATGACGACAATGGATGGTACAGTGTGGACAAGGAGGGAGGCGCAGCCTGAAAAGGTGAGCATCGTGTCCTTGTTCACTTCCCTTTCTCAATCCAGGTTCCTTCTCTCTTCCTTGTGAACTCTCGGCGTGGCAACCTTTCTAAAGCACAAGCTGGATTTGTGTGGGCCTTCGGGTCGGCAGGGGACGGCAGTTTCCTTATCAGAGACGAAGGTTAGTGTACCAGAGCCTGTCTGCATAGAAGAGAGAGGGTGCATAACCATCTGTACTACGGGGTGGCAGAAATGTTCTTGCTACAATGGAAAAGGACTCTTAGTGGTGAGGCTCCTGGCGGGAATTTAGAGAAGAGGTTTTCTTCTATTTGTGACTTTCTCCCGAGCACTCGCGTATGACCTTCGTTATTAACCCTGCCTCACGGGATACGAACGATCGGACCACTGACACGTATAGCGTTGAGGATGCTTGGACTACGCTTACGGAGTCCCTCCAATGCGTGAGAAGTGGCCGATGGGAACGGATAGTGGTCGGTGGTGGCGAATGGCGTACTTTACCGAAGGCACTCTCCTCTAGGGGGTGGATTTCGCTTTAAACTAAACCGCGGCGGGGGCGGATACGGAAGTTCTTACGTTGGCGGAGCCTCAATGCTCTGGGTGATAGAGTGGCCTTCTCTATCTAGGGAGTGTGTGGGAGACCGGGCTGATGCATTTCAGCCACCTTGGTTGTCCCTTTACGCGCGGTATTCGGTTCGATGCTTAATGATGACCCAGCGACTCGGAATGGGCAAGCGGAGAGTGAGGTCCGTCTTGGCCCCTCGGAGATGGGGCGGCTTTTACACCAAAGCTCGCTTCTGTAACACACGTCTAGCCGCGACGGGAGTTGCGCCATCCCTCATCTCGAAAATGAAAACATCTGGTATGGCCAAACGGCTAGGTACGGACGTTAAACATCCTCATTGTCCTTTTAAGGACGACCGAGTATTTAGGAACCTAATGTTACCACCAGCCATTAACCTCTAACAACTTCTTAATAGGTATTAAATCAAAATTAAAATAAAACATTTTTATTACCCATATTGTTTTCCAATTCCAAATGTATAAAAAAGCTACGTTTTGGTTCATATATTGTTGCGCAATTCAACTGAAATGCAAATTTTTTTTTTTATTAAGATCTAAAACCAGTTCAAAAGATGAGCCGAAGTGATTTTCAGTTATATCTAAGCCCGAGAGGACAAGGCGAGAGGGCGAGATAGGGCAAGTTTGGCAAATATGGTTCAAATATATGAAACGATGTTTTGAAAGCTACTGTTTCAATGTTTGATTATATATTTTCACCGGCACGATTGCCGAAGGAAATAATTGACCAATCCTGTTGAAAACTAGTTTTACTTACTTTACTTTACTTCTTTAATTGTACATGTTTGACGAAGTGATTAAAAAAAATTAACTGGACAACGATATATGAAAACGGACGGCTACGGTCGAAATTTTTAAATCAAATGCCTACACCGCCGACGGCCCTCGAAAATATATTTTTTCTCTCAAACCGGGAAAATTGGACAAGTTTCTAACTGGCTCAGATTGGATTAAAAGAAGACGCTAGATTTCTTCTTGGATTACTTCTGAATTAGCCAAAGTAGGGCAAAGTCGACCTCGGGAGTAGTTCACCCAACTAATTTCGTAGCTTAACCTCATTTAGAATTGTCAGCCAATTTGCGTCGGTCTCCGGTGATCTTAAATCTGTAATTAAAGGCACGAAAGCACGTCTTCGACATTATCATTATTAAATTTATTGTTGCTCCCTTCTCACGCGCACGACCGAAATGGACCAATTATCGCCGGTAATTAAACGGTGAAACGGCTGCTTATTAAAGTCCACAAATACTTTTACAATGCATCTCCAAAGTTTAATTAATCATAAACGACCGCAAGTCTCTATTATAAGAGAGGGGTATACAAAACGAGGCTGTAATTTTACCAGGAATAGAAAATGTCGCTGATAAAAGAAATGTAATAAAAAATAATTTGTAATTAGCAAACTTATTCTTTATTCAATTGATCCTGTATACTCAGAACGAATTTTCAGAAGTTGTAATACGTAATACGAAATCATTTCATTTAGAATTCTGGTTTACGTGCTTTTCTTTTGTTCAGATACATTCAGTAACTGTGTGCTTGATTAAATAATATTTGATAATAGATGTAATGACAACATTAATAAGTTTTACCCACCATTAAAAATAAATGTGTGTTTTTTAGTGACTAGTTGTTTCACATTTTGTTGAAGTCATGAGAAGCGATAAAGAATGAGGTAGTTTAGAAAAACTCCTTTTTTAATTTTTTTACCGACGTTTCGACCTTTATTCCGGCCATCTTGAAGTAATAAAATGTAGTGCTATTCTTGTGGTGTCATATTGGTTTTTGTGTGAAAGTGTTATGATTAAAAATAAAAGGATGATGATTCTACATCATAAAACAGATGTGATTTGTTCCATTGTTCAGTCAAAATTGCAATTACAATCACATACTATAAATAATATGTAGTATTATAACAATGTAATAGTAGTTGAATCATATGATCACTGGTTTAAACTCAATTCAGTACCGAACCGAGATCAACTTAAAAATTACCGTATTTCTATTTGTCTTGAACCGTGTTCAAACGATGATCCTGGTTCAAATCTGAACGGCGCCGAGCGTGGGTTAAACGGAGATCAGAGATAAACGACGTCCATTTCATAATAATGTAACCTGTATGCTGTTAGAGGCGTGTTCTTAAGAATCAACTTTTGATGTTTTTGTTTACAAATTTCAATAAAAATGTATTAAATTTTGATTTGAAAGCCGCTAATCTTTCTTAGACAATGTTCTTAGACAATTGGTTTAATATTGTTGTTCTAATCAGGAATAGTCAGTACGGCAATTTGTATCTTTTGCGCTAGAACTCAACGCATTTTATCTCGCATATCTATTTATTCTAATCACGTCGTGTCATAATTAGACCTAGTGGTTTATAAAACCATAAATTTTGTACACAAGACCTTAATTTTGCAATAGTAGATAGGGTAATTTCTATTTCTTTGACAATAGAAATAAAGCTTTTTCCCAACACTTTCTTATATGTACAGTCTGTCTTTATCATGCCAATGTTTCGATCTTAATTGAGATCATCTTCCAGGCCTGCAATTTACAATCATTGTTTAAATTTAACATTTAATTGTTTAAATTCACTTTCTTCTACATCCTACATGTATTTGTACGATAAAGAAAATGTTTTTCTAAAACCTACGTCACACCAGACCGCATTTCACGATCTCCGAATAATCATTGACTGACGGTCAATAATCACCACACATGTATACTTACTATTTATACATTTATTTTCACTCTTAGAATTTTTAGTGAAGGAAAAATTAGAAATTCTTAACATAGGCTCAAACCCCACATTTGTCACCAAAGTATAGCAACAAAAGAAATGTAACTGGGGAGGGTACAAAAGGGGTACACCTTATACAACCACAGACGCCAACTCCCCACCTCAACCTACAACTTCTCAAATTTTCCCTCCGTTTTGTCATTTTTCAAGGGTCTTCGGAATGGATCGAAGTTAAGATAGCTCAAGAGGGAGAGCAGCGGCGTATTTAGCCGAAGGTCCGTGGGTTCGAATCCCGCTCGTGGCAATAACTTTTTCGTTTCAACCCAAACATTATACACCGTTTTGTTCACATCCTACATGTATTTATAAAATTTAAACTATTTTGTAAATACCAGGCGTTGAAGATGATCTCAATAAAGATGGAAAAGTTGGCATGATAAAGAAAATGTATTTCTAAAACCTACATCACATTAGACCGCATCTCACGATTTTTGAATAAGTATCGATTAACGGTCACTAATCACCACACAAAAATGAAAATAAACTTGCATCGGCTATCAATCAGAGAACTTTGGTTGAAATGTAGGCAAAACAAGGCTCTGAAGATGATCTCAATAAAGATCGAAACGTTGGCACGATAAAGAAAATGTTTTTGTAAAACATACGTTTCCCCACTTTTTACTTTTTTCGAAAGGCTTTGCATAAAAATATTAATTAATTGAAAGAAGTAATTTAGTCAATGGACCACTAAATATAATGGTATAAATATTTATAAAATAAAATATTTTAATTAAATTCACTAATTTCGTGGTCCGCTTGACCAATTAAATCATTACAATTAATTAAGGATTTTAGTTGAGATGAAAAAAAGTTAATGGCACGAGAGAGATTCGAACCCACGACCTTCGGCTAGATACGCCGTTGCTCTACCACCTGAGCTATCGTGACCTCGATCTACTCGGACATCAACTCCCCATCTCAACCCCAATTGTAATTAACACAAAAGTATACAGATATTTAGGTTACAGGAAAAAAACTGTTGAAATGTTTTTTTATACTCTCCACAAGCAAAAAAACTACCCATTTGGCTTTTTATTGTCGATTAATTTAAAAAACGTGTTGATTGTTCATTATATGAAAACATTTTTGCATTTATTTTCCCCAGCTTTGACTTCCTTGCTGAAAAAGGCTTTAATTTATATAATATTCATTCAATTATTCTTTGAACTGGGGTCGCGGGAGGCATTCCGGGGAAAGAGTATTTCTGGAATTGCGAGTTCAGCATCAAAGGAGGCCCATGTGTGGATGCTGAAAAACGCGACAAAACAAGACCCTTGCCAACTTATGAATATAAATGGACATCAAAGTTGACGGACTCCTTGTATGCCCGTCTCACTGGGAATAATAAAAAACCCGGTGAATATATTAGTACGAAACCTGCCCTCGTGCTCTACATAATCTTATATATTTATCACAGCTTTACAAGAGTTATATGTGTGATTACAGAAGGTTTTCGATTCAAAAGCCTTTGATCATACAATTCAACAACTTTTCTTGTGCGAGATATATTTTTTACAGCATCTAGTGATATTATCGGAAGGTTAAAATGTTTTAATACGTTATGTTGAGGATTATTCTGTTTTAACTTAATTATGTAATTTCTAAGTGTAAACAAATAGTTTTCGAATGTTCAATTGATTATGTCATATTATTATAAAGGTGTGGTGTTTTGTGACCATTAGTTAACGAATATTTTGAGATCGTCAGATGTGGTCTGGTGTGACGTAGGTTTTAGAAAAACATTTTCTTTATCGTTCCAACGTTTAGATCTTTATTGAGATCATCTGCAGGTTTCAAAGTGTTTGTTTTCCGAGTATATGCATCATTTTGTCGTGTTGTGTGTGAGAGGCACTCCAAATAATTATTGTAAATAATTTATACATTTTACACACCCGAGACATAGAAAGAAATGAAAATTAACAAACCAGATTTGCTAGGGCAAGCACAATTTACTCTTGTTTACACTACTGATGTGTTTGAAGCAATATAACTTTTTAGTTTTTACTTTTTTCTGTTTTTCCTTCTTCTACTTACATATCACATCATTACAATATTACAACCAATAATATGCACTATAAGACAATACTTTTCCGGAATTCAGTGTATTGTATGTTTAAGACGACGATAAATTAAAATAAAATACACTTTTTCCACCCTTTCATCCCCACAGATATTTTTTCATCGTGGTGATTGAACCGGCTCTCTAACAAATCAGCTGGACACATTATCCATCAAATGAGGAACAACGAGGGTAGCCTTTCATACCGATCAAGCTCAAGAGAAATAAAAGAGATTCGCGTAATTGATTTATGTTGCAGAAACTAGTGAGACCAAATGTTGTTAATCCAGTGTTGATGAATTTCAGTTAACTTGAATACGACTCCCCAGCTCATTACGAAACAAATGTCAATCGAATTAATGCTTGGAGAGATTTCCCGGCATTTAGTAGTTTGGAGTGATGAGATAGTCTAACCGCCCATCATAATAGGAATCCACGGGCAATATAACAGATCAAAGTATGATAAAGGAAAAGCTACTGTTCTTCCATTTAAATTTAATGACTTGATACTCTTTAGAAATGAAGTTAGACTGTAAATACCGATGGTCATTCAGAATTTGTGAAGTAAGGATGATTACACTGATCGTTGAATAGCAATGCTTGTAAATACCTGAATGATCACATGAGAATGATTCAGACCCAGCCAGTGATATTTTAATGAATATGATTGATGATGAGTAAGGACAGCGAATTTTATTTGACTATTCCACTTTGAAATTTAATTACTGGCCTAATCCGCACTTGGGTTTGGTATTTAGGTTTTCGCCGACCTTGGTCAAGAACGATGCGATCGCATACATTTCGTAGGACCATGATTCACACAACGTGTCATGAAAATCACGACAATTTTTATTTAATTGATTTTTTGTTTATCTTTTATGTTGTAATGTTGAAGTTAAATTATTATTATCAATGACCTAAATGTTATTTTATTTTCAAACAAACAATAATTTATTTAGAAAAAATCTTATTTGGTATTTGTTTAAATTGTTCGTGTAGTAGCTTGAAGGCAGTCGTAGCGTCTACTTCTTATAATCTAACGTTAACAAGTTGGCAAAAGAAAATATTTTAATTCTTTATTGTATAATTATTTTGATTGAGATTTTTTATATTTTATTTCCAAAAATTGAATTTGTTTGTTTATTTTTTACAAAGGAATATAATTTTTTTTTTGTAATTCACATTTTGTTATATTTTTATTATTTCCACTGCGCAGCAAAGATCTGCTGAATATTATTTTTTATTAAATTCACTAATTTCGTGGTCCGCTTGACCAATTAATATATTACAGTTAATTAAGGATTTTAGTTGAGATAAAAAAGTCAATGGCACGAGCGGGATTCGAACCCACGACCNTGGGGTTGAGATAGGAAGTTGATGTCCGAGTGGATCGAGGTCACGATAGCTCAAGTGGTAGAGCAGCGGCGTATCTAGCCGAAGATCGTGGGTTCGAAATCCACTCGTGCCATTAACTTTTTTATCTCAACTAAAAACCTTAATTAACTGTAATTATTTTTTATTACTGGCCCATTCGGCAGTGTCCGAATAAAAGATACCACATACCGTCATTACAAATGTTATTCATTTAGCTTTTAGTTGGGCTTTGACATATGCGATGAGGTGCGCATCTCTCCTGGCAACTCAGCTTTTCGTGAGAAATGATGGGATTGAGTCATGAGCAGTGATTTATATCCAGCATAAAAAGTTGTATGTTTTGTGGTTTTGATGCGATGGGCCAAGGCCGATGATTTATGGTATTGAGTTCAGACCATGCAGAATGTTGATGATTTGTTTTCAAGTTTGAATGGAATGAATTTTTTGATGAGATTGCAAGGTGGCTTAATATTGATGGTATGTTTAGATACAATAAATAATGTGATCTTCTTTTTTATGAGATTGATTTTTCTTGATTTCCTGAGCTATGCTGGCTGAAGTAGGACCCTTACATATTCTATTAGCTGTATTGAAAAGTTATAATTATGAAGTTGAAGCAACACCTTTCCTGTCTTCTTGGATGGTCGAGAATCCCCACCAAAGAAAAGCTCAAGAAATGCAAAATGCTGAAGTCCTATAGAAGTATCAGCCAGGACGAAGAGAGCCCCACATAGAGCTCTCTGGGGAGGTTTGCAAAAAGGTGGGTGATACCAAATGGTCAGACACTGGTCAATGCTCAGTCAGCAGTTGAGTAGTCAGTTAGTAACACAATCGAGGACACTGGTCAGTTGGTCATGAGTTAGTAACAATTTGGAGTTTAGACTTAGTCACTGATCATTGTTCAATGATGAATTAGAAGTTGAAATTTGAATGCGACTGTTGTTGGTCGCAAAAATGAAGACGAGTGGGCAAGAACTTTGTTAGATTTTTATGAAATGATGGAAGGTTGGCACGAGTGTCTGGTTTTGGATTATATAACTGCTTTGAAGATTTTAAATAGTTAATAAACGTTGGTATGATAGGTGGTTACCTGGATTAATTATCTGCAAGCTAATATAATTATTCTTAGGTAATGTCAAACTGGTTCAAGGACTGCTATTTGCGTTTTCCAATTTATCTTTTACCTGAGGCAAGTAATTGAAGTATCACCTGAGTGCAAATTACGTTTCTGTGACACGCCATTGAACTAGAGGAAGAGGGGTTCTGAGGGTGACCTAAAACAACAATCGTACATCCCGACAGAATTCCGGCAACAGTCGTCCACTCCGCGGAAAAGCTAACAGTTGCTGCCGACCTGTGTCAACGGTGTTTTACGCCCCTAAACAACTGGAAATAGAATTTCCACTATTTACAAGGGCTTCGACTAATGTCCATATTTGCAACGCGATCGCTAACAATTATCGTTTACAAACCCTTACTTCTCCGATGCGGCACGAGGGGTCTTAAAATCGGTACGACAACAACTGGGGGCATTATAATAATTAATTGTATGATCACTACCACTTGATTGCCTAACCAACTGGTTTAAGGTATATAGCTTGTAACATTTGCTTAACATCATTAAAAGGAGGCATAAACTAAAGTACAGAGTTGTTAGTTATTTCGTTGTAACAATTCTTAGATAAATTTGTTTCTGGTAAGGATCGTGGTCAGTGATAATCCCTTTTACAATTTTGTATATTAAGGTAGCCATTATTAAAACGATTTTATGATAAAAGACTGAAACTGATCAACCAAGTATACGGTAATAGTCAACACGGAGTTCAATTTCAGGAAAATATAAATTGTTTTCTGAAATTCTCATAAAATAAGATATGAACAAATGAAAATGTCTTACTTTCCCATCTCGTTGCGTATGTGTTGGTTTAGTTAATCAACAAAAACTGAAACGTGAAACGCCTCTTTATATTTGCCATGAGTTGGTAGAGTAGTCCGAAGCTTAGTTATTTTAAAGCTTATCGTTGTTATCATGTGCTACCTACAATTTAATCCTGAGTCCAATTAGGACACAAGGTACCCAACGCACTCGGTTTGAGGTATGGGAGTTTTTCTTTTACTCCAGTATACCCTGGAAAATAAGGGGTTTATTTATGGTATTTAAAAACGACATGTATGTAACTTACACAGCCATACAGTATTGTTTATGCCCAAGTGATGATGTGGTCCACAGTTCGAAGCATCAGCTGGATTGTGTAATGTTGCGAAGAAATGCTGTGATCTGGGAGAACGTTGAAGGGTTTAGAGTCGGGATGAATTTTTTAGAAGGATCTAACAATTAGGTTCTCGATTTATCGCTGGGGGCGACTTTAAGGCCAAAAATCCTGCATGGGGCAGCATAACCACAAATTCCCGTGGCCGACTCCTAAACAAAGGTCTCGCCACTCTCAATTACACTTACTTATTTCCTGATCGACCATCCTACTGGCCCACTGATCAAAACCGCAGTCCCGACTTGTTGGATTTTTTTCGAGACATCTGGTACAGGTTCCTTCTTTTTCTCCACCCAATCTTTAAACGACCTGTCCTCCGACCACTCTCCTGTGCTCCTCACTCTCGGTACAACTCCCATTCATATACCTTCCAGACCTTCTTTAACTAATAACCCAGTAAACTGGAAACTATTTCAACATATCCTTGACAATACCTTAAACCTAAACATTCCGCTTAAAACTGGTAACAAAAGAGAACAAGCTGTCAGTATTCTCACAAGTAAAATCCAACACCCCGCTGTCTATCGTCCTCCATCAAAAGTCTTCTCCGAATTCCCACCTTTCCGATGTATCCGTACATTTATAACCTCCAAACGAAGAGCAAGGTTGCTATGGCAACGCCATCGTTACTCCTCTGATAAAGTAACATTTAATCGTCTCACTTATGTTTTGAAACTCGAATTATCCAAATACCGTTCATCCCAGTTCCAGTCATACCTTGAATCCTTATCCCCACTATTTGCCTAGCTACTAAGAAGGTTACCAACCACTACCAAGTGCCTTCTCCAATTAGAAGTCCGAACGGTACCTGGGCCAAGGTCAAATGCAGAAAGGTGTCAGCTACTTTGGTACGACAACTCAAGTGGTTAGAGCAGCTGCGTATTGAGCCGAAGGTCGTGGGTTCGAATCCCGCTCGTGACACTAACTACATCATTTTAGCAAAGACCTTACATAAAAATATTAATTTATTAAATAAAATATTAAATTATATATTAGTTTTATTATTTGTTTTCTATACAGTGAGATTACATGATTTTACAAATGAGACGACCTCGCTATCTATGTGGTATCCAACAGGTACAAGGCTGTAAATAATTTTTTCCTTTCCTACTCATACCTAGCACAAATGATGATTAAATGTTCCAGTGAACGCAGTTCCATACAGAACTCGCAAACGTCTGTAGCAGATCTGTTTATTTTATGCAATTTAAAAAATAAGCAGTTTAAAAAATTCTTTCTTCAAAATAAACGTTTTTATTTATTTACAAAGAATTAATATATGCAACTCCATCCAGCACCGTTACATAAAAGTTCTCCCTGTACAGAAGAAACCAAACTCATTCGTTTCCTAATTAATACTTATGTTAATTAATTGCGCCTGAATCTCCCGTTTCCCTGTTTTTCCAGGATATAAAATATTTTACTATCATTTGCTTTGGGTTAAGGAGTTTGATATTCATAATTTGACTTGATAAACTTCAACTTATGCTTGCAAGAAGAGATTTCCACAAGTATTTTTCTAAATTATTAGAAATAAAGAAAATATTGGAACTTGTAAGAACCGGCTATATTAACTTCTGTAAATTGGTTCCTACGTGTAATACCGTAATTATAACATTTTTGCTTGCGCTCACAATGAGCAAGATTCAATTGATTTTTTCAACACGGTTATTGTTAGAATAATTAAGGATGAGATTTGGTAATAGATAAATGGAATCATTCAAGAACAGCCTAATTTGTGAAAAAAAGTGAATAGCTACGAAAAACCCATGCAAAGAAATTTTTAAAAAATTTATTAAGACTTCTACAAATTCTTAATTTATGGTTTTGCTAAAAAGCCTCCGAATAATACAATTGATATGAAATTCTTGCTTGTATACGATAAAGCTGATACCTAAAGATTGCGACTCGAATAGGCATCGTGTATACTAGCCCTAAAATCCCACAATTTCCATGTATTGCTCATGTTTTACATAAAACATTTTCAATTGAAGTAATTGTAATATTTGTTTTATCTTACATTTTTCTCGCTTGGAGAAAAACATGACAAAATCTGATCATTTTACATAGTATTTACATTTTACTAAATATTAAATCAACAACATTATGAACTTCCTGACTGCATACGACATGAAGTACCTCCCGAATTTAGCTGAGAAGATATTTAGAGCCGATATAGCAGAAAAATTTCCTGACTTCCACCTTATCTTTACTGATGGCTCTAAAATGAACGGAAGCATGGGATTTGATTTTTATGACGCCCAAAGAAATTTCAGTCAGCAATACTGTCTTCCAAGTCTCTGCAGTGTATAGCTAAAGTGTTAGCAATATTAAAGGCTTTAGAATATGTCGCACGTTTGAACTACTGGAAGATCTGCATTTTTACAGACAGTAGAAGCACCGTTTTTCAGCTGGAGAACTTCAAAACAAGGACCGGTATGTATAAATATATCCAGGTGAACATTGTCCAAAAAATATTTAGTCTCACTCAGGAAAACAATATAATATCACACTGCTGGGTCAGGAGACACGCAGGAGTTAATTTTAATGAGGAAGTTGACAGATTGGCAAAGGAGGCCACACGGACCGGTTCAAACTTAGAAAAGGCAATCATGAGAGGCGTCTTCCGATCTGAAAGTACACGAAGATAAATATTGAAATGGCAAGAAACTTAAGACTCGGCGGTGGCGGGGAAATATTACAAATTTTTATGTCCTAAATTGTTGAATAGGCTATGGTTGGCTGCAGCAGAAGTACACACCAAAAAGTAAAGCATTTTTCACTACTGTCATGCGTTTTATAATGGGCCATGGCATTTGCGGGGCGTATTTGAATAGAATCTGCTTGAAACCAACTCCCAACTTCAGCACATGCGACATGTACGAAGACATAGAACATATATTCTTTCTATGTATGGAACATGATAACCAAAAGGCAACGGCTTTTCCAATCTTTTATGAAATGTCAGGAGATATTCAAACCTTTCAACTTTAATCCAATTGTGGCATCAGGCTGTTTATCAGCATATCAGCTCATGTTCAATTTTTTGGGAGAGTGTAAACTGGATTTTTGAGCCAGTTTGCAGGTGGGGGCCAGTAGCTGGGGTCGTTGGGGCAAAATTGGTTCGGGTCGGACGGGTGAGGGACATGGGCATGTTAGCCCCTGCGACCTTGGGGATGTTGACATTTCCTTGCCAAGATGTAATGGTTTTTATCCACATCCCCCAAGGGGTCACAGTACAAAAATGACACATGAAAGATCATTGATAGTGTCCCCTCATCCTCCGGCTGCGGGCCGTCGCTGTCGGGGTCTGGGTTCCTGGTGGCCGGGGCGTCCGCCACTGTGGCCGAATATTAAAGGATAAGGCCGGAAAAAAATCAATAATTTGCAGATTTTTTATAATTGACATACATGCTACAAAGTTCAAGGATTAAAAGAACAAATAATTGTCGTTTTGTGAGTATGTAAATATTGTGGGTGGGTTAAGAGAATTTTTTTTTTCATAGTTGAAAGCAAAATAGAAAGATCTAAAATTGACCGTCATTTATGCTTGACCACTAAATATTGGATTTCTAAATATTGTATTTACCTGGGAATGTTACAAATCCCAAAGGTTTAACGGCACCAAACGCCAAGGGTCATTTAGGCTATCAATCGGTGGGTTTGCGTATAATCGAATTTTCCAAATCCATTGCCGTTCATCTACTTTTCCCCAATAATGTTCTCCGCAGCCGTTTGATGTCGTTCGCTCATTCGCAATCTAACTGTTGATAAATTGCCTTGGACTGGTGGACTTTTATCGTCGGATAATTGCTTATCCGGCATCCGATGTCAATCAGCTTTGATTGAAAATTATCGCTGATGACCACCTTGTACTAAGAAATTACCGAGTAGCTAATTGCGTAACGCATTTGCTCGATGTTTTCTTGACTTTTCCTTTTTAACCATCAATCTGGCAAAAAAGCATTTTTCTCTATTAATGCCAAATAACAAATATCGTAAAACTTCAGATAACGGTATTTTTCCTATAGAACAGGTTCAGGATTAACAAGATTTTGTATCGATGAACTAGATTATCGACCTGCTGGATACAAGAAGTCTTTTCAGAGGATCTTCGGAAGAGGTTAAGGTTACCTCTACCGAAGATCCTCTGAAAAGACTTCAAGATTTTGTATATTCCTTATATTTCGTGGTCCGAATGACCAAATAACTTCTTTCAATTAATTCATCTTTATGTATTGGTTGAAAAATGGCAAAAAGGAGGGAAAATTCGAAAGGTGGGGTTGAGATGGGAAGTTAGTGTCTGAGAGGATCGAAATAACTATAGCTCAAGTGGTAGAGCAGCCGAAGGTAGTATTTAGCAGAAGGTCGTGGGTTCGAATCCCGCTCGTGACACTAACTTTTTCAGTTCAACCATACCAAACATAAAATTTTTTATATATTGTTAAACAGGCAGACTTCCTCGAAATATTATTCAAATGCTTTAGATGAAGTTTGTTTTCCCTGTTATAAAGAAAAAAGCAAACAACAAAAAATTATTATTGTTAAAAATTATTATGTTATTTTGTTATAATTTTCTCCTCCAGCTCCAATAACAATTTCGAAATTGTCATTGATGTGGAACCGAGTCGATGGTTTTTGTAGAGCTAAGAAAATGGTACGAAATGCTCCGTAAAATTTTCTTATATCTAACAAAACCATCGAATCGGTTCCACATCAATGACAATTTCGAAATTGTTATTGGAGCTGGAGGAGAAAATTAGAACAAAATAACATTTTTTCTTTTTCTTTTTTCATCTTCTCATCCTTGATTACCACTTTTGATGCAGTCGTGATCCAGACTTTGACCGTGGTGGACGTGTTTTGTTCGGAGCTCCCGGGGATTAGTGTGGATTGAGGCATTTATAAATAGCTTCTTATCGTATTTGTTACGACAAAATTTTTTGAATTTATTTCAAAGAAAAGCGATATTTTATAATTTAGGAGATCTTCTTTATTTTATTATTTTAATTTTATATTTTTGACATTTTATGAAACCCTCTTTAGGGGGTTGAGAAATCCAAATGGCCACCGATAGCGGGGGCTATGCCCCTTCGCTACAGGAAGTGACTTTAAAAAAAAAAAAAACCTCGGACTTGACTACTTCGCTTACAACTCATGACCAAATCATGGAAACAAATAGTGATTTTTACGACTTTATAACTAAAAAACCTATTCCTGAAAACAACTCTGATAGAATCCATGCCTATTCAAAAGCGATTATACGGTCCAAAGAAGAAATTTTAGAAAAAAAGCGCGATCTAGAGCTGAATTTAATCTCAGATTGAGTAAAAACAGATTTTCAGAAACCGATAAAGGTCCATATTTCGTCTTCATTGAGAGTGAGATCAAAAACTTAGGTAATGTCCATGCCATGTTGTTTGGTAAGTGGCTCTTTAGAGACCCAAGGTTAAGTAGCGCGAATATATTTCAGATTAAAGTCACGGGGAAAAAGCGAATAAAAGTCACCACATTAAACAAGGAAACGGCAAATTATTTGGTTGAAAGCGAACTGCTTAAAAAAGAACGATTATTTGATTGATACCTGACTTTTTAGTCAAAAAAGTCGGCATAATAAGAAATGTGGGCCTCGGTTTATCAGAAGATGAGCTTATAGAGAACACATCTTCGATGGTACCTGTTTTTTCTGTGGAACGCATGAAAAAGTATATTAGTAAGGGAGAACAGGTTCAAATTTTGCCTCTTCAGACGTGTGTAATCACTTTTTCAGGTCAATCTCTTCCTGAGCATGTTACGATTTATGGGGGTTATTGTCCTGTCCGTCCGTTCGTAGCAAAAGTTCGGCAGTGTGGAAACTGCCTAAGGTTTTTCATTCCTCTGCCCAATGTCGTGGTAAATTACGATGCATAAAATGCGGTGAAGAGCACGTTTACAAACATTTTCCATCAAATGAGCCTGTTTGCGTTCACTGTAAGAAATCTCATCTCGCCAACAGCAAAGAATGCGAAGTATTTATAAGAATACAGGAAGAAAATAGGAAGAAATTTTCTGAACCGTCTTATTCGTCCGTGCTTACAAGCAACAAGTTCAATCTGTTAGAGTTTTTGCAGGAAAAAGACGACTTCCCAAGTCTCCCTCCTAGTCAATTGAGCCTTGCAGACAAAAGTCAACGTCGACCAGTAAGAAAAATAAAGTCGCGTCTTCATAGACCAAGGCAAAATCCTCCTAACTCTTCGTTCTTTCCCCCAGATAGGGACATAGTTCCGGGAAATCCTAAATCATCTTTTGCAAAAGGGAATACACCTAGCAATCCATGGGCTTCTACAGAAGCAGAAAGGGTTGTCAACCAATTAAACGAACTCTCGAAAAATATAGTTCAAAACCAACACAAAATGTCCACAACTGACATCATAGATGTAGTGGGATTAGCGTTATACAATTTGGTTAGTGAAAACGAAGCTTGTATGGAAAATATTAAAGAAAAATATAAAAAAGAGGTATGGTAAACTTTTTGTAACATATTAGAGTAACAAAACTTCAAGCACGATTATGACTAATAACAAAATAAAATTAAACTTTCTACAGTGGAACGCAAGATCACTAACTAATAAAAAAGGGAGCCTTGAAAATTTGTTACAAAAACATGACATTACTATAGGAATTATAGCAGAGACATGGTTAAATCGGAAACAAATTTGAAATTTTTCCGGATATAGGTTCATCCGATTAGATAGAGAAGATTCCTATTCTGGAATTGGTATACTGATTGTGTCCAGTTTAGAAATTGTTCATAGTGGCGGGCGATTTCAACGTACATAACCTTGTATTTGGGTCCGATTGGACGGATAAAAAAAGGCACGGCTTTGCTAAATGCTTTAGATTTAAATAATATCGTGTTTATAAACAATGGATCTCCAACCAGAATTAAAGCTCCAAAACAAACTCGTTTATCGGCAGTTGACCTTACCCTGGTATCAGCAGACATCTCCCTGATATCTGACTGACAGGTGATGGACGATCCCATGGGTTCAGATCATCTCCCCATTCTTTTTTCCCTCGATAAATCCGGTGTAAAGTACTTCACATATCGTCAACGTAAGTGGAACCCGAAAAAGGCTGATTGGGATATGTTTCGAAACGCCTGGACTGAGGATCGTTCTCTTTCTATGGCGGAATTCTCGAGTTACGAGCACTTCGAAAAATCAATGGAGAACGCTTGTAAAATGAGCATGCCCTCTCCTAGAGACAGTTATTGTAAAACCAGGAAAATTAAAATCAATTCGTGGTGGAATGCGTAGTGTGAGGCCTGCATTCAAAAGAGATGGTCAGCATTTGGGCTGTATAAGGAGAATCCGTCTGTTGAAACTTATTTTGCTTACAAAGATGCAGATTCTGAGACCCAGAAGGCGATTCGTGACGCTAAAAGAAAGGCTTGGATACATTTTTGTTCTTCTTTGAACAGATCAATGCCGATTAAACAGATCTGGCTAAAACTTAAAATGCTAAAAAACATTCCCATTCCTCGACCTCCTCCAATTACTGAGGGGGACTGGACGGAAGAATTCATAAATAACTTGTGCCCAGCGGGCCCTCAAAATAATCTCGATGATTATGCTAACGATGATGCTGTTTGTTCATATTTGACCGATCCATTTACCATTAGAGAACTGCAAATTGCCTTAAAAAACTCGAACAATAGTGCCCCGGGTCTCGACCATATTCATTATAGCATGCTCAGTAACCTTCCTGAAACCACAAAAATGAAACTGCTCAATTTATTTAATAACATTTGGAGGTGTAATGAGATACCGAAAACATGGCGAGAGATATTGGTGATCCCAAATTTAAAATCCGGAAAACCTACGAACCTTTCAAATTCCTATCGTCCCATTTCTCTTGGTTCCTGTGTGCAAAAAACGTACGAACGCATGTTAAAAAACCGTCTTCAATGGTGGTTAGAGAGGAACTCAAAGCTTCCAGTAAGCCAATTCGGATTCCGAAAAAATTTATCAATTTTAGATGCCCAAATACAGCTTATCACTGACATATACTTGGCTTTTTCTCAGAAAAATTGTGCCCTTGGGTTATTCCTAGACGTGAGCGGAGCCTACGATAATGTCGTTTTGGAAATTCTAGGCGACAAAATGATTAAACTCGGTCTCCCGAAACAATTTGTCAAAAACGTTTTAACCCTAATAATAGATAGAGAACTTTATTTCTGCATTAATGGAATTATTTATGGCCCAAGGCGNGGACAATATGAACTTTTTTGTTCATTTTAGGGTGAAGAATCTACTGGAGAAGTTTGTAGCACGAGTAGCAATTCACCCTGTATATATATATATATATATAGAGAGAGAGAGAGAGATTGAGAGAGTGAGAGTGAGAGAGAGAAAGAAAATTCACAATGAGGCATCGGCGCCCTTTGCTAGAGTTATTATTCTCAAATTGTATAATTAAGGGAGAAGGAGTTAATCTCTAATTAAAGAATGTGAGGTGGCCCACCTTAATTAAGCTATCTCTAGTTTAATTACGCTTGATTCTTTTGAACAAAATGTTTAATTAGTTGAATATTACAGTTCTACGTAATGATGTAACGCATTTTTCAACTGCATCTAGAATTATTAATATAACGAATAATTTTACGATTATGGGAGTTGCTGGCCCCAAAGAGGAAATTACTCTTTCTAATGCAAAAATTGTTTTGTCTATTATTTATTATCGACTTCGATACACTCGGACACCAACTGCCCAACCTACCTTTCGAATTTTCTCTCCTTTTTGCTACTTCATTTCTACTTTCTCCTTTCTACTTCATTGGAAAAATGGCAAAAAGAGGAAAAATTCGAAAGTTTTAGGTTGAGATGAGAAGTTATTGTCCGAGTGGAGCGAAGTCTCGATAGCTCAAGTGGTAGAGCAGCGGCGTATTTAGCCCCAGGTCGTGGGTTCGAATCCCGCTCGCGACACTGACATTTTTATCTCAACCAATATCTTACATAAAGATCAATTATTTGAAAAGAATTTATTTGGTCAATCGTCCCACGAAACTTAATCAATTTATTAACAAGGACATGTTAAGCCTAAAGCAAAAATTAGTTGGCCCGACAAAGCGAATTTCACGTCGATGCCCTCCCTTCATTCACGCCAATAAATACATTCGAACATAATAAAAATCGACAATAACTAATTTGGTTAACCCAATTAACTTTCTCACTTTTAGACCTTTTTATTATAGGCTTCACTTTTGGAACCCTCAATGTTTTGGGGGTACACTTACTGTGGAATCTAATGGTAAATTTGAATAGAAATAATAAAGGTAGTTAAATAAACGGAAAAGTTAAATGTAAAATTTATGATTTCAAATAAAATAAAATAAAGTCAGGGTAAAGAAAAAGTAAAATTAAATTCAGGATTCGATAAATCAATATAATTAAAATAAAATGAAAATATGCCTCTGAAAGAAACACTGATTACTCTTGCAATATTTAGCCAAATTGGAAAGGTACTTCCTCGACTCAAAAGTTCCGGTCGACACATGAACTTTCCCCTCTCGAGGAGGCCGTGATTAGGACTAAATTCCCCGTGGTCCACTATATCGCCGCGACACTTTAGTTAATGTATTTTCTTTTTAGGAAGAACTGCTTAGATCCTAATCTGAGTTTGTATTCCCATTTGATGAATGAAATGCATCAAAATTTTTAGTTCAGCTAATTACAGAATTAATTCGACATTTTGCTGCGCTAAATAGAGAGCTAGGCACTTATGCAGGTTAAGGAGTGAACATATGACCCATCCTCCAGCTAGTAAAAAAATATCCCTGCGGCGTATGTACGATACCTCGGCCTGATATTTGACGGTTAATTTCGCTATCAATAGCAAATAGATTAATAGCAATTCAAACCAAAAAACATCTTTAATATACAAAATTTTCGGACAATTTTAAATAGGAACTTTACGATAAGTAATGCTTCAAGTAGTTCGTGCTTAAATCAATAGAGTGTAAAAAATCATATTACGAATGTATGAATAACTCAAACACCCGCGAGTGGAAACAGACCCAGTAGTGATCCTGTGCCGGTTAAACATGATTACGAATTTCAATTAATTAATTTTTATGTAAGGTATGGGTTGAAATAAAAAAGTCAGTGTCACGAGCGGGATTAGAACCCACGACTTTCGGCCAAATACGCCGCTGCTCTACCACTTCAGTTATCGTGACTTCGAACCACTCGGACCCCAATTTCCCATCTCAACCGACCTTTCCAAATTAGATGAAATAAACTTAAATTGTGTTACTCTGTAAAAAATACAAGAGAAACGACATTAAAGCTATTGTTTTGGTTAGGTTTTAAACGGTTTAGCAAAGCACTCATCACTTGTTATTTCACTCCAGAGGTTAACCTTCCCCTTAGCATTCGAGTCATGGTAGTGCGCGGCAAATTCCCAAATTAGTTTAAAAAATATATAATTGCACTTAAAATAAGTATGACGTTAATATGTATATAAGGAGTGAGTGAGAGTGAGAGAGAGAGAGAGAGAGAAAGAAAGAAAGAGAGAGTGAGAGACAGAGAGAGAGAGAGAGAGAGAGAGAGAGAGAGAGAGAGAGAGAGAGAGAGAGAGTGAAATGGTCACTGCAGTTATGTCAAAAACTCTGGTGACCACACAATTGTATAAATGTATTTATTTGCGTGACTGGTAAAGTGTGTATGGACACGGTCTGCATGGAACATCGAATACCCACAGACCTGCTGAACCAATAATGTTATGACTTTGACACTGTCATACTCACTCCAATGACTTACTGGAGTCATTGAAAAAGATTTTTTTTTAGGAGGGTTCGCAACAGCAGAGGTCATATAAACCCTTAGGGTGCCGGTGTTTTTGAAAAAAGCCCACTTGTAAATATGTCAGGTTCGAATGCAGGGCTGCTGGATTCGAACCCGGGACCTTTACCTTGTTGTCAACGCCTAAACCGCTCCGGCCACGGACGCCACAACTTCGTTCTTATTATGTGAAAATGTATTTATTGGTGTGAATGAAGGAAGGTTATCGATGTGAAAATCGCTTTGCCAGACCAACTAATCAGTGGGTTACGCTAAACAGAATATTAAGTAATATACAAAAAATTACTTAATAAAACAATTACTATCACGTTCTTAATCTTGAATGAAAATCGTTTTGGGAGTTAAGACCATTTTCTTACGTAGATTATTCTTTACATTCAACATTTTTTGCATTAACAAGGGTAATTTCCTTTTTATAATTTCTGTCTATATCTACTCTCACATTATCGAAAAATATTTAGAACTTGAACGTAAAAGTGTAATTTTTGTTTATACTTATCTTCCTGAAAACAGTAGTCTTTTTTAGATGATTTGGATTTAAAATCAGTCCTTGAAAAAAAGTTTTTGTATGAATGATTTTACAAAAAAGGTTTCAAATAAATTCAAAGATCAATTGACGATGTGATGTCTGAAGTCACAACTAAACTCATAAAAACAAATGAGAGAATTTGGAATATAGAAACAATAGTTAGATTTTTATTAAGTGTGCATAAAATAATATCAGTTCACGCTGTACTTTTTTAACCAATCGAGAAATTATCAAAGTGCGGGGAAGTTTCTGAAAGTAATTTGAGTAAGTTAGTCGACGGTAAAAAACTGCGAATATGATGAATTCGCGAATTGAATAATACATTTATGGCTAATTTCAAATTCTCGCCGGACTCGATAATACCAGAGGTAAAGTGTTGACGTCAGCCAAATGGGTTTCTTGGGCTAAATAAACTCATTCTTCTTCTTTGCTCCGTTATGCATTAATGCTACAACGAATAAGATGACCATTCAAAACCAAAGCAAACTTGTTCAAATGGAATGAATCATCCTGTTTACACAAAATCCTAAGTTCCAATTCCCGTAAGTGCCAATTGTCATCAGACAGAATTTCATCTATACGAAGCCCATGGATCAATATACAATATTAATAGCAATGCTACATTACCTATTCTGATATATTAGAGAACACCATAGTATTTTCAAAGCAAACAACAAATTAATTAAATCTGTTCATTTTTGGAAACGCTATGTAGACGATACTTTATGCAGATGGTCGGGAACATTAGAGGGTCTCAAAGAATTCCTCCAACTAATTAATTCTCTACACCGTAATATAAATTTTACATTGGAAAAGAATAATGATGGTTGTTTGGACTTTTTAGACCTACAAATGTCCATAATAACACTTAAAAACCTCCTCTCCAAACCTAAAGACAAGGTGGACAACTTGGCAAAGAGCAGGGTTTACCAATATAATTATAGGCGACATTAAATATATAGGACAAAGCGGTAGAGAAATAAAAACGAGAGTAAAAGAACACTTGCCTAAATCGAGCAAATTTTCGGAATTTAAGGACCATCTAAAAGAAACAAAACATAATGTCAATTCAAATTTAAATACAACAGTGTTACATAGTTTCAATAAAGGGAGAGAACTAGATTGGTTTGAGAAATTTGAAATTAAAAAATGTAAAATTGAACATGGAGATAAATGCATTAATAATAAAATAGATTTTGATCTACGTCCTATTTTAAATATATACATAAATAATATTAAACGTCCAAATAATCAAATTAATCAATTTAGTTTTTAATAATTTTGTCATTAATTTACTAATCTACATTAAGGTATTATTTTAATTTAATTTTTATCTTTTATTTTTAATCATCATTTTATAATTAATTTCTTACAGTATTTATTAATATAATACTTACTTGTGTTATAATTCCCGCTTTTCCCACGTTCAAATTGAGCGCCATTAAAAAACCAGCTTCTCATTGGAACGTCGCATTGGCTGGGATATCGGTGGGGTCACTTTTGCAATTCAAGTCGAGAGTCGTGGTTGTTGAACTCCTTCAACCTGATTATGATCTAAAAGCTCGAAATCCGGATCGTTGAATACAATTTACAGTGAGTAGGAACTATCTTTTTAACAGGATTGAACATCATAGTATTTCTTCACTTGAGAAATTCTGTTAACTATCCGTTTGCATAGCGAATGAAGAAATATTTAAATAACGAGAAAAAATGAGAGTTTTATTTTACCATTACAATTTTTTAAAGCTTCGGCGCTCGTGCCCCGTGATTCATTGTTATATTTGTAACTTTTACTTTGTCCCCCAGCTTTTCCCCATAGCCATCCCAAAATTTAATATTCCTATATCTTAGAGTACTCATGTACTTTCTGGCCAAGGAACTTCCCATCTCAATCTACCTTTCGAATTTTCCCTCCTTTTTGCCATTTTTCAAATGTCGTGTAATCAGGAATCGATTCTCCGCGACAAATGCCATGGAGACGTTTAGTGAAGATATACATCGTTTTACTTATTAAATCTATTATATTTCATTTTCCGATTGACCAAATAACAACTTTCATGTAATTATTTTTTATGCAAGGTATTGGTTGAAATGAAAAAGTTAGTGTCACGGGCGGGATTTGAACCCACGATCTTCGGCTAAATACGCAGCTGTTTTACCACTTGAGCTATCGTCACTTCGGTCCTCTCGGACACCAACTCTCCATCTCTACGTACAACCGTTCGAATTTTCGCTCCTTTTGCCATTTTTCAAATGTCGTACAATTAGGATTCGATTGTCAGCAACTTATGAAGTGGCACGGGAAGATGTTTAGAGAAGTGATACTTCTTTTATTTCTTAATTATTAATCCATTTTACGTTTTAGTGGTCAATTGACCAAGTTACTTCTATAAATTAATTATTCTTTTTATGTAAGGTCTGCGTTGAGATAAAAAAGTGAAAATGGCAAAAAAAGGGAAAATTCGAAGATTGTTTATTGAGATGGTGAGTTGGTGTCCGAGTGGATCGAAGTAACGATAGCTCAAGTGGTCTAGCAGCGGCGTACTTAGCCGAATATCGTGGGTTCGAAT
The DNA here is from genome assembly GCF_000648675.2 of Cimex lectularius. Lineage (NCBI taxonomy): Eukaryota > Metazoa > Arthropoda > Insecta > Hemiptera > Cimicidae > Cimex > Cimex lectularius. The sequence goes on along the minus strand of NW_019392897.1, from coordinate 651,178 downwards.
CCTGCTCGTGACACCAACTTTTTCATTTCAGCCAATACCTTACGTAAAGAATAATTAAGTGCATATTATATTTAACAATCTTCATCGACTTCACAAAACTCATCCCATTAAATTTTGCAAACGCGTTGTGTGAAAAGCGCCTTTTACAACCCCCAGGGACGTAATGGAAATTGTAAATGTTTCCGACAGAAAATTTGATTATAATAATAATTGCGTATTCAGAGTTGTTTGAGGCAAGTTTGTCGGGGCGTTTCGTGAGGGCGTACAGTCAGAAAGGACCCCCTGGGTGTTTTCTGATGCATTGAATCTACACACTAATAACACCTGAGCACACGGCCCTTCACCGCATCAATAACACACTCCCTCATCTGACTATGGTATCCTCAAAAGCAAAATTCATAATTTACCGCCGATAGTAATTAACGGTCTTTGGTCGGCGAATAGGGAAATATTAAAATCAACTGTTTCGGTAAATTCATATTCCATTGATGATACGGAAGTTCAATTTTTTTAAATTCGTTATTACGATTGGAAAAATTAGAATACCAAATTATTCTAAATATATAGAACTTTTTATACATTTCTAAATAAACGCTTAATGAACAGGAGACAAAGTTGAAAAATTGATCGGTGATAAAAATAAAATAAATTAATCATCCATTAGTTTTCTTGACCAAAGTCTACACAATGTTTAATTAAGAAACCATAAACAATTAAAGTAAAGAAGAAATAAAAAGAAATAAATTATTCTTATGAAGAGAGATCAGAGAATGTTAAAAATTGGCAATAAAGAGAAATAGCGCATTCCTTAATATTTTGAAATACTCTTAAAAATCACTGAGTACTATTTACAAATAATAAAAACATAATATGTATGATAATACACATGAATGTCGAACATATTAATTAAACTTTTATATATATTTACATACAATTGTTAATCTTTTCTGCAATTGGTTTATCTTTTACGGCCTCTCTTCAAAATGAATAATTTTGAAAAAAATCTGTCTTGCATAAACAGTCTAACTCACTTGACTATAAGAAACGTGTGGTGTTTTGTGATCATTAGTTAATGATTATTCGGAGATCGTGAGATGCGGTCTCGTGTGACGTAGGTTTTAGAAAAACATTTTCTTTATCGTGCCAACGTTTCGATCTTTATTGAGATCATCTTCAGAGCCTTGTATTGCCTACATTTCAACAAAAGTTCTCTGATTGATAGCCGATGCAAGTTTATTTTCATTTTTGTGTGGTGATTAGTGACCGTTAATCGATACTTATTCAAAAATCGTGAGATGCGGGTCTGGTGTGATGTATTGTAGGTTTCAGAAAAACATTTTCTTTATCGTGCCAACGTTTCGATCTTTATTGAGATCATCTTCAGGGCCTGGGATTTACAAACATTGTTTACATTTAACAAATACATTTAGGATGTGGAAAAGTGAATTTATACAATGCAAAATATATTTTTTATATTCAATCAAAGTATTTCTACTCACTCAAAGTGTTTGTCTTCTGTGTAATTGTGCCATTCTTGCGTGTCGTGTTGAGAGTGCCAGTGAGATTTTGCTTTTTTATGTTTATATACGTGGCACTCCACTCTCAACACGACACGCAAGAATGGCACAATTACACAGAAGACAAATACTTTGAGTGAGTAGAAATATTTTGATTGAATATATGTATATATACATATATATTTTGCATTGTATAAATTCACTTTTCCACATCCTAAATGTATTTGTTAAATGTAAACAACAATGTTTGTAAATCCCAGGCCCTGAAGATGATCTTAATAAAGATCGAAACGTCGGCACGATAAAGAAATTGTTTTTCTAAAACCTACCTCACACCAGACCGTATCTCACCTTTTTAGCCTTATTTAAAACAATTTTACGGTTTAAAAAAAATGTATAAGGGCTGCTTTACACAATTAAGAAAATATTTTTCTGGTTAAATAACACCAAAGTTGAGAAAATCATTAACAAATATCTTCACAAATTTTTCATCTCAAAGAGCCATAATACAGTTTACTACACAAGTTTGTTAATTAATCAGGATAATATGGAGGTGTATGCAAACTAAATAATAACAATGCAGCATTTTAAACCTGACTGTTTTATGTTAGCGATAAGTTGGAAACTGTAAAACTTTTTAAGTTTAAATGCTCGCCAATTATAGGATTGGTTCAAACCAACGTAAATAGCATTTCAAACCTCAACGATTAATAATTTTTATCTCAGATTTTGTGTGGTCTGTCATGTCTCTTAAAAACATCGTAACCAATCTCCAAAACTTACGCATAAGCACTTTACCCATAAAATAGTTTCAGAAGAAGCAACAATATATTATTTGAGGGCGAATTTTCGGTACAAAATTCCTTCCAAAACAAAATGGTCTACTCACACATGAAGAGCTGTTTACAACTTTCAATAGTAGGTTTCTATGAATTTTTGGAGGCACTTAATAATTTTAGCAAAAACGTTCTATCTGTGGCAACAGGATCCTTCTGACCACCTATTTTCAATTTTTTTTCTAACACGAATGAAAGGGAACCTTTCATTACGTGATGCAAAATAATTCCACCTTTTGGGTAAGCAAGCACTTTTCGCCCTTTGTTCTCATTTGATCACAAATGATTTCTATAAATATGGCCCCGCAGAGTTATACCTTTTTAATTAAATTTATAGCTGAAGATCTCTTCCTCTATTTCTTGATAAAGTTTTTCTTTGCCCATTTGTAAATATGTCGGGTTCGAATATAGAACCCGGGACATTCACCTCACAGTGATGAGCGCCGTGTCAACACCTAAACCGGCCACCGACGCTCCCTCGATAAAATATTATAATCCCTCTCTTTATATACGTCGATATAATCTATGTGGGCAATTAGGGTGCAAGTGTTTTTTTTTTGTAATTCCGCCGTAATTGGATCAGATTGGATCAGTTCATCAGATGGCGTCTAGGATCTAGGTCTCGAGTGGAAAGGACTTACTGCTTCTTCACGCTTTAAATGATCCATGGATAATTTCGCACCACGTTGGACCTGCCTTCACGTTCTTCTCCGTAGCCACCACTGATGTCTCATGTTATATTTATTAAATTCATTATATTTAGTGGTCTATTGACCAAATTACTTCTTTCAATCAATTAATCTTTTTATGTAAGGTTTTGGTTGAAATTAAAAGTCAGTGTCACGAGCGGGATTCGAACCCACAACCTTCGGCTAAATACGCCGCTGCTCGACCACTTGAGCTATCGTGACTTCGATCCACTCGGACACCACTTTCCATCTCAACCTACAACCTTTCGAATTTCCCTTCCTTTTTGCCATTTTTCAAATGTCGTGTAATCGGATTGGATTCTCGACGACAAGTGAAATGGCCAAATTTTTCCTCCTTTTTGCCATTTTTCAAACTTTTTCATCTCAACTAAAAACCTTAATTAATTGTAATATATTAATTGGTCAAGCGGACCACGAAATTACTGAATTTAATTTCGTTCAAACATTAGCAGGCAAACGTTGAATGTTATAACAATTTGGGAAAAGGCCTAAATCTCATTATAAATTCCAATAAATTTGAGAAAACTGAAAAGTGCTCTTTGAAAGAAACACTAGGGACCCAGTAACTCCTGTAAATCACTCGAAAAGTTGAGCCTTTGCCTAAAGGGTTGCCAAGTGGGACAGTCGACCAAAATATGTTTTACTGTCAGAATAATACGTACTCCACTTCGTATACATCGAGCACTGGTTGAAAGGTTGTTGCCTATTAAAAGCCTATTATGGATTAGCCTGATGTGACCTATTCGCAACCTAGAGAGAATCACAAGTTCTTTTCTCTCAAGTTCCTCAGTTGGCCATTTATGGACCATAAATGGCCAACTGGCTTAATTTCTTTCATACTATCTCTACAGACATTCCATCTTGCCGCCCACTCTCGTTTGATAATGTTTTTAACATAAACGACTATCATCGGGGCGGAGAGGAAATTGATCGGTTCTTTGTGAATGGTTTGCAGCGTTCCTTGCCTGTTGATCAGCTTTTTCATTTCCAGAAATACCGACATGACTAGGAACCCAAACGAATACCACATGTTTGTTGAGTGTTCTGATTTCATAGAGATATTTGTGAATTTCTAAGATGTTTGGGTCAACCGAGAAATTATTTTTGATTGCTTCGAGACCGCTTTTCGAATCAGAGCAAATAATGGCATTACACATTCCTTGCGACTCCTTTGTAATGCTCAATGATCTTCTGATTGCATGAAGTTCAGCTGTGTATACGCTAGCCTCATTCGATAGAGACCAGCTGAGGTTATACTCATCAGCAAATATCTCACACCCTACATCAATTTCATTTTTAGACCCATCGGTATAAAAAATTTTATAATTGGGATAGTTATTTAAAATTTGCAAGAATTTAAATCGTTTCTTTCTTCCTCCTCCTTTATCTGCCTGAAACGCTCCGAATACCAGCTGGAGTTAGAAACAGATTCAAAATGACAAGCTATACGCTCAGCAATTTGAAACGGTTCTGTTATGACCATGTCTTCTGTGCGAAGTATTGGCATAATTGGGGGTTTTCTTTTGTCCGAAATTGCCCTGATCTTCCTCCATATATCCGAGGATTCCATACGTGATGTTAAATTGGAAATTAAATATTTTAGCGAGGTTTGTTTGCCTTCCTTTATTACTCTTCTTTCTTTGCCTCTGGATTTACGAACGTTTGACAAATTTTCATCAGTCGGAAACCTCCGCAGCCGTCTTAGGGCCTTTTTTTGCCCTACAGACAAGTTCGTATTCCCTGTTTCACCACGGAACCCAGTTACGAACTTTCCAGTTCCTTGTTTTGGAATCGCTTCAGAGGAGGCAGCTTTAATTTTTTCCGTAAACGTGGCAACGTCTATGTTGACGTTGTTACATAGATTACGAAGGTCGGCAATTTGTGCAAACTTATTCCAATCTGCCATGCGGGTATTCCATTTAGGACGAAATTCAAAATCCATTTTACGAATATGGGACTCTATTTTAATGGGGAGGTGATCACTTTGAACATGCGTTTCTAGGACTTTCCATTCAAAATTGGTCGCTAGGGACGGAGAAACAATCGTCAGATCTATCGCACTAACTGACCCGGTATAAGTATTCAGGTGAGTGTATATTCCATCATTCAGTATTATCCAGTTTCCCTCATTAATAATATTTTCCAACGCAATCCCTCCTCGATTATTTGATGAACATCCCCAGGTAATGGAATGAGCATTAAAATCTCCCATAATCATTGCAGGGGACGGAAGATGCGAAAATAAATTTCTTACTTCTTCTTCTGAAAAAAAGTTATTAGGAAAATATACTAAACATACAGAATATTTTAACGGAGCAACACTTCAACGGCTACTGCCTGGAGATTGGTACTTAAATCAATTTTCCTAGAGGGGATATTATTTCCAATATAGAGTGCCACGCCCCCATGAGCTCTACCTCCTTCAGAAACCTCAGCCTCTTTAGAAAAAACGTTGTAACCTCTCAACGTAAAGGATTCCGTTTTCTTAAGGTGAGTCTCCTGAAGAGCAATGATAAAAGGAGTATGGTCCACCATGATCCTCTTCAAAAAGCATTAATTATTTTTCAATCCTCTCACATTCCATTGGATGATTGATTCTATATTAATCTAAAATTTCAACCTTATACCTAACACGAGTCAGCTAAACTGACTACTTAAGATTATCTACAACTATTTCCTTGGCCTCCTCTTTTTCCAACCCCTCTTATTTTTGGGGGGCGCCGTAATTTTGGCGGGATTTTTTGAGGACAAAGGTGCTTGATGTTCTCCATTAATCGGAGAAGCAGAATGTGGGAGAGGAGAGTTGAGTGGTGAAAGGGAAGGGGGAGGTATGACGGGGACAAAAACATTGACGGGGGATCCATAAGGATCCATTGGACTATGGTTTCTACCATTTTTGGTTTCGATTCTTTTTGGTAAGATGACACATTTTGAATTACGTTCAGTGAGTTTATTATTATTATTAATTTTTAAGTATTATTATTATTATTGATTATTATTATTATTATTATTTTGTGAAATAAAGTATTATTATTATTGATTATTATTATTATTTTGTGAAATAAAGTATTATTATTATTATTCTAAAATTACACCGACATTAAATGTTTTTATGCAATACCAAATAACTAAAAAGTTGTTTCTACAAATAAACTTGTGGCCAAAAATTAAAAAAAAAAAAAATACACAAATGAGTCGGATTTAAGAATTTAAGTATGTTGGGGGTTAAGTGAAAGTAAGGGGCAACCAGATTGCTCTATTAGGTATTATGTAGTGTGCCTCCACTTGTAATGCGAAGGTGGCCGAGGAGTCTCCATGAATAATCTAGGGTCCTTTCTCCCCTTTCCCCCGATTTCAGACCCCGGTCTTATTTTATCCGCCGCCCGAGGGTTGCAACTTGACACAGGTATCAAAGTTGTATCTAGCCGACACGTTTCTACTTCTATCCCACCAGGTGAAATCTTGTTCGATCCAAAACACGCTCATTCCATATTTATACCGCCGCATTCCATTACCATATCACTTTTTCCAGCTTGACATGAATCGCGGCGGAGAACGCAAATGTATTATATATACAAACAAGGCGGGGAAATATCCGATCCGGACGTGTAACCAGCAACTAAAGTGATTCCTCTTTTGAATAGATAAGCGCAGACATTCTTATGGAATATCAATGTTTTTGATATGTTATTCCATTTGACTGTATCAATATCAAGCTCGACTTTTACGTTTGATTCATTAAACTGGTTGATTGCTGATAAATTCAAGATTCTCGAACATTATTACATCATTTTCTCAATTATTACACATAGACACTCTCTCTCTCTCTCTCTCTCTCTCTCTCTCTCTCTCTCTTTCATTCTCACTCACTCACTCACTCTTACTCTCTCTCTCTCTCTCTCTCTCTCTTTCATTCACACTCACTCTTACTCTCTCTCTCTCTCTCACTTATTCACTCACTCACTCACTCTTACTCTCTCTCTCTCTCTCTCTTTCTCTTTCTCACTCACTCACTCTTACTCTCTCTCTCTCTTTCTCTTTCTTATTCACTCACTCATTCTGACTCTCTCTCTCTCTCTCTCTTTCTCTCTCTCTCACTCTCTCTCTCTCTCTCTCCTACTCGCTTACTAGCTCACTCTCTCTCAATCTCAATCTCAACGCACGCCCGCATACACATAAATTTATAACATAGCCTGGGCAATTGACCTCATTGCTAAAATTAAAAAAATAAGGTAAAGATATCCACAAAATTACATTGAAAATATAAAAATGAAATTAGCATATGGGCAGAAATATTCAGGAAATCAACAACACTACTAGTGCTGTAATTTTTGACTAAGGACTAAATTAACCTAAAAACTCACACTTCATAATAATTATTTAGTAAACCTATCAATTAATCATTATGCGTGAAGAAACAATTCAAATTCTGCCTTTCCCCGAAGCAAATTTACATCGTCCATAGTGAATAATCAAAAGTGTCAACTAATAAAATTATCAGGTTGCCCGGAGAGTTATTCAGAATCCAAGAAACTTCTGAAGCTGAGGGAACATTAGTGGGCGACATCTAATTGTTATCCTAAATTGTATAATTGCTTTCAATGTTCCCCCTAATTGCCGCCGGTAGTTGGAATGTCTGCCACTCGTCTATAGCTGAATAGTTCACGATTGTTAAAACGAATTTTAATCGCCAGAGTCCGACGGACCTGAAAGTACCAATTAGTTGAGCAGGGAGAGTGAAAAACACGGTCGCTGGTAACACCGAAAAAAACACCAAAGAGAGGTGATTAAAACATTTTGTAGCTAAATTAAATTAAAACTGTACCGGCGGCTATTTTTAAAAAAGGAAAAAAAACCTAGATGAGAAATATAAAATCAAAAAATTAGTTAACATTTCCCAATGCGTTAAAATTACGTAATTGTTAAATTGGCAATTAGTTCTCGTAAAAACTGACAAACACAATTAGATATCATTGTTATGTAAAATTACAATAAATTAAGTTTTTAGTTGAGATAAAAAAGTCAATGGCACGAGCGGGATTCGAACCAACGATCTTCGGCGTAATACGCCGCTGCTCTACCACTTGAGCTATCGTGATTTCGATCCTCACGGACACCAACTTTCCATCACAGCCCAACCTTTCCAATTTTCCCTTCTTTTTGCCATTTTTCAAATGTCGTGGAATCGGGTTGGATTCTCGACGACAAATGAAATGGCCGCGGAGAGCTTTAGTGAAGTATACTTCATTTTTTCGTATAGTTTCATTCAACCAAGAAGTTGGTGTCCGAGTGGATCGAGGTCACGATAGCTCGAGTGGTAGAGCAAGTAGCGGCGTATCAAGCCGAAGATCGTGGGTTCGAATCCCGCTCGTGCCATTGACTTTTTTATCTCAACTAAAAACCTTAATTTATTGTAATTTTACATAACAATGATATCTAATTGTGTTTGTCCACAACATTATATTTCGTAGTCCGATTGACCAAATAACTTCTTTCAATTAATTAATCTTTAAGGTATAGCTGAAATGAAAAAGTCAGTGTCACGAGCGGGATTCGAACCCACGACCTTCGGCTAAATACGCGACTGCTCTACCACTTGTGCTATCGTGACTTCGATCCACTCGGACACCAACTTCCAATCTCAACCTACCTTTCGCATTTTCTCATCTTTTGCCATTTTTCATTCATTCGAGTGGATCAAAGTCACCTTACATAAAGATTAATTATTATTACTTAATTTAATTTAATGATTTTATTTTTATTAATTAAAGATTATATTTTAAATGATTACATTTAATTAAATGATGTATCCGCTTCTTAACGTGATTGCTGGCTAAATCATTTGTAAATATGGTGTACAAACAACCTACTGATTCCCTTCATTTTTCCATTGTAGAGTTAGAAGTCTAGAAGCACTTTTACTTCTGAACGGAAGATGATAACCAAGAGGCATACAGTTTTAATAAAATAGATCATTTGGCTTGACGTTTCTATCCTTTTATAGAACTTCTATATTGTTCTAAACAGGTAGATGTTGTTTTCTGGAAAATCAGATTTTGATGGTTTATGTTATGATTGTAGATGTAATAGTCGGGGTGTAATTGCGCCCTTTAAGAGCTATTTTATACCTCGTTCTCTGCCTAAATCACACCGGTGAGTCTTATTTCATCAAGGAACATGATTAATAGGCCCGGTTTGAATGGATGAATCTCTTCTATAGTTACATTGAACATCCCAAAGCACTTCCTCCTGCAGGCAAGTGTAACACTGCAGTTTGTTAGCAGGTAGGTTGGAATGGTAAAAAGGATACTAGGAAGCGACGTTTGCGCTCCCCAGGCACTGCAGCCTTTTGGCTTATTAAACCTTCCTAGTTCCTTAGATCAGTGCAATAGACTCCTTAGAAGTATTAGGTCATTGACTGTCGCTGCATTGGATCCCTTAAGTTTTTTCCATATGTTAGGTTAAATCTCCATTGTGCAGTTGCTTCACATTCGAAGAAGATATGGGTAGATGTTTCCTCCTCATCATTACATAATCTGCAAACGGGATCATCGTTGTGTATATCCATGTTGTGTAGATGTTTCCTCAGATGTCAATAACCGGTTAGTAGTCCTCTGAGTTTGGCGCTCTCCAATTGCATCAATGCTTGGTGAGGATTGTTTCATCATAAGTTTACTACTATGTTGTACTTACTTACTATGTACTTATTACTATGTCTAGCACCGCTAAAGTTTATCCATATCTCCTTTTGGTTTGTTCGGATCCATTCTGCGATGAAGGATTTTTTATTTGTTTTTGTTATCCCAAGTATATGTTCGGGGTCTAGTATGGTCTTGCAGATCCTCCTCTGGCAGGACTATCTGTTTTCTCATTACCAAAATTCCCCTGTGTCCTGGAACCCAAGATATCATCTTCATGATTTTGGAGATTTTGGATGCATTCACTGTCTAATTTTGATGTGATTCTTTTACATGCTAATGCTTTAATGGCTGCTTGGCTATATGATCTTATAAGGATTTTTTTTGCCGGTGTAACGTCTTTTAAGATTTTCCAGGGCACAAGCATTGATGGAATGTATTTCTGCTTGAAAGTCCGACGTGTACTTCCCTAATGAGGTTGATTGCTCATGTTTTTGGCTTGTCAGAAAACGCCTGATCCGGTTCCTAAGTTTGTTTTCGAGCTATCTGTATACCATATCATTGTATCTGATGCTCTCCTGTGTTCTTCCCCCCTTTATAGTATTATAGTAGGTGTGTTGGTGTCTCCTCTGTCTCTTTGCAGAATCTGCAAGTGCCGTCTTAAAGGGTTCCAATCTTCTTTAAGTGTCCATTTAGCTTGCAGTGTCCTGTTAACAATACTATTAGGATTTGCAGTTTTATTTCCCCTTCTTTTAACACATTACGTTTCTTCCGAAATTTGTTAGGAGATTCTTGGATTGCATGTGTCCAATGAGTGAATTCCATTATTCCTTTATTTTCTTTTTGTCCTTCTGTCCGAGATACTCATTGATAGTGTGGGTTTCCTATACCACAGAAGGTTTGGATACTATCAGTGGTATAGCAGCTTCTTTCCTTGCAAGAGTACCCGATTTATCGTTGCCTTCTACTCCCCTGTGTCCTGGGACCCGGCCGAGGCTGGCTTTGTTCTGGGTCCCTAATATGTTTAATTTGGGTTTACAGTTCAGCACCATCTTTGAACTAATGGTATTTGAACTTAGTGCTTTGATGGCTGATTGGCTATCTGACATGATAGCTATTTCTTGTTTTTGTACCCTCTATTCAAGTTGAGTTGAGTATATCTCTCGATTGCGTGAATCTCAGCTTTGAAGATACTGGTGCGTTTTCCCATGGCTTCTGAGTATTTGGTTCCAGGACCGAATACTCCTGCCTAGAACACTTTCTTGTGTTCTAGATCCATCCGTGTACCAAAAGACGATGCCATTCTTAAAGAAGGTGTTTTTCTCCTGTTCCCATTCTTTTTTGGTACCTAGGTTTATTTGGAAGTTTCGTTTAAATTCAAACATCCTGTTCATGTCGTCTCGTTGAGCCAGGAGTATCGGTTTCTCTTTGATAATACTAATGACAGTTTTCTGTGCCGTCCTCGTTACCACGTAGTGTAGGGGGATTAATCCCAATACTTTTGGTGTGCCAAGGTGTGCCCCTCAGGAAGAGTTGAGGGGGGCTATGGGCCCTCCTCAATCTGCAAAAGTTAACACACACCATTTTCGAATTGGAAAAGGTAAACCCTGTTTCCTCGGCTATCGCAGCCACATCGTTTATCGCCAACTGCATCCTACAGCCGACCTCCGCCAGATCTTTGCCCGAATGGTAGAAGCAGAGGTCGTCGACAAAGAGCATTTTCCGAAGAAAAGCGCAACGCTCATCACCGAACCCTGAGGGATACCGTTCTCCTGAACGTGCTCCCTAGATTGCACAGTACCCAGCCTGACTCGGAACCTACGGTTCTCCAGGAAACCCTAGGGGAACCGTGGAAATTTGCTTCTTAGACCGAAATCGTGATATTTCCGTAGTATCGCGTATCTCCACGTCGTATCATACGCCTTCTCGAGGTCGAAGAACATGGCCAGAGCGTGCTCTCTGTTCAAGAACGTGTCCTGAACGTCGCCCTCGGGAAGACATGCATGAACCACCGCAGAGCGATTCCTACGGAATCCCGCCATTTACTGGCTGTAAAATCCCTTTGCCTCCAGGTGTCAGATCAGACGACCGTTCACCATAGACTCCAGGGCTTTGCTCAAGCAGGTTGTCAAGGAAATCGGTCTGTAACTCGTAGCCAGGCTTGGGTTCCTACTCTCTTTAAGGATAGGTATGACAAGCATTTCTCGTCAACGATTGGGGTAAGAGCCCGAATCTCATATGTTGTTTAAGAAGTCCAACAAGCGCCGCTTCGCACCCTGGGGAAGGTGGCGAAGCATCTCATATGGGATACCGTCACACCCGGGGCTTGAGTTCCGGGCGAGCCCCAACGCGGACTCGAACTCTCCCACATGTCAGAGGCATGTTGCACAACGCATCACTGGTGCCGCCGCCGAAATCGATCTCAGTGCGTTCCGTCTTGGTTTTCCTTTGTCGGAAGATAACGGAATATGCTTCGGAACTGGACAACGCGGCGAAATGCCGCGCCAGTTCTTCGGCAACCTCCGAGGCTTTCGTCACACTCCTGCGATCGGTGATCAATATCGGTACCGACTATCTCAGACACATACCTCGCCAGGTACACCCTCCTTTTTGGCTTGGGACAAGGTACACTTCTCTATATCCCTTTTTACTTTAAAGTTTGCAAAGTTCTCCTCCGTCATGTCTTCTGAACCGCCGGAATGCTCGCTCCTTCTCCGCGTGTGCACGGCTGCAGGCATCGCTCCACCAAGGAACCGGTGGCCTACAAGTAGACCCACCGATCCTGGGGATGGATCTGCCAGCAGCGGGGTTGATCTCCTGCTCAAAGATGAGAAGATCAGTGTCGACATTAACTGAGGTGCCGACACCGTCGCAGAGAAAAGCTCCCAATCCGCTCGCTTCAGGCTCCACTTCGTAGGAGTCTGATATACTCCTCTCGAGACGGAACTCTTCCACACTATCGGAAAGTGGTCACTCAGGTGGGGTCCCCCAATGGAGCCTCTTCTACCCGGGCGGCCCGGGATGATGAGGCTAACGACAAGTCGATCCCGCTAAATCGGCCTGTACTACCTCGCGGCCCGGGAGTGCCGTAACCCAGTTTTCCTCCTGCACCGTCACAGGTGCAGGGTTCATGGACACTCGAGAGGACCGGGAGATCGCTACCTCCAGATGAGAACTGTGTGTTGCTTGTGTGATGTGTTGTGCACGGTAATTTGCGTTTGATATATTCGGGTTCCGAGGCCCTTGCCCTCGTGCATCGGCCTGTGTATTTGTGGTGGCATGCTGATGGAAGCCCAAACACCGTCCAAGTCCCCCGCCCTCACACCACGTAGTGTTAGGTGTGGCGGAGTTATGTACGTACTAGGTCGCCAATCCCATCGTACTCTTGTTTGTTAGATCATAGATTTAAAGGCCTTGATCTGGAAGATCCTCTTGCGACTTCCAGATTATTTAAACAAGTAAGGGAGATTGTGTAGCAAAACAAATCTGATTCGGATTCTAATGAACCTACTATAAGTTGCAACTTGGATATGTGGGCACACCATAAAGCAATAGCACACAAATCTAGGGCAAAGGAGAGTCTGACGAGTTGACCCAATATTATTCATCAAATGTATCAACCCTTCAGGGACCGACCGGAATTTGGAAGGAAATGAGAACTGTGTTTTATAACCTTTATAAGCTCGCCTGTAAATTATTTACAGTGCCAGCAACATAAGTGCCAAGTGAGCGACTGTTTTCAAAAGCTGCTGCCACAGTTTTTCAAACTAGGAACAGGCTAAAGTCAAAACTTTTGTCAAAACCATTCTTTTCTTCCAGTGAAGCTGACGGTGACGCCAATATATAGTTTTCGATATATCGGAAAACCGATAAGTCGATATATAGATTAACGATTGCCATCCATACACATAACAAACTTACTCCTTATCAATTTTTTAATTTTATTTAGCGCTACACCGTTATATTTTTATATTGGGAATCACTTCATGATTTGAATGTGCTTACATTAGCAATAGTTTTGTATAGGGGCGTCGGTGGCCGCAACGGTTTAAACGTTGACACGGCGCTCAGCTCTGTATGGTAAAGGTCCCGGGTTCGAATGTTACATTGGTTTACCAAAATAGAGTAGATGTGTCCACTCGAAATTTGCATATAATTTGTAAGTAGGGCTCGACGACTGTGAATCATCAATAAGGTCGAAAACAAAACGTTAATATTAAATTTTACTGCGGTTCAAAAATGAACTGAGCGAGCGTTAAGTGATTTATCTTTTTGGAGCGTTCAAGATTTTATCGTGGTAGACGCTTATTAGTATGCATATGAATATAATGTGATACATAACAATAACAATTATACACCGTGATGTACGAATATTTTTTTAATGGCTTAATGGTTTAGTTCAACGAAAGAGTAGTGAGGACACCTATTCGGTTTTTATTTACGTTATTTAATCAGAAACGTGTACAAATTGACAAGGGTGCGCTGGGTTAGGGAAGACAGTATTTAAAAGCGGCATTACATGGAAATTCGGGCAATTACGTTTTGAAAGCGTGTGTTTATCAATAGAACCATCAATTATTCGTCCTCCACGCTGCTAATCAGTACAAATGCGAAGGGACGAATCTGAATTGCAAATATATAACAAGAAGAGGGCAGCTATGAACATATGACGATAAAAATACCTATAACATCCGACATACCATGTTAAATTATGGGTACAATAAAAGATTAAACTTATTGTAGATTATATACCAAAATTAACGTTAATTAATTAAACTTTAACCATTTATTTTAACGGAATATTTGTCATACTTCCGGACTCAACCATAACTGGTTTGATAAATTTGCTTCAAATGTATAATATTTGTATACTCTGATGTATTTCATGAAGGCAAAATAATAGGAAATAGATCATACAAGCCTACCCTAGAAGAGTAGTTGTACACTGGGTAGCAATTAGCGTTCACTGCAAAATCTTGAGCTTGTGTATTTTAAAAAAATAACATTTATTGTCAATTTCACCCTTGGGAGAATACCTTCTACTCCCATCTACTACAGTAATATCCTTCCCCCACCAGCATTGAAAAACGAATTGCATGGAAGTCGATGCCTACTGAAGCGATGCGATAGTGATGCAACGTGAAGCGATCTTTAATCGGCCGATACGACTTTTATCGACAGTGCAACACTCTCGTGCCCACAGGAACAAATTGACAAGTGACACGATACATACCGTAGTAACTGTTTACATTGAACTTTTATGTATGCTGATGATGTGGTATTATTGGAAGTCTCTCCTTTGGTGTTACAAAAAAATGATAGCAGATATAGAAATGTATTTTGACTAATGGAAACTTAAGTTAATACCGCTAAATCGAAAATTTTGATATTTATAACAGTAAACATAATTTACGACCAAATAAAAGATAGAAATTTAAAAATGAAATTTCAGAAATTCGCTGCGAACAGAATATTATCCCTATTCAGCAATACGACAAATTATGCAATCTATTTAGAAACTATTGATTGATTTCAAGTTTAAATTACGTCCCACCTTTATTGCCAAAATATTCAATGATCATAACATGCTGTCTAATTTGATTACTCATGCAAGTGTGTTGTTAAAGATTGGGTAAAGGTATGATTGGAAAGAGCGCAGGAACTCAAAATCCCCATGGATTTATTAAACAGATACAGTGGCCTCGCTCAAACGTTTTGGAGAACCTCAGTTTGAGGGAAAAGAATAGATTATTGGCCAATTTATACGCAGAAAGATTCCACCTATACTACCAATAGATACGTCATGATATAGATTACACTACATCAAACATTTCAGTATAAGTAAGGCCAGCTTATTTTTTATATTAAAAACAGCTTTAGCAAACTTTAGCACTTTGAACATTACTCCAAAATTTAAAAATGAATAATGTTTTATTGTATTTTCAGGCCGGCCTCAAAAGAAAGGGAGTCAATTCTTACAAGGTAAGCCAAGTTTTTCAAGCGAATAATCTTAGATATACCATTGGTCACAACAAAAAACTCGAATTTATAAATTTAAAAAAACAAAAAATTGAACTTTTAGCGATTTCAAGAACTTACCGAAATAAGTGATGTTTTTATTGTTTGTAATTAATTACTTGGATTCAAACGTATACAATAGTTTAGACATGATGAATGATGGAGTGAGTGTGGTGTTCAATCCTTTTTTTTTTTTTTAAAGAACACATTTACTGAATTTAAGGACCATCTAAGAGAAACAAAACATAATTTCAATTCAAATTTAAATACAACAGTGTTACATATTTTCAACAAAGGGAGAGAACTAGATTGGTTTGAGGAATTTGAAATTAAAAAATGTAAAATTGAACATGGAGATAAATGCATTAATAATATAATCAATTTTGATCTACCTCCCATAAATATGTACATAAATAGTATTAAACGTCCAAATAATTAAATTAATTATTTTAATTGTTATCATTTTTATAATAATTTAATCATATTAAGGTAGTATTCTAATTTTTTATCTTTTATCTTTAATCACTAATTTATAATTAATTTCTTACAGTGTTTACCATTATAATATTTACTTGTGTTATAATTCCCGCTTTTCGCTCGTTCATATTGAGCGCCATTAAAAAACTAGCTTCTCATTGGTACGTCGTGGTGGCGGGGGTATCGGCGGGTTCACTTTTGTAATTCATATCGAGCAACGTCGTAGTAGAAACCCTCCAACCTGATGATGAGCTAAGGGCTCGAAATCCCGTTTGTTGGAAACCAACTTACTGTGAGTAGGAACTATCTTTTTTTAAAAGGTTCGTGCAGCCAAAAAATTTTCTTGTTACACTATATTTCATTTAATCATACTGAATAAACTATTGAAATCCCTACTCCAATACTGTTGAAACATTTACACCTACAAAGAGTTAAATTAAATTATTCAACTATTTTACCTAGTAAATTAAAGGTAATGACATCACATTATTAACATTAAATTATCTGAAAATGCCGATGTGGTCTAATAGAAAAAATTTCACGGTTGGCGTTCATCTCGACAATGGAAGGCAACAATGAATAGCCTATACATTCAATAAAAGATCCTTCTAATAAACAGTTTACAAAACCTTATTTATAATTAACATGTTTGGCACATAGTTACCTATGATTCTTCTCCATGTATGTTCCAACAATTATACAAACTGCAAATTTTCCAAAATAGGGCATTACGATTAATTTTTAGTATGAAACTAACCAAGGGGGACTGGGATTGTCTAGGTGGGTTAAATATACCCGGAATTTCGGCATTATATATAACAACGCTTTTAAACAATTAATTTTGTTTGTTCACTTAAGAGGTACATCTGTTTCCATATTATTTCGTAACATGATCTTCGACGTGCAGTTACACTTTTCATGTCTGCCTCATCGGAGGAATTGCAAAGTAAGTCGATCTATTTTACACTCAGTTATTCTCGCGTTTGCTCTAAGCCTATTTAATAATAATAAAGACTCACTTGACTCTCGAGACCTAAGAAAAAAATCAATTTTAATCAATTAAACGAAGAAATTGCGCATCGATGCTAAGTTAGTCACAGTGACTTTTCACAACATTGTTAAAAGTCTATTTGTATACTACATTGTAAAATATAGAGGTTTATTCATTTTGTTTTGGCTTCGGAAAAGTTCATATTGCACCTGCATTTTGGCAAATATTTAACCCGCGCCCTCAGTAATAAGATAAAATGAAATTTGTATATAACTTAAAGAGAAAACCGTAATAGGACCCTCTCATGCCATGAAAGTAACTCGATATTAACCGTTAATTTAGGCGTTGATTTTGAAAAAAAGCCCATTTGTAAGTATGTCGGGTTCGAATGCAGAGTCGCTGGATTCGAACCCGGGACCTTTACATTACAGTGAAGAGCGCCTCGTCAACGCCTAAATCGTTGCGGCCACCGCCTCCCCCCTCTGAGGCGCTTTTTACAGTCATTTAATGGCGTAAGCATTTGTTTTATTCGAACTGAAAATCTCATATGCACTATCCCTCTTATTTCAAAATGATTATAGATTGGTTAAAAGCAAAAACTGTTTATGTAATTATGCATAATGTATTAACATGCACCCCCTTTAAAAAATTATAATTATTAACAAGAAATTTACTAACTGGCATGAACATGCAATGCTGGATGTAACGGTATGATGTTAGAGAATTAAACATTTAACTCCAAATTTGACCACATCGTATATTTTTTCATCAACCTATAAAATCACCTAATATGCTTTTATGTATCTTATCACAACTGTAACATTAAGGAGAAATAAATGTAGAATTAGTTATTTAATGGAGACACGTTATAATTTTAAAAAATTCAAAAACTTTAACAAATTCATAAGTTGTAGAACTCTTTATTGGCTATTATTTTGTGGTCCGATTGGCCAAACACTTCTTTCAATTAATCAATCTTTATGTACGGTATTGGTTCAAATAAAAAAGCTAGTGTCACGAGCGGGATTCGAACCCAAGACCTTCAACTCAATGCGACGCTGGTCTACCACTTGAGCTTGCGTCCGAATCCCGCTAGTGACACTAGCTGTTTATTTTAACCAATACCTTACATAAAGATTAATTAATTAATAATTTCCACGAGCTGTCACGTTACAAAAGGATGTTGTTATTTGAATTTTTCCCACCCACTTACACAACAGGAGTGGACTGTAGGATGAAAATGAATAGACAGCCCACGGAGGAGAATTTGAAATAGCGTCTCTCCCACGAATAAGGCGTATTCGCCAAGCGTGAAATATTTAGGATCCGCATACACGCTAATATTTATGAAAACCCCAGGAGGAAGTCTACAATGACAAGAGAGACTTGTCTGTTTACAATTAATTAAACGGTTGGTCTCCAGCCTCCGAACTCGTGAATTATCGACTAGATATCGATTTGGTTTCTGTAACTTTCTCGTTCCCAGGACGGGGAAGGACCCACCGGGTTAAATTGTCAACTCGGCTTACCTCCGGATAGTTTAAAGATGCATGACTTCCAACTTGGGCGGGTCAATCATGTTAAATTCATAAAACAGAATATTGTGCTTATCTCAAGAAGGTACACACCTTCTTAATTATTTCTAACCGTAATACTATAGATAATGGTATTGTATAGCAGAGAGGATGAGTTGAATGGGTTCGAAAAGAAACATTTTGCGAAGGTAAAGCCACGCGACAAGATCAGAAGAACAATTAAGCAAAATAAAGAAAGTTTCTGTGTCCTGAATTCAG
Organism: Cimex lectularius; assembly: GCF_000648675.2. Lineage (NCBI taxonomy): Eukaryota > Metazoa > Arthropoda > Insecta > Hemiptera > Cimicidae > Cimex > Cimex lectularius. The sequence goes on along the minus strand of NW_019392897.1, from coordinate 632,198 downwards.
TCCATTTAATTTCAATGATTCTGAATATACAAGGTGTATTTCAAGAAGATGGCTATACTCAAGGCGGTGAAACAAGACCGAAAATGTAGTTAAATGCTGCCTACTACATTTTTTCTATTTCATCCGGTTCCAGAAATATGCCGTTTAAAGGTTTTTTATTCTCGAGAAAACAATGTTGTTTTAATAAAAGCCCAATTTTATCTAAGTTAACACATTTGTTTCAACACTTGATCAAAAGCTAATTCACTTTCAATGTTGGAAAGTATCTTATTCAGATCGCAATAACAGTTCAAAAACGATACAAACTACAATAAAGATGATTTTTGAGTTCGAAAATTTGTTTAGATACAAAAGATAGTGGCATGGATTAAATTACTGAGAGGAGTGATGGTATTGTTGAGATCTCTCAAAATGGAGGTGAGTAGAGCGATAATGTCACCAAATAGACGAAAAGATGTATTCACGAGGGAGAAAAAGACATAAGGATGAAGGATAAGGATAAAGAAGTTGGTAACCTCATATTTATATTTGGTTATTTTATTATATTTACATTATATTTGCTTTATAAGTTGGTCAGGATAAAACTGATAAATAATATATGCTTACGAGCGTAGGTAAATATATAAAATAGATACTAGGGGTATTCACGATCTTTGTGTTAAATCTGTTAATTCTGTTAGGTCCTGTAGATCAAGAAAAATGATGACGTAGAGTTGTAAGAATCGGCTAGTTAACATTGCTCGATCTAACAGGCCGTAGCTATCCGGTAGGGTGTAGGTAACCAACATGGCAGCCATGAATTTAACAGCTGTTTTTTGTTTACAAGTATTTTTATTTTTAAAGACGCGTTAATTAAATCAGACCAAAACATTTCTTTTGTTAATTTCTGACCTGTCCTTATACTCTCATTCATGGTATGACATCCTATAAAGAGAGAGAGAGAGAGAGAGAGAGAGAGAGAGAGAGAGAGAGAGAGAGAGAGTGAGTGAGAGAAAGGGGAAAATAGCAGGAGGAAAGATAAAGGCGAGAAAAGAGCGTGAGAGTGTGGTAACAAAATTGTAGGTAGTACAATGCATCAATACAATTTATTAATTATAAATTTTTAAATTTAATTTGCAAGTAAACAAATGATTTTTTGGCCAATTTCAAAGGACGAAAAGTGGCTTTAAAAAACTGTACTTGTTTCAATTCTTCAGCTCAATTAATCATCGTCTTAAGTTCAACTGAAGTATCAATTGGTGATTTACAGGATATGATGATGGATTGATAAACATCATAGAGGACAACTACTTTTAAAAATTAGTTCTAATTGGATACTTTAATATCAGTATATGATACTGCCAGACTTTCCCTCCAAAGCCATGAATATATTTACATTCATTTAATCTGTGTCATTCCTAAAAAGATAAAATAGTTAATAAAAACGGTGAATTGTTTTTGGAATTTTGCGATGACAATGATCTCATAATTTTGAATGGTCGTTCAATGGGAGTCCAAAACAGCGATCCTACTTTTATCGGTTCTACAAGCAATCCAGTGATTGATCTTCGTTGTCTTTCTGGTCCTGTAGTTTCAATCATTCATGATTTTAGGGTATAAAATAAATCTGATCACCTTAGTATTTCGTTTGATATTCTATCTAGAAGCCTCAACTTGCAGCATTTCTTCCAATTCTACCTTAATGATGGTTCGGAAAAATATAACATTTATTAATTTACCTCCTACTGACCCTCAACATCATCTTAATTTGCTTTATAATCATAATTCGAACAGCTGTGCGTTTTTGCAATACGAAAAATGCCGTCACCAAAGAAAGGAACCAAGAATGTCATATCGTTTGAACTGTACTGCCAACAACGGAATTTGAGCGTCATTCAAAATAAATCATAAGGTACGGTGTTCAGAAGTGGAGGAAAATTGAGTTCTTCAGGGTGTTGGCCATTTGAGAACTAGAGGATCGAGGTAGTAAACGAACATAAATATTTGGGAGTGACTCTCACCCCGAAACTTTGTTGAGCTAAACATGCTGTGTTATATGCATATTTTACGTACGATAATCAATTTTACAAACAACTATTTGGTATAGCCATTGGTAGCAACCTAGGCCCGATACTGGCAGACATAATCATGACACATCTACTAAATACAGTCATACCACAACTTCCTTTCACATTACCCTTCCTCACTAAATACGTAGATGATATATTGACAGCTGTTCCCACAGATCAAATTCAAACTACATTAGATACATTTAATAGCTTTTACCCACGCCTTCAATTTACACATGAAATCGAAAACAACAACAAAAATACCATTTTTAGATACACTCGTAATAAAACAACCAGATGGCACATTAATCACAGATTGGTATCAAAAACCAAGAAATACAGATCGCTACCTCAACTTTACGTCTCGCCATCCTCTTCATACAATAATAAACACGGCCAAAGGGTTACTTCACAGAATGATTATCTTAAGCCATGAATCTTCCACCACAAAAACATAAAGATATACAAAACAGATCCTCCATAACAATCTCTACCCTAAACACATAATTAACCGAATAATCAACAACTACAACTCAACACTAACACCATCCACTATTACTAATAATACCACATTAAATCTATCGAATACAAACAAACCAACGTACATTTCCATACCATTTATCCAAGGCCTATCACACAAATTAAACACATTTCTCTTGCCCGATAACTTCAAAATATCTTTCAAAAATTATAAAACAATTCAAACACTTTTTTCCAAAATTATTCTTTAAACCAATTACTTGACCCCTATATGTATAGGGTTCCTGTATTAGATAAATCAATGTTTGCAGCATCGCCATGTCACTTCCGATTTCGGCAGTGATATTAATTTGTGACACCCTGAGAGGCCTCATGAATGGTTCATGGTCCACTTAGGGTGCGTCACCTAGATGTGGGCGGATGGTTTAGCTCCTTTCTAAGAGTGAGTCTTCGGCCTCACTAGATAGTTCGGCCATCAGCTCCCCCAGTCTGGGACCGCCCGCTTCAACATCTCCCTTACCTATTTCCGCGTTAGCGGGGTTTACCTTCGTATCCTCATCCTTTGATGTTGGAGGTATCTCTTTTTCGATCTCCGTATTCTCTTGTAGAGTGGGTATGGAGACCTTCACCCTTATTCGGTTTAACTCCAGTGTTAAAGTTTGGTTCTTCTGGAGTGTCCTAGCATCCTCTTCCGGTACTTCCCAACAAAGGTAGGTCCCGTGGCCTGTATGGGGTTCTCTGTTATAGGCAGTCAGCTCCCAGTCCTTAATGCTCAAACCTGCCTTTCTGTTTGAGATCCTGAGTAGTTTATTTATGGACTCTTTTCTGGTTTCGAGTCCCACTGCATACGTGGATACTTTGGCCTTCCTCGGTAGGTCATTAATATCGCACACCACGTATTCCCTCTCTTCCCATAGTTTCTTTAACGTGTCCCTGACAAACTTGACGGTTAGTTCGCCACAGCTTATCAGGAACATGGAGCCTCCTTTTACCAGGCCTGAGTTTATGAAGTCTACGCCTTGGTCTTCATCCTCTTCTTCAATTAAGTCTAAGGCACTGTTGCAGATCAGTGATCTCAACTTCAGTGCCTCTTCGTTTGTGAAGAAATTCTTGTTGGCTTTCCTGAAAACAACTTTATACGTAGGTTTAGGTGTTGTTACCTGATCATTTTCCTTTCCCTGCCTTAGTTTTTTGGCAGGTCCGATGGCGGAGGGAGGAGTATTAGAGTACTCCGTCCTACTTCTTTTAGTACTGGTCCCCAGTCTCTTTTCAGCTGGGGTTGTACTTACCTGCGGGCCCCTTTTATGTTTGAACCTGTCCTTAAAAGGTGGCTGGACGGTTGGTGTGGGCCCACTCCTTCGAGGGTTAGAGCGACCCTTGTTGTGCATGCTCCTGGATTGCTCGCCTCTCTTACCTCTTTTTACCAGGGTGAATCCTGCGTCTGTATCACCCTGTTCCTTACGGAGAGCATCCTTATTTCCTTCAAAGCCCACCAAAGCGGTGCAGCTGGTGGATAGAGGAGTGCTCTCCATTATTTTATCCTTCTTCTGCTTCTGTGTGAAATAAGGCAAACACTTTGAGTGAGTAGAAATACTGTGTTTGAATATAAAATATATTTTGCATTGTATAAATTCACTTTTGCACATCCTAAATGTATTTGTTAAATGTAAACATTGTTTGTAAATCCCACTCCCTGAAGATGATCTCAATAAAAGATCGAAACGTTGGCAGGATAAAGAAAATGTTTTTCTGAAACCTACATCACACCCGAACGCATCTCACGATATCTGAATAAATATCGATTAACGGTCACTAATCACCACACATTCCTATTATCAATATTTAGGCACTCTCAACACGACAGGCAAGAATGCCACAATTACCCAGAGGGCAAACACTTTGAGCCCTGAAGATGATCTCAATAAAGATCGATATTGAATATAGTTTAAAGGTTTTGGAGAAAATACTAGTAAAAAAACCGTATTTCCGAAATTTCACTACCTTAATAAAAAGTGTAAGTATAACTAGATAAAATTAACGCACGTGCCACTTACATTATTTTCCTTTAGTTTTACGACACGAAAAATTGTTTCCTGCAAAAAATATATCAATTAGTGGGGAGACTATTTGCAATGAACGAAGGAAATGGAAATTCAGTGATATTCATTTAAAAAGGCGTTTATTATATATTGCATTGTAAAAGGAATTATAATAGAAAAACATATTTAGGGGCGTCGGTGGCTGCAACAGTTTAGGTGTTGACACGGCGCTCATCACTGTAAGGTAAAGGTTCGAATGCAGGGCCGCTGGACATACAAATGGGCTTTTTTTTAAAACACCGGGACGCTCGTAAAAAACCGTAGTTTGTAAAAAACGCTTTCTATTAAGATACTTTCTTTTTCGTAATTAATTATCACAAATCTTTGCTAGTTAAAACCGTTAAAGTTTGAGTGAATCGATAAATAAATTATAAATTCTATTTAAAAAAGCTTTGCGGGTTGAATTTTTCATTAAAACGCGAAAGTAAAGTTAGAGCCTTAGGTCAAAAACTTTAAAAATATGGCAACTTAACTGTGGTCATTCAGCATGAAAAACTTCAACGCTCATTTTCTAAAAACTATCAAAAAAGTGAAGACGGCATTTCTTCATAGCAGCGAACTTGTTGAATGGTTTGTATTGTATTTAGAATGCTCATCACGAGTTCTTGAATAATAGTTTATATTATAATAAACAAATTTCCAGCAATCACCAGTAAAGAACCAAGAATCACCATACATTCTTTTGTGTATCTTAAACTTTGGCTTGAGTGGGATAACTTTTTTTTTTAGTTAGAAATAGGCCTGTGCATTCACTTCAAGCCACAGAACAAAATGTATATATCTAATAAATATAACTGTTTACGCCAAAGTAATTAGCGTAAATATTTTGTTTGCGTTTAAACGCTGACCCAACCCCTTGCGCCCTAATCCCTAAAACGGGCCGAAAGGGTACTGCGTCCTCAACTGGCTCCCGTCGTGACTTGCTCTCAAGCGTCCGAGAGAAACGCACTTCTAGCTTCCGTACTTCCGTTTTCTTGCTTCCGTGCAAACGTTTTATTTAGTTTTAGCATTCCTTACTTCAAGGCTAAAAAGTTATTTTCAGTTTAGTTTCCTTTTAATTTCAAATCACGGGGGTGATATCCGCCAGCCGCCAATAGAAAAGGTTCGAGAGGACTGTAATCTAAGCCATCATATTATCCAGGGCCTTGGTTGTGTTGAGGGTTTAGGTGCTGCATTGCTGGGTCCGAACAGAAGATTGGCGAGGACTACACCGTCTGTGCCTTTTTGTTTTGCCGCTCCTAAGCCATATCTGGCTTTTTGCAGTTTCTTGGCTTGTGCTGCTATATAGCTTTTTGTGTTATAGACGGGGCGAGGACTACACCGTCACCTCAGGTATTGGGGTTTGATTTTAATTTAATTTAATTTTATTATTTTGTTATTGGTTTCGCGATGACACCAGCACGCGCCCTATTTAACGGCGCCTATATTAACAAGAAAATATCTACACATCCCCATACCTACTTATATTATAAATAAGTTAAGGTAAATTAATACTGAGACATGTTCCTGGGTTAACATAAGTTATTCATATGCTTTGCTATACGTCCTCACTTTTGCAATAGAGGGTAAGATCATATGCTCTTAAAGAACATTGCGTTGGCATGGAAGGACTATTCACTTTTATTACGTCGCCCCTTCGCACTTCTTACTTTTTTTGCTATGTTTCGTAATCAATCTTCATCTGGGACGTCTGGCTTTAGTGATATTCAAAACCGGAAGAGGAAGAATTTTTTAACCCCGATCTCTTTGTAGAAACGATTGTTGGTGGACCGCGGGATCCGAGTGGTCAGGGGTTCCGTTCCCTCTGGAATTCTTAACGCCTCCCCCTCCCACCAAAATAAATATAGACGAACAGATTAGGATCGAGTATATTTTAATACAATACTTTTACAGGAATAACAATAATTCATCGATTGCGCTTAACCTGTGTAAATATGAAGTGTATCGGCGGGGTGCCGAATTAAAATAATAAGGATTTATAAAAATTGTAAATTGAAATAAAATGAAAATAAAAGAAAAATGAAAAATTATAAGGAAATGGAATGAAAAAGGAATAAAGCGGGGGACAGACTTACACGACGCAACGCTACCCGATGCTAGCCGACGCCTTTTCTCTTTTTAGTAGGGTGTGCACATCTATGCGGAGTCAAGCGCACGCCACGTGCAGTCACACAGCGTGTATCACAAATCAATATCGCATTCGCAACGCTTCTTGTGTTCTTAATGCACTATTTTGTGCAAAACCATGTAATAAATTGATAGTTAATTTTTATGAGCACAAAGATGTAATAAATTGTTAGTTACATTTAATTGTTTTAAATAAAGTTATTGCGGTGTTTTGATAAATTTTCTGCTGAACCATCATAATTAAATAATTTTTATAAAAACTCGTGAATTTTTATCTCCTTTAATTTGGTTTATATTAAAGTACATAGGTTGAAATAAACTACAAAAAATATGAGTGATCTGTTCTGACGCTACTCGAAGAAAATGATGTAATTTTATAAGCAAGACCGAGTAATAAATGGTTAGTTAAATTGATTATATCAAAAATGGTATTCCGGTGTTTTGATCAATTTTTTACCAAACCGTTGAAATTAATTTTTTTAAATAAAAACATACATTTTTGATCTCGGTTAATTTGGTTTATATTAAAATAAGTTTGTTGTGATTAATATAACAACAATAATACATGTAGTTTGAATAAAAGTATGAGTGTCCGGTTCTTTTGTCTTCGACTGTACTCGATGCGACTCGACGAAAATCTGGACCGTGGGGATCGCAGAACGTAGAGTAGGGTAGCGTTGCATAGCATCGGGCAGAGTTGCATGGGAGTAATACAACCTTATGGAAAATTGGACTGCGGATTTGCGTCGGGTAGCATCGGGTAGCGTTGCATGGCGTTGCATCGGGTAAGTGTGTTCCCGGCTTAGATGTGAAATGTCATTTAATGACAATTGAAAACGACCTTTCCGATTCATAGAACTATACTCGTAATTGGATGGCAGTACTGATTTTATTAATTCCAAAAAGAGGCAAACCATAACCTTCCGATACATCTTGTTTATCAGTTATACTTTTGGGCATATATATTTGATTAATACAATGAGGCATTATTTTATAATTTGACGACCTATTTTCCAGAGAGAATTTTTAATACAAACATTGGACATTTATCTGTTGTTTTATTTATCCCAGCTGGTCCTGAGCAGTATTATTGTTTCAGCAGCGCCCATCACCACAAATCCTAAGAAAGTGTCAATTGCTGAAGGTGATTTCTTCCCTTTCACAAATGTTCAAACTATAAACCAGGAGCTTAATAAGCTTCACAATGAAGCCTGGAGAATCAAAATGATCGTTCCGTCGAGACCGTGTTTCACTTTTTGGCAGTGCTCGATTTTGGGTTAGATTCGGCTCTTACACCTTTGTTATTTTACTCTCCCAAGAAGTGATCTACTGTGGTTTTTGAAAACTCACTTCTTACATAAAACTGTAAAAGGTTGAACAAATCAACAGGAAACAGTAAGTGTTTAGGATATAACGAAAAAACTCGTTTACTACAGCATTGTTCGTTGTTATTAAAAGAAGTATGTTGTAATTAATATAACGATAATAATACATATAGTATGAAATAAAAATTTGAATATCCGGTTCTTTTGTTTTCGACTGGACTCGATGCTACCCGACGAAAATCTGGACAGTGGGGATCGCAGAGCGTAGAGTAGGCTAGCGTTGCGTGGCATCGGGCAGATGTGCATGGGGGTAATACAATCTTATGGAAAATTGGACTTTGGATTGGCGTCGGGTAAGTGTGTTCCCCGCTTAAGCTAACTTACCCTCCACACTTACGTGTAGGCAGGATTCGAGAAGAAGCAGGACTTCCCGAAATCCACTACTTCCTTTGTTGCTTTGCCGTGGTATGCCGAGGAAGGTGATTTGGAGAGAAAGAGAGAGAGAATGTCGAAAAGATAGAAAGAGGCGGATGGAGAAACTAGAAAAAAGCTCACACAGGAAACACGTAAGGCCAACAACCGCAGAAGAGCGAATATGTTAAAAATTCTCCGGTCCGGGCGGAAGGAACCACAAAAGAGTTATAAAATTATAAAGTCCATGAAGATGTCCCCAGCGACATTTCTGGGTGTTAAACGGGCTCATTGTATTAGATCAGATCTTGCAAATATGTAGTTTGGTTAATTTAAAAATGGTCTTTTAAACCGAAGCGATTCAATTTTACTAGAATACATAACTAATCCGATCTTTCTTGCTATGTTATGCAGAACCTTACAATGAATAACATTTGAAATGGGGACCGGTAGCCGAGTGGTTAGCATGAGAGACTCTCACGCCGCGGTCGTGGGTTCGATTCCCACCGTCGCCTCTGGCCCTTTTTTCCCGATAACCCCCAATTTGAACACACGAGTATTCGTACCATGGCTAATATGCAAGATCATAAGGCCAATAAAAATAAACAAAAAAAAAAATAAAAAAACATTTGAAATATTTTATTCAATAAGGATTAGATCAAGAGCTCACAACCACATTACTTATTTCTAAAGTTCAAAATTTACTGTGCATTTAAATTTTCTTTATTTTTTTATTTCAGATGTCCATGTTTATGTATCACCACTTTAAACTAATTAATCATAATGTTATAAAAAGAAATCAAATACGAAACCCTAGAAGACGGCGTTTTACCGTATTTGTAATTGCTTGTAAAAATATTTTGAAAATTATTATTGATGTGTTCACGAAAAATGTTTCCTCTCTCCTATTTGTTTTTTATTTTTTATTTTATTTGAAAACCGTCCTTTTATTTGAAATGCGATATAACTGATCGACTAATATGGACGATAAGAAGGTTCACAGTTCGACTATTCCAGATTGCCCAAGAATCAAATTACTGAGGTTCTAAAGCAGTTTTAATGTCTCGGAACCAACGCCTAAAGTTGTTATCTTTACGACCGCTCTGATTTAAACATAAAAAAGAAAGTTAAAGATATAGAGGAAGACGATGCCCATGATTATTAATAGTAGAATTAAACTATATTCCTCCCCTTTCCGGGAATGTTCATCCACGACTTCGCTAAGTCATTGTGGCGGAAACTTGCGCCCTTGTAAACTTGAACAATTGAAAACAAGCGAGACCATTGAACACAGACCTTGACAATATATGTGGCCTCCTCTTGTAATGAAATAGGTAAAGGAGGCCGCGGCGGGGGATTTCATTAAAGTTGCGGACCCGCAAAAGTTACTGTTCGCCAAGCGAAGGTTGTAGCCGCCTTGATTATGGGGTACCGACTTTATTAACGTTGAAGGGTCGAGGAGTGGCATACATAGAATTAGCAGCCTGAGTCGACTTTGTCGCTGGAGGAAATGAGCTCTGTCACATACCCTTCCTAACGTTGATTTCAACCGATCTTACATGAAAGGAATCAGGTGAAAGGAAAACAGGATACTAAACCACTTGAATATTGAGCAACATATTATTTCGACATCTGATGATTTGTTAGAAGACAATTGTATCGTATAATAATAAGCAAACGATATTAACTTATATATCTAAATCAACAAGTTAGACGTACTGTCTAAGTCTTTTGGCTTTATTTGGTAAAATATTTATTTTGATGATTTATTTTGACTATTTTCTCTAACGGTGTTAAATGTAAGGTTACTAATATAAAATGCATTTTTTCTTTTTTTTAACCAGGGTTCGCCGGTGTTTTTGAAAAAAAAAAACATTTGTAAGTCTGTCGGGACCTTTACGTTACAGTGATGAGCGCCTAAACCGTGGCCGCCCCCTGTATAAAATGCATTTATTTGTATTATTGCATTCTAGTGATATTCCTTTGTGATAGTTTACACTCCAACTAATTATTGCCAAAAATGTCCACGTCAACAGGTCCGTTTATTAATTTTGCAGGAGTTTGTTTTGGAATAGGCTGAGTGTCAAGTGTAAGCACAGGACTGCGGTGGGAAGAACGTTTGTGTAGAGTTGTGATTTATGGGTGAAGAAAGATAGAAAATAATGAAAAATTCAAAGGGGCAGAGAAGTTAAATAAGGATATAGATTAGTACGTTGGTTGGGAAGGAGTATCTGGACACTACAACACCAGAAAGAAAGTCGTGCGTTATAGTTTTAGTAATATTTGAAAAATGGCAAAAAGGGGCGAAAATTCTAAAGATAGGTTGAGATGGGAAGTTGGTGTCCGAGTGGATCGATGTCACGAAAGCACAAGTGCTAGAGCAGCGGTGTATTTAGCCAAAGATCGTGGGTTCGAAACCCGCTCGTGACCCTAACTTTTACATTTGAACCAATACCTTACATTAAGACATAATTAGTTTGTATTACATTACTAGACATAGATTAGTTATTGTAATAGTGCCATGAATTTAGGACTTAAGGATTGAAAGAAGGTAATAAAGGAGTTCAGGTACGGGTATGATATCGGCCGGATGCAGCATGGGCAGTTCTTAACAAAATCTATGCTTTAATGTTGAATAATGATCTGAAAGTGAAGTGCGTCTGCTTCTATTCTATATAAATTTAAGCCAGTGGCGGCCAGAGAAGGATTGAGAAGGAAGAAAGGGAAAACTACTTTTCAATTTAAATCCTGTAATGTGGTCAAACAATCTGTTTTTACATGTAAAAAGTTATGATATTTTCTATATACAGTTTCTTTCAAATTGCTCAAGTCGAAACACAAATTGACATTGAAAACACCTAATTTTACTTGGTTGGTAATATAGACAACTGGGAATGTTAGACCAGCTTCTATCCTTTCTAATTTATCGTTATAGATATTGCAATATAAAAGCAATATAAAAATAAAGCCTTGTCAAACGTAGAGTGCCGATAAATCGGCGGAAAGCGGCCGGCCTCCGTCTTTATTGACTCTCTTCGGAAAGTCATTCTATTACTTTCCTCATCAGACATGAACGATTTCCAATAGTGTTGTTGAAAAGCAATGCTGTCAAATTCAATGTTTGTACTAATTCCCATCTAAAGTATGCTCCGTGCATAAATTTATTTTACATACGTAATACATTTTTAATTTTTTAAATATACTTATCATTATAAAGAGTAAACGTGCTAATATCTAACTGAACAAAGGTAAAAAACTGTACATGGACAATCCTCTCTTTCTTCTTTTAGGTTCTTACAGGTAGACGCAGGAGTCCCTTCGGATAGCTCTCTTGTTAACTGCTGTACTCAATACTTTTTGGATGGTCGGGCTGAATTTGTCTTGAACGAATGACTATATAAAAAATTACCTGATTAATATTTTTTAGTCTAGATTCAAATTTTTACTTTTTTTGGAGAAAAATTATACACGGTACCTCAGACTAAGTTTATGTTTACTTAAACGTCAAAATATCAAATACGACCCTATACATCCTGACAGACCATTTTAAAAGATTTTTTTACTCTGAAAACAATGCAATCGAATTTTAAAATGGTCAAAAATAACAAAGCTATGGCAAAAACAAACCGGCAGCATACTTTCGAAGAGGAGCTGAATATTTAATTAATTAACCTTTATGTAAGGTTATTGAAATAAAAAAGTCAGTGTCATGAGCGGGATTCGAACCCACGATCCTCGGCTAAATATGCTGCTGCTCAACCACTTGAGCTATCGTGACTTCTATCCACCCGGATACCAACTTCCCACGTCAACCCCTTTTATTTCAACCAACCTTACATAAAGATTAATTAATTGAAGGAAGTTATTTTGTCAATCAGACCACGAAATCTAATCGACTTTACTGTATGTCCGCCAAAATTCGAATTCCTCTCTCCGAAATGTTGGAAGGGTTTTAGATTTTTCAAAAAATAAAATTAGAGATGTCCTCAGGACATAAATTTTAAACCATATCGCACTCATCTTGGCCAGGGACTTGTGGACTCTTACGTTCCTTGCACAAATGTCGATTTGGGAGACGGACGAAAACGTTCTTTCATACATCCTATGGACTGATAAATCCAAGTTTTTCCTCTAATGCAACAACGACAATGAATGATTTTCGAGCTTGATGCCGCCCCGCAAGCAATTCTTTGCAGGTGTCACTTCCAGGATAGGTGGATAGGACCTATGGCCTCCTCGGTCACCCGAATTAATTCTACTTCACTATTTTTTGTGAGGCAGTTTAAAAAGCAATGTCTACACCAGTCATAACCCAGCAATCTCAGTTGACGAACTGCCGCAAAGGGTAGAAAATGCTTGTCAATCCATCCCCCAGACTCTATCGCGCTGAGAACGATGATGAGTGGTTAAAAAGAGCAAAACTTTGAATTTGTTGGATGAACATTTAGAGTATTACTATTTCAGGAAAGAGGTGGAATATTTACTGAAGTATTTTTAAAAGCTTTCGTTAACTTGTACAGTTGATTATCACCAGGTATAGCAGGCAGTTCGAACATGAAATGTAATTAATAAATAACAAACCAAATGACTGGTTTTTTTTTGTTTGTTTTTTACTTTTCGCGATAATTTTGTCATTTTTGGCCGTTTTAAAATCCGTCTGCACCATTGCTTTCAGAGTAAAAATTCTTTTAAAACGATTTGTCATCACCATTTTTAGCGCAATATTTAAAACAACAGGAAAATGGTCAGATGAAAATGAGCAATGTGTTTCAGCTGTAATACTAAGATTTATATCTTTGATGAGAGCAATATCAGGCACACTGGGACGAGCACTGGCTCAGGTATGTACGTGGGCTTATCTGGTGCAACTGATTATTATACTTGTAAGAGTAATCTAAAAGTAATTTACCATTTCTGTTGTTACTAAAACAGCTCCATGCCAAGTGCCTTCAGTTCAGATCACCAGATTAACATGGCTGTGCAGACCAAATAACTTGCGCAAGTCATTACACCTTAGCTTTATTGAAGGAGAAATATAAGCTGAAATAATTAGAACCTCTCTACCAGCTAGCTCTAGCACAGAACCAACGGCCGTGATAGACCTCAGATCAGGAAGATTGATAGCATAGTGTTTAAGTCCCTAATTTCGTGGTCCGCTTGACCAATTAACATATTACAATTATCTCGACTAAAAACCTTAATTAACTGAAATAGTGTTTAATATTATTTTTAATTATTAACGCAACTCCCCTGCCATTGTTATTTCTATAAGTACTATAACCGGCACATTTTATTTTATGTTTGTTTTTAAGTAATGTTTCATTTAAAGCTATAATTTCGAATTTATACTTTTGAACATAATGCCGAAATTCAATAAAATTTTTGGTAACAGATTCCAGAACATTATTTTAGTATTGTAATTCATATTATATTAAATATAAAATCAGCCATAACACTATTTTTGCTAAAGAAGGTCAGGAGCCTGTCTCAGTTTATTTACACAAGATTTTAAGTGAAACATAATACTGGCAAAATTTAAAGAAGAGAAAAAAGATTTGAATTCATGCAGTAAGTCGGCAAATGAAGTATCGTTATTCTCTTGATTCCATGCTGAAGTAGTAGGATTATTATTAGGTGAAGATGGAGCAGAAGAGGAAGATCTATTTCTGGTAGCAGAAGACCACCATGCAGACTTAGAAACAGGCTTAGTAGAAAAGCTTGATTTAATTATTGAAGGAAAATCTGAAGATTGCATTTGAAAAGAGGATTTATTAGAAGACTTGCTTTGTGTAGGCGAGTGTAAACGTGCTTTGATGTGTCTTTGCAATACCTCGCAACTCTGATGATTCGCGGGGTGACGACCGCTGCAGTTAGCGCAGACAGGATGGCTTTCAGCCGGAGCAGTACAACTCTCAGTCTGAGGCGATTCGGCATACTTAAAAAATTTCGGCTTGCGATAACAATTCTTAGCAATATGGTTAAAAGATTGGCACTTGTAACACTGAGTGACACCACTGAAGTTCTTATAGCGCTCCCAGTTCACTATGCAGTTGCACACTTTATATTAGCAACCACGTCTTTACTATTCACAGTGTTGCCAAACGTAACGATAAATAACGGAAATTTAATAACTTTACCAGACAAGTCTTTCTTAGTCATTTGTGTGACTTTGATTGGGCTCATACTTTTTTCAATAAGATCTTGTGTTATTTCCTCGCAGGTAACGTTGGGTGGCAAGTTTCTTAGCGCCATGGTTTGATTGGTCGCCCATCAGCTGGCGTATACGTGTGATATTCCAGTTTACCTGAAGTAACCTCACTTATTATAAATTTATAGTCCTCTTTGCATTTGGCCAGGAATACAAGTCTGTTCCCCTTGTATTTTATATCGAAATCTTTGTTACATCCTGCACGCAAAGCTTTCAGAGACGCGGTATGGTTATCCACATAACTGTGCACCACGATCGGAGGTATTCTTGCAGGCTTTTTAGCAACAGTCATTCTCGGTTTACATGTTAAAGACTGACGATAATCTTCGTCCATGCTATCCATGTCAGAAAGCGATTCATATTTATTAGCTGTGCTTATCGCCAACTCAAAATCACCGTCAGTTTTACGCTTTTTAACTTCAGAATTTTGCTCTTCTGAAGTATCATTATTTTTTACCGGTTTTATTACTGAAGTAGGAATTCCAGTGAGCCGCATTATGGCCAACTCAACCACTTAACAAGAGTCATCACAATACTGATAAAAATTTAAAATAGTTTTAAATTAATTTTTATAATAATTTTAAAGTAGAACGAAAAACGAAGGTTTCGACTTATCGTTGTTGATCTCGGGAGTAGAGCAGTTCGTAAATACGACCTTTCACTTACGAGGCACAACATGAACTGCTTGAATCATTAAATCCACAGCCACCAACCCGTTTGCAACGCACCATTCCTTTTTAAAAGAAGTTGCAAAATCCAGCTACAAGAAATTCCACACAAATCAAAAGTACAACAACTTTCTTCCAAATATCATTACAAAAAGCACTATCAACATCTGGACTGGTAGAGGAAACCGTTGAACACATTAATAGGACTATCACCAGGTATGAGAATAGGGTAACCCTCATATGGATACCTGCTCATAAGGGGCACTATGGCAATGAGCAGGCGGACAGCCTGGCCAAGGAAGGATCAAATACTGAGTTCGTCGGACCACAACCGGTATTACCCCACTCTTTAAGCACAGCAAAAGAGAGTATAGGTAGCTGGGGCATGAAACAATTCCTTAAGGAATGGAATATGTCCCCCGGATGCAGGCAATCGAAGGAGTTTCTGAAGGAAATCAAACCTAAAGAAACGAAATGGCTACTCTCTAACTCTAGGAGGGGAATAAGGAGGCTGATAGGTATCCTAACGGGCCACTGCCCCCTGAGAAGACACCTCTTCATAATGGGTACTCTACCAGACCCCTTCTGCCGTTTCTGCGAAACTAAAGAAGAAACGGCTCGACAATACCTCGCAGAATGCGATAGGTATGCTAGGGAAAGATTTAATACTTTCGAAGGAGAGGACATAACCAAAACACTCCCCAGGATAAAATGGTCCACAATCCTGGGGTTTGTGAATAGGTCCAAAAGGTTTATGCAGGACTCGTGAGCCGACCAGGTCCCGGACCTTTTAGGGATGGGGTACGGGCCTACTCAGGCTTTTAACCCCTCGGGTCCTGGTCGCCCGCCCTGTGTAATATATGTATATATTCTTCCAAATATTCTTCCTCGGCGTCTAAAACGGCAGCGGCTCATGATCTGCTCCGAGTTTGATTGATTAGATGATTTTGGAGTGCTTTCACTATATGTATAACTTCTGGATTCGAAGTTCTTTGTATGTTTTTATCATCTATTTATATATGTATATTATAATGTTATCATGAAACTTATTGCGCCTCCACAGATCGTTTCTCAAGTGTTCAATAAAAGAAAAGTGTTTACTTCTGTATTGCTTTATAACTGGTTGACCCATAACTAAATTCCACCTTTCTAAACGCTTGGTTTTATCTATTTTTAGAACATGTAGATTTTATAAAGAGAAAAGCTTGTCGAGTTATTTATTTTTTTCTAAATTTTTAACTTAAGAGGCGTCTTGACTTTTAACCTGGTGCGTGACGGCTACCTCTCTACTGGTAATGTGGTGCCTAGCGACAATCGGATTCAGTAATCACCACTAACATTATCATCAACGACGTACGTGCAAAACGATGCATTTATTTATACATTGATAAAATTATGAATAAAAGGAAAAGGCTTTTTGAAATACAGATGGGTGAATATTGCAGTAAATTATGAAAATGGGAGTCTTATTAGCCTAAAATGTATCAATTGACAATTAGGCACAATCAAAATAAAAAACCTCAGCATAATGATCGTGTCTAACACTTCAGGAGAAGAATAAATATTTTGATTGCTGTCTCCACTTTATTTACTTGATAGGCGTTCGAGGTCTTTTAGTCCCGCTCACCAAGATATTTTCACTAGAATGTGCAAAGATCATAAGGCCAATAAAAAAAAAAGAATTAAGATGTTTGTAAGACTCGTGTTAACTCGAATAGAGATATTCCTCTATTCTCCAGTATAGAGTCCAGTAAACTCTTGAACGCCCCCTTCCTCTCTTAGCATGTTAACCGTTGATATTTCTTCAATGCTGCGCGTGGTGATTGGTAGAACCAAAAATAAAGATATAACAGTCCTTGAAGGCTTGTTGTTGTTTGTTTTGGTTTTCTTTTGTGTTAAATTGTGAAATGCCAGAAGATAATAAAAAAGAAAATTAATCAACTCTTTCATTCAAAATCTATCTACGTGACAAGTACTAACAAATGATACGCTTCAATTCGTGCCGACATACCCACTTGTATCCTCAAGTCTAACAGCCTACCACTTTATAGGATAGGGGCTGTAACTTTTATGAATGAGAGTGTAAGGACAGGTCAGAAATCAACAAAAGAAATGTATTGGTCTGATTTAATTAATGCGTATTTAAGAAAAAAATACGGGTAAACAAAAAACAACTGCTAAATTCGTGGCTGCCATGTTGGTTACCTATGCCCATGTGACTACATTTTCGACTTAACATCTAATATTGGCTCTGGCCTGTTAGAGCGAGTTATGTTAACTAGCCGATTCTTACAAATCTGAGTCACCATTTTTCTCGATCTAACAGGACCTAACATTTGTGATCGTGAGATGCGGTCTGGTGTGATGTAAGTTTAGAAAAACATTTGCTTTATCGTGCCAACGTTTCGATCTTTATTGAGATCATCTTCAGGGCCTGGGATTTGTAAACATTGGTGAAATTATATAAATATATGTAGGATGTGATAAGAAAAAAATATTTATACATGAATTTATACAATGCTAGAAATTTTAGGTTCATTCAAATATTTGTACTCACTCAAAATGTTTGTTTTCTGTGTAGATATATGTAATCATTAACTAAACGATTACTAAACATCACACAATAAATGTATCATAAGTAATTTCTTACTCAATTGTTACAGTACTTATATAATAAATAAATTTTAAAAATAAATATACTTGTGAATTGTTAAGTTCAAGGCATAAATTATGAAACGGTAACCAAAATTCAAGAATGAATTTAAAAAATAAAATATTATTTTTTAAAATCTTATGTTAGATTAAATGTTGGTTAAACTTTTAGTTTTATGATATAACACAATAACTGTTTATAGGTCACATGTTTTCAATATATATAAATAGCTTGTAGAAATTGGAAAGTACAGGCTACGATGAAAAACATTTTTCATAACAAAATGAATCGAGTGTCTTGAGTTTTATAAGTGATCGTGTATATATAATCAACCATATTCCAACTAGTCCGATTCGACAAATCTAAAAATTTTTTATTTTATTTTATAATTTGAGCTATAAAGTACGTCTTTAGGTAGAGAAAAAAATGCTAAATTGAGCCAAATAATATAATATATAGAATAAAACCGTCTTCTCTCGGTGAATGGAAATAAAGTTGACTTTCGTGACAGCGCAAGGTTTCATATTTTTCTGATGAGACGGGGGTCTGAGATCACCCCATGCACCATATTTGACGTACACCTTGCTCGTTCTGTACTTATTTACGGAAAATAATATTATATACCGATATGCATCAAGATAAAATGATTTTAAAAAATTATAAATTATCTTTAAATGTTACTACAAAAGCATAGTGTAGTCTGTACGTAATTGACGCCTAGCTGCTGTGGAAGTTGGTTGTTGTTGTTTCATCATTTCTTATATTTATATTTATATTCGATACTTTCACTTTCTACATATGTATATATTGTAAAAGGGTTTTATCTTTCTTACAAATATATAAACAAGTAACTTCTCACTTTATTCTATTTATATGTTTAATGCTATACTAAATTCACTAATTTCGTGGTCCGCTTGACCAATTAATACATTACAATTAATTAAGGTTTTTAGTTGAGATGAAAAAAAGCTAATGGCACGAGTGGGATTCGAACCCACGATCTTCGGCTTGATACGCCGCTGCTCTACCACCTGAGCTATCGTGACCTGAAAAATGGCAAAAGGAGGGAAAACTCATAAGGTGGGGTTGAGATGGGGAGTTGATATCAGAGTGGATCGAGGTCACGATAGCTCAGGTGGTAGAGCAGCGGCGTATCAAGCCGAAGGTCGTGGGTTCGAATCCCTCTCGTGCCATTAGCTTTTTTTCATCTCAACTAAAAACCTTAATTAATTGCTATACTAAATTTACATTCATTTTTAAAACAATGCTTGACTTATTTTTCCAAAGAGAGGGCAGCTGTGTCGGAAAGCAAAAATAATTTCGAATGCTTTACTCAATGCATATATGATCAATAACATCAATTAGACGAACGCAAAACAGGAAAATTGTGGTGGTCTCATCACCTTAAGAATATGAACAAACAAAAAGAGCCGGCAATACCAAAGATCAAGAGAACAGTTATATAGATAAAAACAAGAGCCGCAAAAAGGAATACTCCAATACTCCCCTGGGGTATTGCTTAGAAACCATGGACAGAAATATAGTTGGAAAATCGCTACAATGTATTGAGGTTGACAAAACATTGTCGGAAAATTCTTTTAAAAGATAGTGCCGAAATCACGAAGCTCAAACATTCCCCATCATGATATTGACTGTAGGCATTGGACAATAGATGAAGTGAAAAATGTCATTAAATCGCCAAAAACCATTAAAGCACCCGGTCTATACTTCATAACAAACGAAATTATTACGGAAAATGAGCGTTTGTTGCCGGTTCTGCATAATATTTTAAATGGAGGCCCAAAGCTAGGTTAAGTCATGAAACCGAACCAAAGAAAAGCCAACAACCTACAAATGAATATGTTGTCGCCTGTTTTAGGAAAATTTTTTGAAAAACTGATCCTACTTAGACTAGAGTCTATGGCAGAGGTTTTGATTTCGGAAAAACAGTAAGATGCAAAAAAGAATGTCAAGAGGTCGCCATTTGAAAGTTTTAAGATGGGAACACACTTATCCGATGCAACGCCACGCTACCCGATGCTACCCGACGCCTTGCCACGTTTTCGTAGGGTGTGCACATCTGTAAGAAGTCAAGCGCACGTCACGTACAGTCACACAGCGTGTACCACAAATCAGTATCACAATCGCAACGCCTCTTGTGTTCTTCAAGCATTATTTTGGGGAAACCAAGTAATAAATTGTTAGTTAAATTTTATGAGCACAACCATGTAATAAATTGTTAGTTACATATAATTGTTTTAAATAAAGTTATTCCGGTGTTTTGATAAATTTTCTGCCTAACCATCATAATTGAACAAATTTTATAAAAACTCATGAATTTTTGATCTCGTTTAATTTGGTTTATATTAAAATACATAGGTTGAAATAAACTACAAAACATACGTTTTGACGCTACTCGACGAAAATGGTGTAATTTTATGAACAAGACCGTATAATAAATGGTTAGTTAAATTGACTATATCAAAAAATGGTTTTCCGGTGTTTTGATCAATTTTTTACCAAACCGTTGAAATTAATTTTTTTAAATAAAAACTAATACATTTTTGATCTCGGTTAATTTGGTTTATATTAAAAGAAGTATGTTGTAATTAATATAACGATAATAATACATATGGTATGAAATAAAAATTTGAATATCCGGTTTTTTGTCTTCGACTGTAGTCGATGCTACCCGACGAAAATCTGGACAATGGAGTTCGCAGAGAGTAGAGTAGGGTAGCGTTACATAGCATCGGGCAGATGTGAACGGGGGTAGTACAATCTTATGCAAAAATGGACTTTGGATTTGCATCGGGTAGCGTCGCATGGCGTTGCATCGGGTGTGTTCCCGGCTTTACGATAAAACGCATTGAAGTGAAAGAAAGTTGGTATGTTTTGGGTATATTTTTTACCACTCAAGATGGGTTTGAGTGGAATGGCCTCACTTGTTGCACCAGATTAAAACGATCAAATGTCTAAAACATATTTAATCTTATCACTAGATATTTTGATCAAAGAACAGTAGAGATGTAGACTAAATACAGAGAGGCGGTCGTGATGGTAAGTCCGGAGGTTGGGACGTCCTGGCAATTTTTGATTTTGATATATATATATATATATATATATATATATAGAGAGAGAGAGAGAGAGAGAGAGAGAGTATCATTTTGAACGGTCGTCTATAATCAGGATTAGATATTTGATTTCAGGGATTTGATCCACTTTAAAACATCTATCACATAGGAGTTTATCATGGCACTGGAGACAATAGAAGTTAATGTTTAAGCCAGTATTAATCGAATTCTGTTGATTAAAGATTAAACGAACTTTGATTTACTACTAAGTGGTAGTCGATTATAAGAAAACCGTTTACCAATAATTCTCATGTCAGATTGCTTCAGTCTTTCTACTTCTTACCAAGATTTTCTTGTACCTTTATTGCATGTAATAATCATATTAAAAATTAAAGCAAAGTAATTCCTGACATCTATAAGAGAGTAACGAATAATTATCCGTTGAGTGTGCTGGATGACAGATCAACCACTTTAAAATACTTGTTTTATGATGAATTATAAATCGATGGGTTATGCCAGGATTCAAACCGAGAGCCGATAGCGCGGCAAATACAATTCTCACCTCACCAAAGATTCTGTAATTTGAAAATTATATTTAATTATTTTCTAGGGCATGTTATTAGAACTGAAAATTGTCTATAAACTTGAATTACCCAGTTTTGTCTCTACGTGCGGAACTCACCGTTTTCATTGGAAATTAAAAATAAAATTTATAATCCGTTTATAACTCTAATGCATAAATAGGGTTTCATGCCTTCGTAAAATGTCAATGAAGCACTTTTGATTTTTTACCCGGCTTGTCGCCGCAATAAAACGCAAATCTCAATATCCACCAGCGCCATAAATGCGAGCTCGCTCAGATGGCGGGGAAATAAGAATAACAATAGCTGAAGAGGGGCCCAAGTTGGCGATTTAATATGAAAAGTAAACATGGCGAGAGAGCAGGGTGAAAAGGAATTGTCTGGAGAGATTGCAACGACAGCCTCCTTCGTCCTTTTCATATAATTCACCCTCCCGCAGTTTTAATATAGTCGAGTCCCGTCTTGGTATTTTTCCGACGTCCATAGTAGAAACGGAAGACAATTCCAAAACGATGGTAATGCTTTCTTATTCATATCACCTCCAGCCAATTTGTTTTACTCCTACCTTTCACGGAAGAAAAAAAATCGACATTAGTTGTCAAGGCTCTTTTCCTGCTGAACTCATGCCACACGGTTTTCAAATTATTTTCTTCTAAATTGCACTTTTCGCTAACATAAACGTATATGTGTTTAGTGACCGTTAGTCAATGATTATTCGGAGGTCGTGAGATGCGGTCTGGTGTAACGTAGGTTTTAGAAAAACATTTTCTTTGGCCGAAACGTGCCAACGTTTCGATCTTTATTGAGACCATCTTCAGGGCCTGGGATTTATAAACATTGTTTAAATTTTACACACATATACGATGAAAAAATGAATTTATACAATGCTAGAAATTTTAGAATAAAAAACATAAATAAATAAATAAAATGAATTTATTCAATGCTAAAAAAATTTAGATTAAAAAAATGAGTACAATGCTAGAAAATTTTAAATTAAAAAAATTATACAATACTAAAAAATTTTAGATTAAGAAAAATTATACAATGCTAAAAAATTTACGTTAAAAAAATATGCAATGCTAGAAAATTTTATATTAAAAAAATGAATTTATACATAAAATTATATAACATTATATATAAAATTTTAGATTGGTTCGCATTGTATAAATACTTTTTTTATTTAAAATTTTCTTTTTTTAATTTTAGAAATTTTAGATTAAATAAATCAATAAAAAGGATTTATTCAATGATAAAAAAATTTAGATTAAAAAAAATGAATACAATGCTAGAAAATTTTAAATAAAAAAATTGTACAATACTAGAAAATTTTAGATTAAGAAAAATTATACAATGCTAAAAAATTTACGTTAAAAAATTATGCAATGCTAGAAAATTTTATATTAAAAAAAATGAATTTATACAATGATAAAAATTTTTAGATTGGATAGCATTGTATAAATACATTTTTTTATTTAAAATTTTCTTTTTTTAATTTTATAAATTTTACATTAAATAAATAAATAAAAAGGATTAATACAATGCTAGAAAATTTTATATTAAAAAAAGAACTTATACAATGCTAGAAAATTTTAGATTGGTTAGCATTGTATAAATACATTTTTTTATTTAAAATTTTCTTTTTTTAATTTTAGATTTTTAATTTTAGAAATTTTAGATTAAATAAATAAATAAAAAGGATTTATTCAATGATAAAAAAATTTAGATTAAAAAAATGAATACAATGCTAGAAAATTTTAAATGAAAAAAAATGTACAATACTAGAAAATTTTAGATTAAGAACAATTATAGAATGCTAAAAAATTTACGTTAAAAAATTATGCAATGCTAGAAAATTTTATATTAAAAAAAATGAATTTATACAATGCTAAAAAATTTTAGATTGTATAAATACATTTTTTATTTAAAATTTTCTTTTTTTAATTTTAGATTTTTAATTTTATAAATTTTAGATTAAATAAATAAATAAAAAGGATTTATACAATGCTAGAAAATGTTATATTAAAAAAATGAATATATACAATGGTAGAAAAATTTAGATTGGATAGCATTGTACAAATACATTTTTTTATTAAAATTTTTTGTTAATTTTAGAAATTTTAGATTAAATAAATAAAATAGATTTATACAATGCTAGAAAATTTTAGATTAAAAAAATACAATGCTAAAAATTTTTAGATTATATAGCATTGTATAAATACATTTTTTTTTATCTGAAATTTTCCAGCGTTGTATAAATTCATTTTTTAATCTAAACTTTTCTAGCATGGTACAATTTTTTTTAATCTCAAATTTTCTGGCATTGTATAATTTTTTTAAAATCTAAAATTTTCTAGCATTGTATAAATTCATTTTATTTATTTATTTATGTTTTTAATCTAAAATTTCTAGCATGGTATAAATTCATTTTTCACATCTTACATGTATTTGTAAAATTTAAACATTTTTTATAAATCCCAGGCCCTGAAGATGAGCTCAATAAAGATTGAAACGTTGGCACGATGAAGAAAATGTTTTTCTAAAAATCTACGTCAAACCAGACCGTATTTCACGATCTCCGAATAATCATAAACTTATATGTTGGTTACAAACTCTTGCTGATTGAGAGAGCTTAATGAAGTGAGAAAAATGACTAAATACTTAAAAGCGGATTAAAATATCATCATATATCAAATTGACTAACCTAATATAAATTTGATACGTTTTATGAGATTTTTTTTAGTGATTTTGATCATTTTTTTAAACTGTGCAATGCGTTTTGTTTCAATTTGCCGAATACTTTGTGATTTGCTGAATGGAATTTAAGTGCGAGTCGTTAGACCTAGGCTTCTTAAGAGTGGGCGCGGCGGTCCATGGAGTCGGTGCAAAGATAATATCAAGAGGACGAAACTTGAGAGCCGGCCTAGTTAGTGACGTGATCATAGGAATTACTGTCAATAGTTCACAAGTGGATTAAGTATTGATTAATTAAGGAGTATTAACCCGAGACTACAAAAGGGATTGTATCTCATGCTATTATTGTTCAAAACTTCTGATATCCCAAAGCAGTTTACCGGGTTCAATTGAATAACTAACCGCTCTCTCACAGGCGCTAAAACTTTAATAATTATCTGACGTTTCGTCTTCAGGAATGCGATCACGATAGTCCACCTCTGGGTCTTCTTTACAAAACGACGTTGAAATCGATTTCGCACTGGTTATTTCAAGACGGGGTGAATAATACCCTTAAAACATAATACGATTGTAGTGAATTATGGTTCGAGTGATTCTCGAGAGGCTGGCTCTGCCGCCCTCTTCACCCTCATCCTTTTCGAGGATCTTGCCAGGAAATAAAACGTGCATTGTCGCCCCAAACCCCGAGATTGTTATGGATAAGACGACGGCCATTCTACACAAAATGCTGACCTGGAAAATCGAAGGGGACGCCGACCCGGGAGGACATAGGCTAGGCGGCCGAATATCGCCTCAGAGAATGCCGCTAGCGACAAGCGAAGACCCTCCCCTTTTTCTTAACAACCCTAAAAATGTAAAGTTTATTAAAGCTCGTTCGCTAGACGGTTCTTCCAATTTCTTCTAATCTGCTTTCATACTGTTGAGAGTTATACAGCCCCTTCCTGTTTTAAAATTTCAATTAATTTCCTTACCTGTTACAAAGAAAATTATGGTTATCCGTTTTTTAATAGAATCAAATGAAACCTATCTGCCTCTCATAAACGCCACATTCAATTTCTCATTACTGTTGTATTTATATAATATATTTGATTGTTGGCGACAAATGAATAGGCCACGGAGAGCTTTCGTGACAATATACTTCATTTAACTTATTAAATCCATTAGATTTCGTGGTCTGATTGACCAAATAAGTTCATTCAATTAAATAATCTTTATGTAAGTTATTGGTTGAGATAAAAAAGTCAGTCATCTTTATGTAAGGTGACTTTCATCCACTCAAATGAATGAAAAATGGCAAAAGATGAGAAAATTCGAAAGGTAGGCTGAGATTGGAAGTTGGTGTCCGAGTGGATCGAAGTCACG
Source organism: Cimex lectularius (assembly GCF_000648675.2). Lineage (NCBI taxonomy): Eukaryota > Metazoa > Arthropoda > Insecta > Hemiptera > Cimicidae > Cimex > Cimex lectularius. The sequence continues at coordinate 606,471 of NW_019392897.1, read as the reverse complement.
ATAGCACAAGTGGTAGAGCAGTCGCGTATTTAGCCGAAGGTCGTGGGTTCGAATCCCGCTCGTGACACTGACTTTTTCATTTCAGCTATACCTTAAAGATTAATTAATGGAAAGAAGTTATTTGGTCAATCGGACTACGAAATATAATGGATTGAATAATAAACATTATTAAATAATAAATCTGTTATATAAATATAAATTATTAAATCTAAATTTATTATTAAATAAATAATAAATCATAAATAATAAATAAATTATTTTAAAAAACCTACGAATCTTCTTCGGCAATGGATTCGAACGTTAAAGTCGAAATGTACACGGCTATATTAACTTACTTATATTCGGAAATAAACCAATTTCACTAATATTTTAAATAACTTCACTAATTTCGTGGTCCGCTTGACCAATTAATATATTACAATTAATTAAGGTTTTTAGTTGAGATAAAAAAGTCAATGGCACGAGCGGGATTCGAGCCCACGATCTTCGAACCAACTTCTTGGTTGAATGAAGCTATACGAAAAAATGAAGTATACTTCACTAAAGCTCTCCGTGGCCATTTCATTTGTCGTCGAGAATCCAACCCGATTATACGACATTTGAAAAATGGAAAAAAGAAGGGAAAATTGGAAAGGTTGGGCTGTGATGGAAAGTTGATGTCCGAGTGGATCGAGGTCACGATAGCTCAAGTGGTAGAACAGCGGCGTATTACGCCGAAGATCGTTGGTTCGAATCCCGCTCGTGACACTAACTTTTTTATTTCAACCAATACCTTACATAAAGATTAGCTAGTCTTATATTTTCTTCCATTTACTATAAGTGTATATTGCAAAAGAGAAATTCGAGCTCTACGAAGACCGACTGTCAAGCTAGGGTAAAGTACTTATATTTGGGGCATGTTTAGTTGGAGCATTCCGTTTCAGAAACTTCCTTCAAAATCTACAAGGATAAAAACAAGATTGAATGTTGCACTGGATGTTCGTTTGTGATATTTACTGTTGGAAAAAATAGGCAAATTAGACCGAATTCTTTTTAAAAAATCAAGCTGAATTGATGGCCATTTGTTGGGTGTATCATAAGTCTGTGCATCCTTGGCATAGCTTCTCAGTCATGTAGAGGGGTAATTAAGTGGCAGTGCAGAATAATAAAAACGGAAGTGAGAAGCAATCTTTTGTGAAAGAAATTTGAGTACCTATACCATTTTTATCTGCAGACAGCTGAAAAATTTGTTTTCAATGGCCAAAAAAGCACTGAGGAAAAAAGGGAAATACATTTTCAGAATCTGCGCAAATACTGTACCTTCCTGCTATTTATCTATCTCTGCTTGATCAAAGCAGGTCATCAGGTTAATGCAGTTTACTTTTCTCATTGTCAAAAATTATGGAGTTCATGGAACACTCCTAAAATGGATATCTGATTAGCTTAGTGTGAGCTATGAAGTAGTTCATTTGGGATCTGTAAAATCTCACTAATTTCTTGTTATTTGGGTGTACCTCAGGGTACTCTTCTTAGATCACTTCTTTTATCATCGCATCCTGTTGTACTGGTTTCAAGTTTCTTTATTTGTTGACAATATGAACAACATTAAAGAACACGCACGTTAATCTAAAGCTAATCAGACACCATAAAAGAAGTGTAGGGTCAACCCTGTCTGGTCTTGGCCTCGAGAGTAGATTTTATTAGTGTTATTAAAAAAATTTGATTACTTTTAAGAACCTACTAATTTATCAGCTAGTTGATTTATTGATTAAGTATTGTACGTTGCATGTAAATCTACCCTAACGGAAGACTCACACGTCTTTCTGGTTTAGTATACGTCGCGTCGAAATACCGTCCCGTTATCATGATGCTACGTGTGAGAACTACATCTACAGCACATTTATCTGCCTACCTTTCGACAACCCGTTTCAAAAAAAACTCCAGAAGTCGTTAGTTCGAAAAAGAGAACTGAGAAAATTATTTTGGGCCATTTCTTATCTTTCCCTTTTTCGATTTCGCCCTTAATTTGATTATAAATGTTTCTAACTTATTTATTTTTGTTAGACGGTTTTTTCTACTCTTATCATACTTTCGAACAGGATTACAACAAATTGCTGGTAATCATTGTTCATTGGATAAAAATATGTTTGCTGCGAACAGACTTTTTTGTACGAGGGTTCGCAACACCAGAGGTCATATAAAACCACAGGGTGCCGGTGTTTTTGAAAAAAAAAAAACATTTGTAAGTATGTCGGCCACTGGATTCGAACCCGAGACCTTTACCTAACAGTGTTGAGCACCGTGTCAACGCTTAAACCGTTGCGGCCACCGACGCCCCCATTTGACTTTCCTGTTATTATAATTAAATGTTGCTGAGTTAAAAGTAAATTATCGACTGTTGAAAATAATTGGCAGCTCTTATCAGAAACCCTACCAACGCAGAAATTAACATCCTTGCCATAAGACACTGACTTTCCGTTGGTTGCTAAAATTAGGAAGAGCAATTAGATTGGGAAGCGAAGGCAGCGGTCTGACCCATATAAAAATAATCCCTATATCGCATTCGACAAATAACCAGAAACCCTACATCGCGGTCGAGAATCCACAGGTTCCTAAAGAGATCTCACATGAATCATTGTTGTGAAGCATATTGAGGGATTAAGATCAAATAATTAAATTGAGGCATTATGAAGCATAGTAATAACAAAATTACAATTAAAAAGTTCTCAGCTGATTGAGGAATATAAACATATGTTTGGAAAAGATAATTTTGATATAGGAAAAGCCCGATCAAAAGAAACCGAGAATAAATTCCTTAGCATTTCCTTTGAATTCTCGCCTGTATCTGTTCGATTCCTGATTATGAAGAAATAAGAACTCAGATCATGGCATTATGATCTATTTTCTATAATGCAGTCCTAGAATATTTTGAGAATGACGATGCCATCCAGGTTGTGAATTTAACAGATTTCTCATCTGTCATCAGTCTCATTTATATGATTTGAAAATTGGATTTTTTGTCTGAGGTTACGCCTAATTATTTATTTTTATCAGCCTGCATAATACGAAAACCTGTTCGGATCCTGGTCTTCTCTCTTCGCATGTCGTATAAACTCTTGATTGCATAGCGGACTGTGGAAATACACTATCGCTATGCATCCTTTTGAAGTATGCTTCTCCTTCAACTGAGTAGGCATCAATTGGCCTCCAAAAGTTTGTATTATTGATTTTTGAATTTTTGGCCGAGTAACTCGTTGACATATCAGATTACTTGCACCAAATTTTCAAAAACCACTGGCGAAATTAATCCTTAAAAGATTAAATAAAGGTGTATCGTGACAGAGCTGTGATTGAGCTTCCTCATAAATAATAAACGACGCCACCGTTCAAACAAGGAAAAGTTAGGGAGGTCTCAATGGCGGTTTCAGTCCTTTCGTTGATACTCCCCACGGCGACCCGCAAATTTAATGTTGATCTGGGAAAGTGAATAGGACCGAATGAATGGCTGCTAAAGCGGAACCTTATTGATTATAATGAATTACAATAGCCCAAGGAAATGTCTTAGCCCGGGTAAAAAGAACTTTGAATGGGGTCTCGCCTCGAAAATGCTATGAAATAACTATGGTGGCCCTCCATGCCATTATTGTTCCACCCTCCATCTTCATTTGCTGTGATACTTACAGAGGGAGAAATTTTAATGCATGTTTGAGACTGGTTTGCCTTTGCCCTTTGTCAGATCGGCTTCTTCAGCGCTTTGTCCATATCCTTTATTTCCGTAGTTCAATTAATTCAAGATTCGGTGAAAATGTGCTATTGCAAATTTTGACAAGGTCCAATGAAGTCGGGTGAGATAAAATTTATACTTTCATCCGCCCTTTACATAAGTATGGTTCATCAGGGTATCGGTAGAGCAAAGACTCACCAACATAAGTCTTCACTTTTTTGTGAAGAACAGAATTAACATATACAACAATCCATTAGAATTCGTGGTCCGATTGACCAATTAACTTTTTTCAATTAATAAATCTTTATGTAAGGTATTGGTCGAGATAAAAAAAAGTCAGTGCCACTAGCGGGATTCGAACCCACGACCTTCGGCTAATTACGGCGGTCCTCTTGAGCTATCATGACTACGATCGTCTCGGACACTAAATTCCCATCTCAACCCATCTTACGAATTTTCCCCCTTTTTGCCATTTTTCAAATGTCGTGTAATCTATTCGATTCTCGGCGACAAATGAAATGGCCACGGGGAGATTTTAGTGAAGATATACTTCATTTTAATTATCAAATCCATTAGAGTTCGTGGTCCGGTTGACCAACTAACTTTTTTTCAATTAATTAATCTTTATATAAGGTATTGGTTGAGATAAAAAAGTCAAGGCCACGAGAGGGATTCGAAAGTCAGCTCAAGTGGTAGAGCAACGGCGTATTTGGCAGAAGGTTCGAATGCGGCTCGTGGCACTGACTTTTTTATCTGAACCAATACCTTGTATAAAGATTAAATAATATACAACAATTATAAAGGCAACTGGTTGAATCTTTTCTTCACAAAAAATAACAAATAAGATTAATTAAGTGTTTTTGAAGATGAACAATCATCGCAATAGCCGCACCGAGGACATGCATAACGGTTGTTTTCTTAGTTATGCAAATATATCCATAAATTATTAAATTTGTTCGTTTTGCTGTACACAGGAATTTTTTAAGGTGAAATACTATTGTTTGAGGGTATGCAGTTAAAATTTTAGAGTTGTATTACCAAACCCAAATTTTCTCAAAAATTATTTCCCACAGTCTAATGAGTTTTGGTGTAATAAAATGTCAAAACAGTTTTTGCGAATATTACTAACTTTTTTAGCTACCGACTATATGTTTTGGGACGCGTTCAGATTAGCATACTTTCACTTTTATTATTTACATGTGTATATTATTAAGAGTTTTTTCACATACTGTGACCTCAAGAGTACAAGGCCTGGCATATGGATATAGCCAGATATATCTAATGTAAGTATACATTTAACGTGTGGTGTTTAGTGACCGTTAGTTAATGATTATTTGAAGATCGTGAGATGCGGTCTGGTGTGACGTAGGTTTTAGAAAAACATTTTCTTTATCGTGCCAACCTTTCGATGTTTATTGAGATCATCTTCAGTGCTCAAAGTATTTGTTTTCTGTGTAGATGTGTCATTCTTGTGTTATTCATTGAACACGACACACAAGAATGATACACCTACTCAGAAACCAAATAATTTGAGCTCTGAAGATGATCTCAATAAAGATCGAAACGTTCGCACGATAAAGAAAATGTTTCTCTAAAACCTACGCCATACCAGACTGCATCTCACGATCTTCAAATAATCATTATACATTTAACTGTGTATAACCGAAATGAAACCTTCATTATTATTTTAGTGAATTAGATCCGTTCTATTATACTCGTGTCAAATGGAATGAAAAGTGGGGAAATTTGGTCCGGTTCTCAGATTTTGTTTTTTTCGTTTTCAGTTGAGTCGTCCCCCGTTATAACGTCCGACAGCTTACTACCAAATGCATGGAACCATTCGTTTACACTACCCTCTATAAACATTTCACATTTTCATTTATCTCAAGCCACAGCAATCGTATACAACATTTACACGGATTCACGACCAGTTTAAAAACAACAAGAAAAATTATTAACTGAGGGGAAAATCAGGGATTGATGGACTAAGCATCGGGTATCGACAGGTCTACCTAAACTTTAGAGAAAGCCAGGCAAAGTGACGGCCCGAGGTTGCCAATTCCAAGTCAGAGCCTGTAACTGTAGTTACGTACTCAACCTCTGGCAAACTTCAGATATCCTCTTGATATTGTCTCGGATTAACATCCGAACGGGTCTTGTAACTTGTAACGCTTCGCATTAGCTCTAAATTTAAATGGGTGGTGTGGAGGGCAATTCCGCCTTTTGTTTTGCAACTTGCTCTGAGATTGGATCTCGACTTTAAGCCAAATGACTTATTCATCTTGAACGACATGGTCAAATGTGAGGACTCAAATTGTCATACTTGTTATTTGTCATTTATTCCTATTCTATTAATTTTAATTAAATTAACCAATACATTCTTGCTAGTTGGATGCAATAAATTAGAAAATACAAACAAACAAAATAATTGTTAATCCTCTTTTTTAATAATGGATTTATTTAACAAGAGTAAACATGAGGATTACTATCTTGTAAACAAACACCCTTTCTCGTCTTTTGTCTATTTTAATTCAGTAAAATAATTCTCTTTAAACATGGAAAGACATCATCTTGAAGTGCACAATATTATTGTGAGACCGAGTCATCGAGGTCACTGGCAACTGTATATCGCAGAGGCAGTTGGCGTTTTTCAGAGCGAGGTGTACCGGGCAGTAGCCAGATTTTGAGAGCGTGGAAGAGCCAAAAGGAGGCCAGGTTGTGGATCTCAGAGCGTTGCGACTCTAAGGGGAGGACAGAAATATTGCCATTGCTGCAAGACGGAACCATTTTCATAGTGGCCGCAAAATCCTAAATGAAGTACAAGATGTTTTGGCAAGGCCTTTGTCAACACAAGCGATTCGTTGTGAAATGTTGGCCTCACATCGTATGCCCAGGTTTGAAGAGGACGTGCAGCAATTACCGAGCGCCTAGACGAGAACACCAATTGGAATGCTGTTATGTTTACTGATGAGTCGCGTTTCTGTCTTCATGGCGAAAGCAGGTGCCGAAGATTCTACCGAGAACAGGTGATGCGTACAATGCCACATTTCGTGCTCCCTTCAGCAAGGAGGCCGTGTAATGGACTGGGCTGGGATTTACACTGCAGGACGAAATGGACACCGTGTTGTTGAAAGGAACGTCACCGCAGTCCGATATGTCCACGAAATGATCGAAGAATACATCCCTCATACCAGGGGTTTTGGATTTGTGGATGACAATGGCAGAACCAGACCTCATAGAGGTGATTTCCCATTTGCCGCATCACCCATTCTCTCAATATCTCAATCCCATTGAGCATACATCGGATGCGTTGCAGAGAAGCCTTTCCAATCACCCAGTTGACTTGCAACAACTGGTTGCAGCGTTGCAAAATTAATGGAATGAAATTACTTATGAATTTAATGACAATCTTATTAATAGCATACCTAACAGGTGCACAGAGATTTTAGCTATAATATATCTAGATGATGTATTGACAGCAGTTCCCACAGATCAAATTCAAACTACATTAGATACATTTAATAGCTTTCAGCCATGCCTACAATTTACACACAAAATCGAAAACAACAAAATAATACCATTTTTAGACACACTCGTAATAAAACAACTAGATGGCACATTAATCACAGACTGGTATCAAAAACCAAGAAACACAGATCGCTACTTCAACTTTACGTCTCACCAACCTCTTCATGCAATATAAACACGGCCAAAGGGTTACTTCACAGAATGATTACCCTAAGCCATCATTTTACCACAAGAACATAAAGATATACAAAACAGATCCTCCATAACAATCTCTACCCTAAACACATAATTAACCGAATAATCAACAACTACAACTCAACACTAACACCATCCACTATTACAAATAATACTACATCAAATCTATCAAATACAAACAAACAAGCATACATTTCCATGCCATTTATTCAAGGCCTATCACATAAATTAAACACATTTCTCTCGTCCGATAACGTCAAAATAGCTTTCAAAAATTATAAAACAATTCAAACACTTTTTTCCAAAATTAAAGATCCCACACCAATAGCAAATAAATCTGACGTAATCTACAAGTTCAACTGTTTAAACTGTCCGGCAACTTATATCGGTCTTACATCCCAATATCTGGACAAGAGAGTAAAACAACATATCTATGATTGCAAAAAACCCAAGCAAAATCCTACAGCACTCGCTACCCACCATTTTGAACACAAACACAATTTCGACTTCAACAATCCAAATATTACATACAGAACGCAACAACGAATAGAACAAACATAAACGCAATTTTTTAGAAATGGTTTGCATCAACAGAGATAAACACAGAATCAACTACAGAACAGATACATGTAAACTCAGTTGCAGCTACGCCAAAATCATTAATCAAATTCAGTATAGATGACATATATATGTCATCACATCACATTCCACACATCAAACATTTTTCACATAGTCTAATTTTTCAACAATTTATTTTTCCTTTTCCTATTTATCCCTTTAGATAAAAGGAAAGGATAATCCGGCCGAACCACTACCGACGTTTTTTCCCTTCGTCGGCTCTTTTCACCTCAAAGAAGCCGATGCATTATAAAAAAATGTCTTTTCTATACCGACTTCCTTCCCCACCCCCTCAAAATCCAACATATATAAACATAAAACAGCAATATCTCACTGGCACTCTCAACACGACACCCAAGAATGGCACAATTACACAGAAGACAAACACTTTGAGTGAGTAGAATTACTTTGATTGAATATACAAAATATATATTTATCTATTTATTGTATAAATTCACTTTTTCCACATCCTACATGTATTTGTTAAATGTAAACAATGTTTGTAAATCCCAGGCCCTGAAGATGTTCTCAATATAGATCGAAACGTTGGCACGATTTTTCTTAAACCTACGTCACACCAGACCGCAATTCACGATCTCCAAATATTACAATAGAACATTACTAATGCATGACTATATTATGCATGAAGTTGTCTTTCATTCGTATTACCACGAACATTACTAGAGTAGAAAACATAACCGTTCTGTTCAGTTTAATTTCATTCTGTCCTTTTTTTTGTTTTTTTTGTGGACGTGACCTCATGTTTTTTCGATCCCGAGCATAGCTCGCCTTTTGAACCCAAGGGAATTATGTTGTCGGTGTAGTTTTGCAATTAAATGCAAAGAAGGCACGTAGAAACGTGGTAGAATTCGAGTAGAGGCACAGTTCACTTGGGTTGAGTGGGTGTCTCTTGTATTGAGGGTCTTTGTCTGTTGAGCCTCTCCTCAGTTACACCTTGCTTGGGCCGGGGGTTTTTTTCCGCCCTCTCTCCGAAACTTTTTTTCTCACCCCTCACTTTGCAACAAATGTAACCTTGTTCTAGGGTTTATTACATGTCATTTGAACCGAACATCGCTCTTTGTTCACGCGATATTAAATGTAAGAATATTACTACACTCATGAACTCAATTGTTTGGTACAATTTCCGACTTTTTTTCTTCTTTTTTTTTCATTTAAAAGGTTTCTCAATTTGGGTATTTTTTTACCACTCATTTGATTATTTCCTTTAATCCTCAGTACATACTTTCTGTAATATTATTCTTTCACATACCAATTAAAATTTTCATTTTTTATCTTTTCTTGGAAGATCATAATATTCGAACCTCTTTTTAATCAATCTTTAATTTTCAACCTTTAATGATGTGTGCTGTTTAGTCACTGTTCGGCAATGATTATTCAGAGATCGTGAGATGCGGTCTGGTGTGGTGTAGGTTTCAGAAAAACATTTTCTTTATCGTGCCAACGTTTCGATCTTTATTGAGAGTCCACTCTCAACACGACACGCAAGAATGGCACAATCACACAGAAGACAAACACTTTGAGCCCTGAAGATGATCTCAATCAAGATGATTTTGTTATGAAAAATGTCTTTCATCTTGGTCTGTACTTTCAATTTCTACAATATATTGAAAATATGTGAACTATAAGCAGTTATTGTGTTATATAATAAAACTAAAAGTTTAACCAATATTAAATCTAACATAAATAAATTATTGATTTAGAAATAAATAATAACTTTTTCTATTCATTCTTGGGTTTTGATTACCGTTTCATAATTTGTGCCTTGTACTTAACAATTCAAAAGAAAATTTAAATCACAATGGAAACATTTATTTATTATATATGTACTTAAGTTACAATTGAGTATGAAATTTATTATAATATTGTGTGGTGTTTAGTGGTCGTTAGTTATTGATTACATGTATCTACACAGAAACCACACTTTGAGTGAGTGCAAATACTTTGGTTGAATTTTCTTGAATTTCTAGCATTGTATAAATTCATATATATTTTTTTTTCTTTTCACATCCTAAACAAATTTGTATATTTTAAACAATGTGTGTAAATCCCAGGCCCTGAAGATGATCTCAATAAAGATCGAAACGTTCGCACGATGAAGAAAATGTTTTTGTAAAACTTACGTCACCCCAGACCGTATCTCACGATCACATTGAGAAAATCTTTATCCTTGTTTTGGATTAAGGATTAAGTGCGTTTACGTCTAATTGATATTCCCAACTAAAAACATAGCATAAAATAATATTTATTGATAAAAACAATGAGACAAATTAAAGGAAGAATTTTCTTTTATCGAGAAAATGAAAAAAAATCAGTTAGGTGGAATTTTTTGCCCGTCAGTGTATTTCGTCTTTAATTTTACAGATAGATATTTGTTCTATAAATGTGCAGAGTCAGGCGAAGGTTAGTACAAGTGAAGAGGCTGAAAAAGAGCTGCCTACTTGTGTACAATTGCTTTATGTGTGTTCAGTGCTGACACGACTCGACTTGGATGGATCGAGACAAGCTCCTTGTAGAGATCTGCCTTCTTGGATAGTCTCCAAATACAAAACACACCCCCTTCTCAAGATTGTTCAGCCCAACTCAGACTAAGACGAAAAAAATATAAACAGGGGTAAGAAATCAAAGAATTAAAGGAAACACATTTCTGGATATTGTTATCGATAAACTTTTAGTTTTTCTTTCTACTAAGCCATGAATCATTTCACCAATAGAACATAAAAATATACAAACAGATCCTCCATAACAACCACTACCCTGAACACATAATCAATAGAATAATTAAAAACTACTACTCAGCACTAACACCATCTACTATTACTAATAATACTACATCAAATCTATCAAATACAAACAAACCAGCATACATTTCCATGCCATTCATTCACGGCCTATCACATAAATTAAACACATTTCTCTCTTCTGATAACTTTAAAATAGCTTTCAAAAACTATAAAACAATTCACACACTTCTTCCAAAATTAAAGATCCCACACCAATAACAAATAAATCTGACGTAATCTACAAAATCAACTGTTTAAACTGTCCGGCAACTTAGATCGGTCTTACATCCCAATATCTGGACAAAAGAGTAAAACAACATATCTATGATTGCAAAAAACCCAAACAAAATCCTAGCACTGGCCACCAACCAACACAATTTCGACCTCAACAATTCCAAAATATTACCCACAGAACATAACAAACAAAAAACTTTTTAGTGGTTGATGGTTTACATCAACAGAGATCATCAATTACAGAACAGACACATGTAAACTCAGTCGCAGCTATGCCAATATCATTAACCAAATCCAATATCGATAACACTCATATATCATCATCACATCACACAAAACATATAAAACAATCATCACATTCCACACGTCAAACATTTCTACATAGTTTAATTTTGGAGCAATTTGGCTTTCCTTTCCCCAATTATCCCCGCCAAAATAATCCTGAAAAGATAATCAGGCCGAACCATTACCCACTTTTTGCCATTGTCGGCTCCTATTACCTCAAAGAAGTCGACTCCTCATATATCATATATATTATGCAGGGTGGGCGTCCAAGACCCGAGGGGTTAAATGCCTGGGTAGATTCGTACCCCATCCCTAAAAGGTCCGTGACTTGGTCGGCTCACGTGTCCTGCATAAACCTCTTGGACCTGTTCACAAACCCCAAGATTTTGGACCATTTAATCTCGGGGAGTGATTTGGTGATGTCCACTCCTTCAAAGATTTCAAATCTATACCTAGCATACCTATCACACCCTGCGAGGTAGTGCCTCGCCGTTTCTTCTTTTTTTTTCGCAAAAACGGCTATTATGGCCGACTCCTCATATAAACATGTTTTCTGTTCCAACTTCCTTCCCTACCCCAGCAAAATCCAATGTATACAAACATAAAATATCAATATCTCACTGGGACTTTCACACAAGAATGACACATCTACACAGAAAACAAACATTTTCAGTGAGTACATATACTTTGATTGAATTATAAAATTTTTAGCATTGTATAGATTCACTTTTTTCACATGCTACATGTATTTGTAAAATTTAAACAATGTTTATAAATCCCAGGCCCTGAAGATAATCTCAATAAAGATCTAAACGTTGGCACGATTAAAAAAATGTTTTTCTAAAACCAACGTCACACCAGACCGCATCTCACGATCTCCAAATAATCATAGTAAAAAGTCGAAAAAAAGACCAATACTGCGGAGGGGAGCGAGGTATACACGGATCATTCCGCGTGTAGAATTTCATTATGTTTCTGCAATTCTCAAGGACCCAATCCGCTATGATCGAGTATCCGATAGTCGCAAGATTAGCAACAGGTTAGTACCAGATGAAGAACTAGTATCAGTACTAGTGTGAAGCATACATGAAATTACAAAAATTTTCTGAAACCTACATCACACCCGACCGCATCTCACGATATCTGAATAACTATTGAAATCACATTTTGTTTTTTAGAATAACATCATTATTTAAATCAGAATTGAATAGTATTTTCGATAGTATTATTTCTCTTTAGATACCATCTGTAGGACCAAGCAAGATGGCACTGAAGGTAATCAGTAAGTAGTTTTAATGTCGTGGGGAAAGGTAAGTGCGTTTTTCGCTGCCTATCCACTGGGAAGGAAACACCAGGAGCTTTATCCTCCTGCTCTCCCCTTTTTATTTTTATCGCTGTCGAACCTTCTCCTTTTTCAACCCTCTACTTCTACAATCACTTCCCTGAACTGCATTACAAAAAACCGTATCGTCTTTGCACGTAATTAACTGAAATTAAATATATCACAAAGAAAAGAAGGGAAAATGGCGCAATGATGGTTGGGATAGAAGTACAAGTGAACGCTGCCCTTGATAGCGTTTTAAAGTAATTGCTTTATTATCAGTTCATTACAAGGATAATAAAGATTTTTGTTAAAAATTCTTCTTTGCTTAAAGTTTTTATTAAAATAAATTAAATATTAATTTTAATAATTAAAGGTAAGGGAAAATGCCATTCAGAAGAAAACACTCAATTCATTCATCGATCGTTCAAAGAATATATCCCCTTCATCAATATTTAAAAAACATTATTAATAATTCACAAGGTTAACGTTGTCTAAAGAATTTGAGTGGAAAGAAGTGCACAAGTTTCTCGTCCTTCAAAGTGTTCTTTCCATAAAACAACTTATTCCGCGTATTATCATTTAAAAATTGTTTATAATAGTTGAAAGTTATGTACATTTGGTATAATAAAAATGTCACATGTAATTGCATCCGGACCGGAAAGACCGTAGATTGCAATGTGCAATTGTTTCAATCAAGACCATTCAAGAATTCGCAATAGTAGCATGAGACACTTTAGAAAAGTCAAATTTTTAAGTATTGTTAAAGATATTTATATTAGTCAGAGATCATATACCCTAAGGGGAGTTAACAGCCATAGTGTTCTCTCAACTTTCCCCCATAACTATTCCTCGATTAAGATTTTTTTTTTGAAAAGTGCACCCGATAGCTTGCTCATTTTAGCCCCGAGCTCATGCGAAATATTGCAACACACATTTAATACGCATTCACACAAATAAATACATTCACTTCTATATACATTACATCCATTCTATTTGGTGGAGGAGAACTTAGTATTCCTCCATCAACCTGCATACAATAACAAACCAATCCAATTAAGGTCGATCGGGTACTTTTATAAATATTGCGCCATCGTCCCAAGTCACGTACATAGCTCGAGGGGCGATAGAGATGCTATTCCACTATCAGCCCTTCCGCATTCATTCTAATAAATACACTCACTCATACAAAACACAGAAACACAAAACACATATCTTGTCGACTATGTACAATCAAAATTCCCAATTCCCCTGCAAAGATGAACAGGGGACAATGAAACTCGCTACCGTGTTCGAGAACCATTTTTAAATCTGACGGCATGCCTACACGCTCTCTGTATGGAGCCAAGGCATGACACGCTTCTATTATGTGGGACATATCGAGCAATCTTTCTCTGCATAAGTAGCACCTGCGCGGGCTTTGGTCCAAAAGCAGGTGTCCGTGTGTCAACCGCGTATGGCCAATACTCAATCGGATGAGGACGATCCCTCGTCTCCGGCTCAGGTTCTCTGAGGGCCATCTACCTGTCGTGCTCTTGACGCTGAGCCCTCATCGGTCGAGATCGTGCCAAATCGTATACAGCTCCATGGTTTCTGTTGAATAAGAAATGAGATAATAGAGAATATAGAAGTTTTTATTTTGGAACGTGGAAGATAATTTGGGAATTTCTTTTTGTACATAGGCATTTTCAGATAATTGTGAAGGGTAATGTTTGAGAGTTAGTAGGGAGTACTGTCAATGGTCCTGAAGGCTTTGGAATAAAAATTTGGTACTCTGTGGATATTGCTAGATTTAGCTGTGCCCTTTTAAGTTCTTATTTAAGAAACAAGTTAAATCAAACAGGCTTTTCAAATGAATACAATAAAAAGGAGAGTCAGTTTTCATGGTGGCAGTTTAAAGTAATTATTTCATGGGGTTTTTTATAAATAATGAAGGCGTTTAACGATTTTTCAGCTCACAAGGCGATTCTTATCGAATAATAAATTCAATGGCATGAACGTTCTTTTATACGGAAGGGAAATACGCCATCCGGGACATCTCAACTGAGAAGGGCTGTGTAGGACGACAATAGTCCAAGTTTTTCTACGTCCATCACAGCCGTTATAAAGGGAGGGGGTTATTATACGCGTTTCTGCCGTTTTCATCCATTGTAAATACAGTGAAACCTCACCTAACGGACACCCCTCTAGAACGGACACCCCTTCTTACGGACAGTTTTCAAATGTCCCGTCGAGGAAGTATAGGTAATCAATGTATTTAGACCCCCTTTACAACGGACACCCCTGTAACGGACGCGGACAGCCTACTTTTTGTCCCCGAGAGATAAATTTCCCCCTTATAACGGACACATAACAGACTTTGGAAATTGAGAAAACAGGATTTACTTTAAATTTAAATTTATTAACAGTACATACGAAGTACGAAGTTACTTACGTAGTATGTAAAATATTTTTTAAGTATGTACATATATGTACTTAATTTTTTTATTCTACGAATTTCCTGTCTGAACAGGGATTAATTTCTAAGGAATCCATGATCATTATGAAAATTCGCATTTCAATAGAAATTTTTTAAACATATTTACATACCAACATTACATTTTTACCCCTCCTCAGCGGACACCCCTCTGCAACGGACAAATCCGTTGGTCCCATGACTGTCCGTTGTAGAGAGGTTTCACTGTATAAGTTTTTTCTCAATATGATCAAATTAATAAACTAGAATTATTGCGAAACACTTACTTAACCAGAATTCGACAATTCGCGTCAGTAGTAGGAAAACCTATCTGCCTGTCATAGATGCAAAATTCAATTTCTCATTACTGTTGCATTTACAATCTATCCTCGTTTTTTTTACAATGGCTCTAGCCGTTGCTTTTTCACAGTATACTGTAAACATTAATCTTCCATTCATTATATTTCGTGGTCCGATTGACCAAATAACTTCTTTCAATTAATTAATCTTTATGTAAGGTATTGGTTGAAATGAAAAAGACAGTGTCACGAACGGGATTCGAACCCCCGACCTTCGGCTAAATACACCGCTGCTTTACCACTTGAGCTTATTAACTTATTATATATAAGTTAACGCTTTTAAACGATTAATTTTGTTTGCTTACTCAAGAGGCTCTCAATCAAATGAAACCTATCTTCCTGTCACAGATGCAAAATTCAATTTCTCATTACTGTTGCATTTACAATCTATCCTCGTTCTTTTACAATGGCTCTAGCCGTTGCTTTTTCACAGTATACTGTAAACATTAATCTTCTATTCATTATATTGGGTTGTCCGGAAAATAATGCAGGATTTTAAGTTTTCATTAAAAAAAATCTATATAAAATATTCTGTTTACGTTTACAGGATTACTCCTCTTCCAAATGATATTGTTTGTTTACCTCTGTAGCATTCCGCTACTTGGAAATAATTCAGTCATCCTTATAATGTCAAAGCGAGAATTTCGTACGATTTTCTTTTACGAGTTTAAACTCGGCCGAAGCGGAGCCCAAACGGCTAGAAACATTAACCAAGTCTGGGGCGAGGGTTGTGTTAATGAGTGCACTGTGCAAAGGTGGTTTAAAAAATTTCGGGAGGGAGATTTCAGCCTTGAAGATGAAGAAGGTCGTGGAAGGCCTTCCTCTCTTAATGATGATGTTCTGCGATCAGTGGTGGAAGAAAACCCCAAAACAACTGTTCGAGAACTTGCAGAGCAACTCAAAGTCAGTAAAACGACCGTCGCTGACCACCTCAAGGCGATTGGAAAAGTGAAAAAACTCGAAAATTGGGTTCCACACTCATTAAACGATCGCCAAAAAAATCAGCGCTTTGATGTTTGTGCATCACTTCTTTGTCGAAACAAAAATGACCCATTTCTGGCCAGAATTGTTACATGTGACGAAAAGTGGATTCTCTACGATAACACTAGACGTTCTGGACAGTGGCTCGACAAAGGAGAAGCTCCAAAGCCCCCAACTCATCAAAAAAAGGTAATGGTTACGGTATGGTGGGCTTCATTTGGTTTAATACACTACAGCTTCTTAAATCCTGGCGAAACCATCAATGCTGAATCATACTGTAACCAAATTAATACCATGCATCAGAAATTGGCAGTAATGAAGCCCTCTTTGGTCAATCGGAAAGGGCCCATTTTGTTGCATGACAACGCTCGACCACATGTGTCACGTGTAACGTCACAAAAATTATTGGAGCTTGGCTATGAAACTTTGCCTCACCCACCCTACTCTCCGGACCTCTCGCCTACTGACTACCATTTTTTTAGACACCTGGACCACTACTTACAACACATAATATTCAAAAATCAAACGGAACTGGAAAATGCATTTATTGACTTTATCAATTCTAAAAATTCTGAATTCTACTCAGACGGAATTAATAAGTTACCAACACGTTGGGAGAAATGTATTGAGAGTATGGGAAATTATTTTGATTAAAGAACATTGCTTTAAAGTAACTAGTTTCTTTTTTTTTGTTTAATACCAAAATCCTGCATTATTTTCCGGACAACCCAATATTTCGTGGTCCGATTGACCAAATAACTTCTTTCAATTAATTAGTCTTAAAGAATTTGGGTGAATATCTAGACCTCTATCTCAAGACTGACGTTTTAATCTTAGCCGACGTTTTCGAAAATTATCGCGATTTGTGCTTGGGAATTTACAAATTGGGATCCAGGATTAGCCTGGGATGTAGCGCTGAAACATACAGATGTTGTTCTTCAATTGCTAACCGATTATGACATGCATATGATGATCGAAAGAGGGATAAGAGGCGGCCTGAATACGATAACACAAAAGAAACTACTTTTCTACAATATTATGATGTAAATAATCTATATGGGTGGGCTATGAACCAACTATTGCCTATAGGTCAATTTGAGTGGGTTGACACAAACATTATCATCGATGATATAGAAGACGTAGGAGAATACGGTTGTTTATTTGAAGCAGATATCCACTACCCTCAGGATTTAGATGATAATCATAAAGACCTCCCTTTATTACCGGAAACGAAAATCCCGACAAAAGGAAAGAATAAAAAATTGTTAACGACCGTAGATCAGAAACAAAATATGTTGTTCATTACAAAAATTTAAAACAAGCCATGCGTTTGGGTTTAAAAATTAGTAAGATCCATCGTGTTATTAGATTCAAAGAAAGTAAATGGCTAAAAAGTTATATTGAGTTGAATGCGGAAAAAAGAAAGATGGCTAACAACAATTTTGAAAAGTGGTTTTTCAAATTGATGATAAACGCAATATTCGGAAAATCCCTTGAAAATGTTAGAAAACGTTTGAAAATGGAGTTGGTCAATAGCGAAGAAAGAGTGCGAAAATTAATAGCCAAGCCTACATTTAAAGACAGAACCATTTTTTTCAGAAAATATGTGCATCGTTCACTTGAATCGTGAATGTATAATTTTAAATAAACCAATATTTGTGGGAATGGCGTTTCTCGATGTGCCAAAAACTTTAATGTATTTCCACTACGAAGAAATGGTACGTATTTTTAAAGATAGAATCCGTATTCTCTACATGGACACTGATTTGCTCTTTTATGAAATACATAGTAAAGATATTTTTTTAAGGAATTAAAAAAATACTGCACAATTGTGATACTTCAGATTATGAAGTTACTCATCCATGTTATTCTACAGAAAACATGAAAAAAATTGGAAAATTTAAAGACGAAGCAGGAGGATTACCTATTTTAGAATTTGCAGGAATACGTTCAAAGATGTACGCCTACAAAAAAAATAACAAGAAGACGAAAAAGATCAAAGGTGTTTCGAAAATGTCCGTGGATCGAAACATCTCATTCGAAAACTATCTAAAATTCATTTATAAAAAATTCCCACTCCGTACGAAAATTCGTGCTATTCGATCTTATCACCATGAGGTATATACTGAAAAAATAAATAAATTAGCATTGAGCCCTCATGATGATAAAAGGTGTCAAATAGGAAATTCAGTAGACACCCTACCACATGGTCACTATTCTATGTACGATAATTGTTCGAGTATTTCATAATTTCATTGATAATCAATGGGTATTTTTGTAACCGATGTAACTAAGGAAAATATTTTTATTTTATTATTGTTATTTGTTAGTTATATCAAATATCTTTTTAATTATACAGAATTTCTATTTATTTATAAAAGGATAGCTACTTTACTTTAACAATATATATAAAATCTATTTATTGATGTATAAAGATATACATAGAAGAAGATTATACATTACATTTAATTTTATTTGTAATCTTTTTATAGAAGAAAACTTTTTCGTTATAAAAGAAAAAATTTCGTTATAAATATTTTATTTGAAATAAATTTCGTGTAATAGCATGTGTGTTTAGGTCACTGGCGAAGTGACATAATACCCGTGAACCTGTATAGTCACTGGCGAGGTGGTAAAATACCCGTAAACCTGTATGAATGAGAAATATTATATCAATATTACACAGAAATTTATTTCAAACAAACCTCCTTGATGTATCTCCACTTTGACGTAGTGAGGGGGCTTAAACCCTAAGAGAGATAAGAAATAATAAAAAAGAATTATTAAACTCAACTGTTACTTTGTAAGGACGTACTGACCTCCTACGCTAAAAACACCAGTGGATAAGGCAGGGATCGAACCCGCGACCGTCAACGAAAGAGTGGTGCCACATCTCTCACATCGAAGATTTCGATCGAGGCCCTGGTCTGTTCTTCCGTGATGTTGTCGTCTACATTCCGATGATTGGTGATTCGTCAACCCGCGATGCACACATTTCGGGAACATTCGTCTCGCAATCTTAGCTCCTTCATATGCGCTTGTGCTCGGTGTTGAGAAAGGATAAAGTCTCTTATTGGTCGGGGTCGCCGCCTTTATTTCTTTTAAGAAACTTTCTTTGCTTTTCAATTCAAGCGTGTACGCTAATCTGCGAAACCGTTCGTTGCTTCGAGCCATGTGTGCTAAAATTAAACTCATGGCGATCTTATCCTTTGTCATATCTTGCCACTTTGTAGAAAGTGAAGTCAGCATTTTGGTGGCATATGCGACAAAATCTCCATTTGAGGGTTGCGTTTCCAATAAATTAATTATGATGGCCGTCGGAGTTTCTGCTACGTCGTATTGTATTAGAAATAATTCCTTAAACTTTTGCCACGTCAATTTTTTGTCAGTGACTTGATTCAGCCATTGCGCAGCACTCCCTTTCAAAGCTTTTGTTAAGGCTACCAACAGAGGCCTACCCGACAAAGGATTTTCGTCCATCAGCACGTTAACTGCCGTGCACCATACCTTAGGGTCGGAGTCCGCTAACTCCGGATTGAATTCCGGCAGGTCAAAATGGTCTCTCTCCTTTCGCAAATGTTGAAGGAAAAGAGAAACCATTCTGTTCTGCTCCTCGAGAATCTCCTTCCAAGGAACTTGAGATGAAGTTGAAACTGCTACTGGCCGTCGATCCAGATCAGATCCTGATCCCACTTCTGAGAAATCTTCACGGGGAAATAAATGATCCATTTCGCTTGTTTGTCTCCCTGTTTATTTATTTTAGTACAAATATAACGATGCTCTAGCTGTGAGGACAAAGGCACGACTGACTGACTTTGTCCTTTGTTCTTCTTCTTCTTTTTTGTGATCCACTCGTTGTCTCGACTATGTCACGACGTCACAGTTAGCCAGATACGTCACTGCATTTCATATTATCTCCGACATACATGTAATGATAAGCAAATTACAAAATATCCCGCTCGTTAAAAAATAGAAAAAAAATATATATACTAAACATATTCAAAAACAAGTTATAATTAAATAAAGAACATATCAAAGAAACAAGCAACTGCATGACTTTTGTGACGTTACAAGTGTAGGAAATTTTAACATGGCCCCCAAGAATGTATTCACTATATCTTTCCCCACAACACCATTTTTTTCACCCCTCGGTATGTTTGTTGTGACGTCATGATGAAAGGAGGCGTGCACAAACCTCCTAGTCAAATTAGAAGGGTGGCTCGGTCGAGTACCCACGAATGGGATGCGTTGACAGCAAACTATTACAAAAATCAATTTTAATTATGAAAATACGCTTCGAATCGAAAAACGGTGGTGCCCTCTGGTAATTAATTTTTCACGTAGAATTCGAAACTAAAGTTATCCCAATACACTTGGTCAACCACATTTTTTCAAACTAGAGGTTGGAGGTGAAATATCAAGCCATCAGATCCCACGATTGCATTGACAAAACCACCACACCTTTTTTTTCATTTCTCGGTAACATCCCGTCAGACCCCCGATTTTAATAGTTCAGATTGTGGCCACCAGATGCGCTAGTGAAGCGTATGAGGTGTGAGGCGGTCCCAGAAAGTTGGACTTTGACCGAGGCGGTCCCAGCATCTCCAAAATAGATTCGGAGGGGGGCACACCGTCAGACCCCGCGAGTGAGGCGGTCCCAAAAATTTGGACCTTCACCGAGGCGGTCCCAGAAAGCCACCAGATGCGCTAGTGAACCCTGTCAAACGTGATGTGTGAGATGGTCCCGAAAAGTTGGACTTGACCGAGGCGGTCCCAGTATCTCCAAAGGGGGGGGGGGGGCAAAAGTCTATACACCGTCAGACCCCATGAGTGAGGCGTGATGACGTATGAGGCGGTCCCAGAAGTAACCATTTCCTACTACTCGCGTCAATAAAATACTGAATGATTAATATCGCCTGGACGTTTCTATAGATTTTTATTATTTGATTTATTTGAGATATTCAACTCCTTATATAATAATATTACATCAAATTTCGTAAGCGATTGGGACTGAATAAAACAATTTTTTAATATTAGTTTGTTATAGAGATTTGTGAACAAAGTAAATACAATAAATTAAGAAATTTCGTTTTTCAGGTAATAGTTTTCATTATCTCTTTCAACTAATTAATCTTTCTGTAAGGTATGGGTTGGTTGTAGGTTCAGATGGGGAGTTGGTGTCCGAGTGGACCGAAGTCGCGATAGCTCAACTGGTAGAGCAACGGCGTATTTAACCGAAGGTCGTGGGTTCGAATCCCGTTCGTGACACTGTCTTTTTCATTTCAACCAATACTTTACATAAAGATTAATTAATTGAAAGAAGTTATTTGGTCAATCGGACCATGAAATATAATGAATAGAAGATTAACGTTTACAGTATACTGTGAAAACGCAACGGCTAGAACCATTGTAAAAGAACGAGGATGGATTGTAAATGCAAAAGTAATGAGAAATTGAATTTTGCATCTATGACAGGCAGATAGGTTTCATTTGATTGAGAGCCTCTTAAGCAAACAAAATTAATCGTTTAAAAGCGTTAACTTATATATAATAAGTTAATAAGCTCAAGTGGTAGAGCAGCGGTGTATTTAGCCGAAGGTCGGGGGTTCGAATCCCGTTCGTGACACTGCCTTTTTCATTTCAACCAATATCATAAAGATTAATTAAGTAAAAGATGTTATTTTGACCACGAAATCTAATGGATTTTTTATTAGCGTTTATGCTGGGTTGATTGCAAAATGAAAAAGTTATTAGTTTATTAATCCTTGTTATCAGCATATAAGTAACGTAAATTGGAAAATTGGTTCTTTTTGTTTTGTGCTGAAGTTTTAGAAAAGTCTCCCTAATATTCTCATAATGGAATTTATTTTAATCTCTCTTTAGAAACAGGATCCAATTAGGGACGGAATCCTGTAGCAAGCTCCGCGAGAATTGAGCCTTATCCGGGCCAAACGGTGCTTCCACGGGAGCTAGTATCAATCAGCATGGATGGCTAATCCCCGGATGCTCTGACACTGCTTTGATCGGTAATATAGAAGCTGGGCTTAGTATTAATTGTAATGGCAAAGCACCAATTGGATCCAGGGCCGTAAGTTGGATACAAGTTACGCTTAACTGCCCTCTAACTGCCAATGAAGAGAAAATTTATCCCGCATCCTTCTCAAATATATTAAATTGTCCGGCCTGCTTTTATTCCCTTTTTTGTTCAATTAAAATCAAATCGAGATTAAATTGAATTTTCATGATACAATGTTACTATAAATTCCTACGTTAGGCGGAATCTATTGCATCTCATTTCATTTTTAAAAAATAACCTTTAGAATTTAAATCGATTAGGGTTCGGATTCGAACCCACGACCTTCGGCTAAATATGCCGCTACTGTACTGGAGCTATCGTGACTTCGATCCACTCGGACACTTGTGACATCCCATCACAGCCCCCATTCAAAGAAAGATAATTATCCATTTGCATAGTACTATTTTGAATGAAAGTAGGTAGGTAGAAAAGTTGCATATTATGTATATTATGACTAAATGAATGACTGAATCCTGACTACACGACACTTAAAAATAGCAAAAAAAGGGAAAATTCGAAAGGTTGTAGGTTGAGAAGGGAAGTTGTTGACCGAGTGGATCGAAGTCACAATAGCTCAAGTGGTAGAGCAACGACGTATTTAGCCGAACAAAGTCGTGGGTTCGAATCCCGTACGTGACACTGATTTTTATCTCAACTAACGTAAATAATTAACAGTAACCGATGAACAGACCGTAAAGATTTTAATTTACAAATATTTTTTCCTATTTGTAATTGTGTCAGTTAATTGTTAAAATACAGTTAATAGTTAATGCAGTGGAACGTGTTCGAATAATTTATATAAAACGTACACATGCTAATTCATAAGTTCTTCTTCATTTCAAGCGTTCATGTATGATGATTAATACAAAAAACTTATTAATGAACAATGATCACTTAAGGTGTTCTTATTTTGGGAAATATGTCTAAATCAAGTTTTCCTAAACTTTAGAATGTCTAAAATACTAATCTGAATATTTGGCGTGTTCCATTCCGATAGACTACCTGCATGTAACCCTAAACGTACCTACCTTGTCATCCCAGATTTTTAGGGAACTTACTTTTTTATCTCAACCAATACCGTACTTAAAGATTAATTAATTGAAAAGACATTAGAATTTATTTCATTTTGAGCTTTTTTTAATTTAAGAAAACACTTTCTTCGGGGTACTTTCTTGAAATTTTGGGTATTTCAACTATGAGGTTGAATTAACCCAAGAGGTAACATTATTATTAACTACTTAATTTTAATAATACTTAATGGAAGGTATGTAAGGATGGGAAGTTGGTGTCCGATTGGATCGAAGACAACATAGCTTAATTGGTAGAGCAGCGGCGTATTTAGCCGAAGGTCGTGGGTTCGAATCCCACTCGTAACACTGGCTTTTTCATTTTAACCAATACCTTACATAAAGATTAATTAATTGTAAGAAATTATTTGGTCAATTTGACCACGAAATCTAATGATTATTATTAACATTTTTCTGCTAGCCATAGTTTAAAAAAATGGTTTATTTTAGTTGTTGCAGTATTAACGCCCAGAAACTAATAAAATTGATTTTTTAAATTTTTATTTTATCCTTATTAAATTGGTATATTAACATCATATTAACAACCCCAACTTTGTTTGTAATAATCATTTTATTGGTAGACTGTGTTGCACCTTGCTTTTTCTCATTCATTTTTGTGTTTTTGTTCAATAGATCATATGTTGTTCTTATGTGTTACTTGTCAATGTGAAGAAAATTACCATGATTCTTTGTATTTATTTAATATAATTTATTATAAATTTGTTTATATAATTCACAAGCAGATAAGAAAAGAGAATTACAAAAAAAAAAAAAACACATAAATGTGCAAAGTTATTAAGTTTTATTGGGTTCTTCAAATTCATAGAGGAGAAATATTGAAAACAGTAAATTACCTGCATATTTAAAAACATTCCAACGATTCATTTCAGCAAAATGGGGCTGGAATAACATTTAAAACTCCGCAAATGCATGTTGCCCTTCACGTAAACTATTTTATTGATATTTAGGGCAGTACCCCAGGGAAATCTTTTATTCCAACAGACCTTTTTAACAGGCGGTAAACGAGATGAAAATAAATCTGTGCCGGTGTGGCCTCCAAGGCCCTACTTAACTCCTTTCATAATAACTCTTTTGCCAAAGAAAGAGTTTTCCCAGGAATCTCTCAGAACAGAAACGATAGATCTCAGTTGTATTTATGTGGCACCGTATCCTTTTAAATCAGCTGTCGAGCCGTAATTTATCAGATAGATTTCTGTTTTAAAAACAATAAAAAACGCGATTTTTTTTTAATATTAAAAACACTTCTTTCAATTAATTAATCTTAGTTAGTGCCACGAGTGGGATCCGAACCTACGACCTTCGACTAAATACGCCGCTGCTCATTTGAAAAATGGCAAAAAGGAGAGAAAATTCGAAAGGTTGTAGGTTGAGATGATTAGTTGGTGTCGGAGTGGATCGAAGTCACGATAGCTCAAGTGGTAGAGCAGCGGCGTATTTAGCCGAAGGAAGTGGGTTCGAATCCCGCTCGTGACACTGGCTTTTTCATTTCAACCAAAACCTTACATAAAAAGATTAATTAATTGAAAGAAGTAATTTGGTCATTAGACCACTAAATACAATAGATTAAAAACACAGGTGAAACAAATTAAAATTAATTACATGCTCCACATAATACCTATTTCAATAGTAATACCTACCAAGTACAGAAATGAATCAGAAAATATAAAATTCTGACCAGATAAAATTAATCAATTAAATTAACATTTGTTTAAATTGTTTCCAGTCAAAGATTTTTTCTTTGTAAAGACCTTGTGCATCGTAATTTGTTTTCGTTAAGTCCAATTACAAATAAGTTTTCTTTTTTTTAGACGTATTTTTTTGGAACCAACCTAATTTCCTATTCAGTATGCAAAAATTTGCATAAAGCGTAATTTAATGAGTAATATGTTTTTTATTTATGTGTTTTATTTATCTTCCGGTTTTAATTTGTTGTAGAGGTGAGGAGCGGTCGGGAATGAAGTTTTTTAGACAAACTCATGATATGTATGAAATATAAAAAGTTATATTATTAAGGGCTCACCGTTACTTTATGGACCGTTTGGAATTGACTACCTAACAAGAAAGCCGTAAATTGATCGTCTCTAGCTGTCGTATTGGGTTGTCCGGAAAATAATGCAGGATTTTAAGTTTTCATTAAAAAAAATCTATATAAAATATTCTGTTTACGTTTACAGGATTACTCANATGGGAAATTATTTTGATTAAAGAACATTGCTTTAAAGTAACTAGTTTCTTTTTTTTGTTTAATACCAAAATCCTGCATTATTTTCCGGACAACCCAATACTTCGCGGTCAACCACCACCTTCTCTTTGATCGCGACTTCCGCTGGCCCTAAACCCGTAGACCATCACGGATCATTTATTTATATCAACAGGCGTATAATTTTTATTTCAATTGGATTTCTATTTAGTGAATCTGACATTAGGAGTATTCACCATGGTTGTTAGATGTTAACTTGTGTTAACTCGAATAGAGAAATGTCCATTAAGATCGTGAACGCCCCGTTCTTTTCTTAGCATGCTAAACGATAATTTTTCCGCAATGCTGCGCGTGGTGATTGGTAAAACCAAAAATAAAGCTATAACAGTCCTTGAAGGCTTGTTGTTGTTTGTTATAGCTTCGTTCTGTGTTAAATTGTGAGATACCAGATGTTAATAACAAAGGAAAATTAATCAACTCTTTCATTCAAAATGCTATGCACTATCTATGCACACGAAAAGAAAAACAAATGACACGCTTCAATTCGTGCCGACATAGTTTGTATCCTACCTAACGACTAACAGCCTACAAATTTAGTATAGGGGATGTATCTATTATGAATGAAAATGTAAGTACAGATCAGAAATTAAAAAAATAAATGTATTGATCTAATTTAATTAATGCTTATTTAAGAAAAAATACGTGTAAACAAAAAACAGCTGTTAAATTCATGGCTTCCATGTTGGTTACATACGCCCTGACGGATAGCAATGTGACTACATTTTCGACCTAACATCTAACATTGGCCCAGGCCTGTTAGATCGAGCAACGTTAACTAGCCGATTAATATAAAATAGAAGTATACGTCATAATTTTTCACGATCTATTAGGACGTAACAGAGTTAACAGTGTTAACACAAAGATCGTGAACACCTCTATTAATTGGCATTATAGAAGAATCTACCTATTGACAGGTGCTCTTTACTAATAACTAAAGAGTTTATGGCAGAAGGGCAATTTTTAGAGAACTTAGAGAAACAAAATCCATTTATTTTATAAATGCAAGGAATGATGTCTTTGTCAATAGTTCTATTCGGCATGTAATACATTGTTTGGATAAGAAAGCTGTTTAGCCGTTTGGCAGAACCCTAAACTTCCAGTCTACAAATTCACATTGGTGTTAGTATTAAAACGTGATTAAAAACGAGTTAAGTGTTACAAAAAATGTAAATTATTATACAACTTCAGGCTATAAGATTGGAAACAAAAAAAGGTCATGATACTGACTGTTTTATCTCAACCGGTACCTTGCATAAAATGAATAATTAATGGATAGAAGTAACTTGATCAATTGGCCACTAAAACATAAATAGATTCATATTTAATAACTAAAAGAAGTATCACTTTACTAACAGCTCCCCATGGCCACTTCATGGGTCGCTGAGAATCGAATCCTGATTACACATTTGAAAAAATGGCAAAAAGGAGGGAAAATTCGAAAGGTTGTAGGTTGACAAGGAGAGTTGGTGTCCGAGTGGATCGAATTGACGATAGCTCAAATGGTAGAGTAGCGGCGTATTTAGCCGAAAGAGTAGGTTCGAATCCCTCTCGTGACACTGAATTTTTTATCTCAACCTGGGTCTTGTATAAAAGAATATATATATAATTGAAAGAAGTAACTTCTTCAACTGACCACTAAAACATGAATATATTAGAAACAAATGTTTATTCTCTGTATTTAGCACTGAATAAAATGATAGTTTCAAACAAATTACCAGAATTAAGTTTAGGGTTTTAATTGTACAAATATTTTTCCAGTTTAAGGAAATGTTTGAATCAGTTCTGAACCAGGTAGAATGAAATTAATTGGGGGTTGACCTTGTATGGAACGGCATTGCCTCATTAAAACCCAACCTCAGGCACGTAAAGATCCCATTACGAGTGGGGCCGAGCTGCGGCTGACCTGTTCTCCTGTATCGCGAATAGCTTTTATACGATTTTTTTCCGTTATACGAGGCCGCTTTATCGACAGGTGGGACTGAACTTTGCTCTTGATCGTTTCAAAAATCTCACGTAAGCCAGAGGACATAGAAATCAAAAAATTTTATTCCTAAAGAAATAACACTATCTAAATTGGTATAAAGGGTTTATAAAATTTCTTAATTATTGTTAATAGTTTTAAACACATTACTACTAAATCATAATTAGGTTCTAACGCGGAAAAATATGCGTGTTTACATTATCATTATGATAGATTTACAGTTTACCATGAACATAATAGGGCTATTCACGATCTTTATGTTAACTCTGTTACCTCGGCAAGTCCTGTTAGATCGAGAAAAATGATGATGTAGACTTGTAAGAATCGGCTTGTTAACATTGCTCGATCTAACAGGCCAGGGCCAATGTTAGATGTTAGGTCGAAAATGTAGACAGATTGCTATCCGTTAGGGCGCAGGTAACCAAATGAGAGCCATGAATTTAACAGCTGTTTTTGGTTTACACGTATTTTTATTCTTAAATACGCATGAATTAAATCAGACTAATAAATTTATTTTGTTAATTTCTGGCCTGTCCTTACACTCTCATTCATAAAAGTTACAGCCCCTATCCTATAAAGTAGTAAGCTGTAAGACGTTAAGACACAGGTTAGGTATGTCGGCACGAATTGAAGCGAGTCATTTGTTAGTACTTTTCGAGTGCATAGATAGCATTTTGAATGAAAGAGTCGATTAATTTTTTTTATTAACTTCTGGCATCTTACAATTTAACTTATTCTTCTTTGTGGCGCAGCATTGCGGGACAGTTAACGTTTAACATGCTAAGAAAAGAATGGGGCATTCACGATCTTTCTGGACATTTCTCTATTCGAGTTAGCACGAGTTAACATCTTGCAAACATCGTAAATGCCTCTAACGTATAATGATTATTTATCAATATTTTCCGTTTCCAAAATTGTGCAAGCTGATAACAGCAGTGTATTCGATAATGAATATAGCGACTTCTTAAATATACGATTTTTCAAATGTTTTTTTAGACTTTTGATATTTCCTTAGTTTCATAAATTGTTTGTGGATATTTTGACCATATTTTATGAAGATTGATACAGGGAATCAATTTGAAGTAGCAACAGGCCAAAGTTGCTAACTCGCAACCGAGGCTTCAATTTGGATAAATCGAAAAAAAATATACTTTTCAAATGTTTTTTTAGACTTTTGATATTTCCTTAGTTTCATAAATTGTTTGTGGATATTTTGACCAAATTTTATGAAGATTGATACAGGGAATCAATTTGAAGTAGCAACAGGCCAAAGTCGCTAACTCCTTCAGACGCTGCAGGTTTTATTTGTGGTGCTTATATGTTGCCTGTATCTTAGTTTAGAAAATAAATCTTTAAAGGCTCTTCTGTGTTTCAAACTTATAACTGGCGAATCCGCGTAAGCGTTGAATGTTTGAAACTGTCTAGGGATGAAGTGATTTTTAATATTATTTATTTAGCGTAAACGTCTTGCCTCAAAGCCTTTCCAACAACCGTAAAAAACGTAAGAAACGGAATTAGCCTCATGAAGATTTTGCTCACGCTACCATATCGATAAAACGGGCAAAAGATAGATTGACAATGCTATTATTCATTACTATTTGTTTTGTAAATGTACGAAGAGTATATTTTAATAAATGTACTTGGTAATAAAGGGTGATTTCGGTATCGTTATGTAAAAATATTTATGCTTGTGTTAATCTTTTAAAGCCAGATCGCTGGATGTCTTCATACACATTAAAGGGCTACAGTGTTATCACATGAATAAGTTAAAGTATGTTTAACGATATAATTTCGAGTGAGATGTAGTTCTTTTTAAAACGTTCTGAGGCACTCGAGCAATTTGACAGTTTCGTTTTCTCGTGTACGCACCAAATTATGAACGCTTTCAGAACCGCAGCATAAATTAGGTGTGGTTGAGTAAATATTTAGCTAAAACCGCTCTCACCCGAAATGACGATTGAATAAATGGCACTCTTTACAAACATTTCCACCAATATATTTCAAAACCAAGCGACAGTATTTAAATTATAACACACTAACTGAAAAAAGACATTTTTTGGTTAAATTCAATAGATTGACTTAAATCATAAAGTAATTTGGTATACTGCAAAAACTATTGCTTCGAATGTATTACAATAGTAAAAAAGATTAATGGTTGACTGACCATTCCTTACACAACAATCACTGCATTAAATTTATATCTCAACCAAAATCTTATATAAAAATAATAATTAATTGAAAGTAGTAATTTGGTCAATTGACCATTAAAACAAAAATGTATTAATATTAAATTTATATTTCCAAACCTTACCTATTTTCTTGCCTCTTAAGTCTTTTTATTTTATTACAAATTGTTATTTCATTTTCAAAAAATTATAAAAATAAGAAGAGATAAAGTAAGAAACTTTAAATATAATATTAATCCATTTACGTTTTCGAAAGGTTGCAGGTTGAGATGGAGAGTTGTTGTCCGAGAGGATCGAAGTCACGATAGCTCAAGTGGTAGAGCAACGACGTATTTAGCCGAACAAGGTCGTGGGTTCGAATCCCGCTCGTGTCATTAACGTTTTTATCACAACCACGACCTTACATAGAAAGATTAAATATGTTTTTATTCATTTATCATAATTCAACACATTCCTCCTTATCGTGTCTTGTTATAATCATAAATATTTAAGATGAAAAAGCATTAAGGTAAATAAAAACTTTATGTAAGGTATTGGTTCATATAAAAAAGTCAGTGTCACGTGTGGGATTCGAACGCACAACCTTTTGCTAAATACGCCGCTGCTCTACCGCCTAAGCTATCGTGACTTCGATCCACTCGGACACTAACTTCCGATCTCAATCTAACCTTTCCTAATTTTCCCTCCTTTTGGCCATTTTTCAAATGTCGTGTAATATAGTTGATTCGTTGAGACAAATGAAATGGCCACGGAGAGCTTTAGTGACGATATACTTCATTTAACTTATTAAATTCATTAGATTTCGTGGCCAGATTTACCAAATAAGATCATTCAATTAAATAATCTTTATGTAAGGTATTGGTTGAGATAAAAAAAAGTCCGTCAGGGATTTGAAAAATGGCAAAAATAAGGGAAAATTGGACAGGTTGGGTTGAGGTGGGAAGTTAGTGTCCGAGAGGATGGAAGTCATAATAGCTCAAGCGGTAGAGCAGCGGCGTATTTAGCCGAAGGTCGTGGGTTCGAATCCCGCTCGAGACACTGACATTTTATCTCAACCAATACCTTAAATAAAGATTAATTAATTGAAATATGTTATTTGATCAATCGGACCACGAATTTAATAAATAAAAACATGAGAATACTGGTTTAAAAAAAAAAACAGAAGTTACGGACATTTTGAGAAATAACTGTTTTAAATGAAAAAGTATTTTCTGAGATGAAGTTGGTGAAATCCTAACACAGGTAAATTAACTGATGACTACCTGCTTGTTTTTTAATTCGAAAGTTAATTGTTCGTTGTTCTTGATGTGTGCATCTAATAAATCTCTGCGACAAATAAAACTAATCGATTATTTCGTACACATGTTTTCTAATCATTCAAACAAATTAAACTATGTCACTCCAGAATTGTATGTGTTCCTATCTACTGTTGAGATATTATACTGGTTAAATCTTCAAAACGGAGGGGGGCATCGAGTTGGTAGCCCAAATCTTTATTTATTTTTACAACTGCATTTTCTGACGCGACAAGTAAAACAAAATATTTACACATAAACAATAAGAATAGCAGCATGGAAGCTTGAAGAGCTTCCATCCAGTGATGGTAGACGTTAGTACATCTATACGATGAGCGAAATGGACTCCGACCTAGGAGAACTATGTGGAGTGTTTGTAGTGATGTGGTGGATGACAGGTTTTTGACGAAAGGGTTCGGATGATTAGGTAGTTTGGAATGGAAAGTTTTGTAGCGGGATTGAGCTAGCTCGGTAACAAGACGGACGTTTAGGTCGGTATGGATGGTATGATTGGATACATAGAAAGAGGCGTTTATTATTATTCTGAGGATTTTAGATTGAAGGAATTGGATTCGATTGAGGTTGGAACGCTTAGCAGTCCCGTAAAGTTCATGACCGTATGTCAAATTGGGGGCCAGGAGGGCAATGTAAAGTTTTCATTTGTTTGTTGGTGAGAGTTTTGATCGTCCGTCGAGTAGTCGTTTAAGCATGAAAAATCGTATGTTACACTCAGTGCGCTTACGTCGTGTGTGGGGCTTCCACTTCAGTCGTTTTTCCAGGTAGAGTCCGAGGTATCGTACATGGTTCGCAATTCGGATGGAAACGTTGTTGAGGTATACTGGTGGGAGCGTTTTCTTGTTTAGTGTTTTTGATATGGTTTCGTTGATGTTGATTCTCCACTGTCGGAGGCAGCATTCTAGGATGTGTAAATGATTTTGAAGATTACGGGAAGTTGTGACAGACTCTTTGTCAGGAGAAAGGATTAAAGTATCATCGGCAAAGACGAAGGTGATTGTGTTAGGTTGCGTAGGTAGGTCGGAGGTATAAATCGATTAAAGGAAAGGAGCGAGCGCGCTGCCTTGTGGGACACCTGCTAAAATAGGATGGATAGGAGACAATGAATTTCTGTGGGATACTTGGAAGCAACGATCGTTAAGATAGGATTTTAGGATAGGTGCTAGGTTGCTGGTAGGATGTTCTTGAGCTTCCACAGCAGCGCAGAGTGCCATACTCGGTCAAAGGCCTGGTGTCTATCCAAGAACACACACGGCACTGTTTTAGCTCAAGGGATGTGGAAAGAACGTCGATTATACGATGTAGCCAAAATCAAAATCAAGAACGCCCAAAGCGAGGGGTTTAATGGGGGTTGAAAAGTCTTTACTGTAACAGAACCCTGTAAAAATAAACATAATTAAAATAGACTTTTAAAAGTTGATCAGTAGAAAAAACAATTGCATATTTGTATTCCTAAAAAATAAACTGTAACTCTTTCTCAAATGTAGGTACTCGGGGAAAAACTGAACCCGACAGAGCCGTTCTTCGTTAACACGGTTGTGCCTTCTTATAAACTTCGCCCCTTCAACTTGGACCGACAACTCCATTTCGTTCCAGCGTCCCCTTTCCCTGCTGAATTATCAGGCAACTTTCTATTATTACATACGTATTGTCAGCGGCATGAATAATTTCAGTGAGCAACTTGGAATGAATCACAAATGCGGGCTGTAGAGTAAATTGGTGTCTCGTTTATTCATCGGGGTCCAAAATGCTCACCCCTCGGAGCAAGAGTTCTCGTTGGTTGTTTCAATAATTTAATAACCTTTAATAGACCAGCATAAAAATATTTAATCGTTTATTGCGTACCATTGTATGTAAATTGAACATTGTAAATATGAGGGAAATCCAAAAACAGAACAATCAAGAAAACATTTATAACATCAATTAAAAAAGAGAGAATTACTTCCTCCCTATTTATTGATCTAAATTATTATTAAGATTCTAATCCAAGTTTAGAAATAAATATAATAATATTGAAATAAGTGGAATGGAAATACATATCTACACACATAGCAGAAATTTGAAAAATAATTATGTTGCATTTTTATAATATAATTATATTATTAATTATTATAGTAAATATAATCTAGGGGTATTCCGATGTTAATTCGTGTTAACTCGAATAGAGAAATGTTTAGTAAGATCGTGAACGCCCCCTTCTTTTCTTAGCATGTTAATTTTTCCGCAATGCTGCGCGTGTCGACTGGTAGAACCAAAAATGAAGCTATAACAGTCCTTGAAGGCGGGTTGTTGTTTGTTATGGTTTTGTTTTGTGTTTAATTGTAAGTTTACGTCGTTAACGCAATTCAGTTGGTGTCATAAAAAAATACGTCTGCACAATACTCTCAGAGGTGTTAAACCCTTCTTACGCGCGTGGCTGGCACTGACACTTACTTACTGGTTACTGCTTTTGTGCCTCTCTTACGCGTAATTGTCAACTGGTGATTCCCTTATGTCGTGTCAGTGTTTAGTTCAATTTTCTGAATCCGGGAATTTACCATTCCTTGTCGATTAACCGAAACTGAGGACGGCTGAGACTCACATCAGACCGACAATTGACAATTCTACTAACAATAGGGGCATTCAGGTTTTTGTAAGATGTTAACTCGTGTTAACACGAGTAGAGAAATATCCAGTAAGATTGTGAATGCCCTCTTCTTTTTTTAGCATGTTAAACGTTACTTTTGTGCTTTCTATTATTTTATGTTTCAATGCGCTCAAAAAGAACTAACAAATGACACGCTTCAATTCGTGCCGACATACCTAACCAGTATCGTAACGTCTAACAGCCTACTCTTTATAGAATACATATGATATGAATCAGAGTATAAGGATAGGAAAGAAATTAACAAAATAAATTTATTACTCTGATTTAATTCATGGGTATTTAAGAATAAAAATACGTGTGGAAAAAAAATCACTGTTAATTTCATGGCCGCCATGTTGGTTACATACGCCCTAACGGATAGCAATGTGACTACACTTTTACTCTAACATTTAACATTCGCCCTGGCCTGTTAAACCGAGCAATGTTAACTAGCCGATTCTTACAAGTCTAAGTCATCATTTTTCTCGACCTAACAGAGGTAACAGGGTTAACAAAAAAGATCGTGAATACCCCTTTTGTATAACTTATATATGACTTATATAACATATAATTATGTACATTTTTCAGGAGCTTATATATATATATATATATATATATATATATATACAGGGTGAATTGCTACTCGTGCTACAAACTTCTCCAGTAGATTCTTCANCATCGGCGGCCCTCCGCGTGTATTCCTTCTCTTTCCTGTCTTTCTCGCTTATTTTGTGTTGAACTGCAGCCATTTGAGCATCTAGATCTGGTTAATGACTCTCTGCTTTTCCTTGTATATTACGTCGTTATTTTAAAATGCTAGCCTCTTGTTAGTACCTCAGGTTGTCAAATTAAGAAAAGATACACAACATGCAATACATAACATATATATCGCCACAAGCATAGAAGTCTGGTCACGTTCACTCCCCAGAGTACTCGACATTCCTCGGGGAGGGGGAAACAAACCCTTTCACGCTAATAAATTACATATATCCTAATATATTAACATAGAACCACACAAACACGACATAAACACTTCGCACACAATACAAGCACTACGCATAGGTCCGATGTTATTCTAAAATATTGCCTATAAACATCGAGCCTTCTACAATTGAAAAGGTGCTCGACTGTTACTCTATCCTTGCATAATGGGCACCTATGCGGTCGCTTCCCTGCTAGAAGGTGCCCATGCTTAATTCTTATATGACCTATGCGTAATCTTATCAGTATGACCTTTTCCCTTTTTGACCCATTTTCCGTGAACCAGGGGCCAACGTCTTTCTTAACCTGCCACAGTTTGGCAGGGTTATTTCCATTTTTCCGCTCCCAACAATTGGCGTATAGGTTGGGAAGCGTCGTGAGGTCCTCTGGCTGCTTCTTTGGCCGCCCTGTTTGCTTCTTCGTTCCCGGCTATCCCTATGTGGCCGGGAACCCACACCGACCGACCTTCTTCCCAATTGTGTCGATCCCTTTTAATTGTTGTTTTATTTTGTTTAATAATGGGTCCACGGAGCTTCTGGACCACACTGAGCGAGTCGGTATATACTACGAATGATTCTTGACGCTGACTTTTTATTATGCTCAATGCGAGGTAAATGGCATATAGTTCCGCCGTGTCCACTCTCGCAGCGGGAGGGAGTGACAATTTTTTTGTTTCTCCCTCCGTGTACACGGCACACCCCACGCCCTCTGCCGTTTTTGGGTCTGGCATCTCTATATTCGTTTTTCAACGCTTCAAAAATTCCTTTATACACGTAGTGGGGTGTCTCGTTCATTTTTAATTTTGCCAAATCCCACCCTAACCAAGGCAGAGAGTAACCAGGAGGGTGTTTCAGGTAGTTTTTCTGCCTCCACTTGGTTCAGCTCTACGCCCCGCTCCGCTAATATTTCCTTGGCTCTTATGGCCAGCGGCCTCGTACGCGTCCTCAAGAGAGAGTATCTTTCGCTGGAGTTAGAGTGAAAAAGGGTCTTATATAAGAAATGGTTCGGCTTTGCTCGCATAATATTTCAACGTTATTTCTTCTCTTTTTAGAGCAGGGGGGCCTGTCCTGAACGCGCCTGTCACTAGTCTTAGGCCTTGCATATATATCCTGTCTAATTTTTTGAGGCGCGTTCTT
This sequence comes from Cimex lectularius, assembly GCF_000648675.2. Lineage (NCBI taxonomy): Eukaryota > Metazoa > Arthropoda > Insecta > Hemiptera > Cimicidae > Cimex > Cimex lectularius. Next base: position 570,347 of record NW_019392897.1, on the reverse strand, counting down.
CTTGCCGAACTGTAGGCCATACAACCGTACAATAAATTCTGGCACAGCAGCGTTTGAAAAATGATCATCAATACCTCTCTTTCTGCTCACCACTTAAAGTTCGAAAGGTATCTCAGGAGGTTGATGACCATCTTGCACTGGACTTCGATTTTCACGATATGTGGTTGCCACCTTAGCTTCTCGTCGAAGGTCATATCGCGAGATCTTGAGCGGTTCGCATACCCGAGAGCTTCGTTCCTCATCCGGAGCTGAGGTGGATCATGTTCCCTCCTCAGTTTACAGAATTGGACTGCCCTCATCTTTTCGGCCGAAAGGGTGAAACCTATCCTCTCGGCATTGGCAACCATTTTGTCGATTGCGGTCTGCACTCTTCTTCCAACTTCTTCTAAATCTATACCATGTGCGTAAATCGTCGACGTAGAGCGAGATCATCATTGGGGGCTTAATGCCATCGACGATACCGTTAACCGCAATCGTGAAGAGTGTAACCGCCAGTACCGATCCCTTCGGGATCCCATTTCTTTGCTCTCTCCTTTCGGATAGCGTACTTCCCAGTCTTACCCTAAACCACCGGTTGCTGAGGAAACTCCTAAACAATTCGGGGAGTCTACCTCTCATGCCGAATTCGTGACATCTCCGGAGGATGCCATACTTCCATGTCGTGTCTGCACCTCGTCCTCGAGAAGAACTTCTTGGTCAACGGAAGCATGTCCTCCCCGGAATCTCGCCTGATGTCGGCAGTAGAGTCCCCGAGTCTCCAAAATCCATACTAGTCTTCTGTTTATAATAGACTCGAGGACTTTACCCAAGCAGGTGGTCAACGATATCGCCCTGTAGCTTGATGGTTGGCTGGGGTCTTTACCTTCTTTGGCGATCGGTACTATGATGGCTTCTTTCCATTGCACCAAATGTTATTATACAACTCTATGAGGCGACGCCTATTCACCTGTGGGAAGTGGCGAAGAATCGCGTTTGGCACGCCGTCGATACCAGGAGCTTTTTCTTTTAGATCGTCTATGGTTTTTTCTAGTTCAGCCATCGTTATTGGTCGGTTGTACTCTTCCTCGTTTTAGTTAGCAAAGTCCAGTACAAGCTGTTACATTCTGCGCTTTTCTGTACGGAACCTTTCTGTGTATGACCGATCGCTCGACACTTCCTCGTAGTGATGAGCCAGCGCATCGGCCAGCTCCTTCGGCTCCGAAATGATCCGATCAGTCACTTTTAGTGCTGGTATTATTGGTGTTTTTTTTGTCTTCCCCGCGATCGCTTTTATTTTTCCCATATCTGTATCGGCGACGTTTCGTTATTTAGCCCCGATACATATTCTTGCATGCTTCTCTTTTTCTGTTGGGTCAATAACCTTCGCTCTTTTGCTCTTTTTATTTTAAAATCTTCTAAATTGGCCGACGTGAGACTTCTTTTCAATTTTTCAAGCGCCCTTTTCTTTTCTTTCTTTGCCGCCTTACACTCCTCAGTCCAAGTTAAAGTGTTCCATGAGAGGCTAGCGGCAATGGACGGATAAGCGAAGCTCAGGTCGATTGCAATGAATCTCCCAGTGTAAATAGTTATATACGTCGGATTTTCATTGTTAAGTAGCACCATACCGTATTCATCTATGATATCTTCTATACGCCCGCCCCTGGAGTCCGTCGTCTCCGACCTCCACATTGTATTGTATCCTAATAGCAGGCAGGGTCGGGGTAGTTGACCTATTAATCTTTTAATTTCTGTATGGTGCCATCTTCTATCCGGGAGGTAGATATTGCATAAGATCATCTCTAATGGAGTTTTTGTTTTTATTGCGATCGCTTGTTTTTCAGTATTTAACGCCAATTTGTCGTATTTGAATTTTTCGTTGTATAGAGCTACTCCACCATGCGCCCCTCCACCGGGTTCGGGTTGGATTTCCCTGCTTACGCAGGAAAAACTCCAGAGGTGATATTTCTTCCCGGGTAGAAGATGGGTTTCCTGTAGCGCTATTACGGTTGGTTGTTTATATCTGATTATTCGTTGTAATCCTTCTTCATTATTTTTTAACCCTCTCACGTTCCATTGCAAAATGTTTTCGTTCATCATTATTGTTAAAAGTACAAATTATTGTAACTGGTTGGTCTATGGCATGAGTCATGTCTCTATTGATTGGTTCACTCCTGTTGCCTGTGTAGGTGGCTTGCGGGGTTTTCCTTTAGGCCACCCTTTCTTGTTTTTCTTTTTAACCTCCTGGAAATCTTCCGAGTCGACCGAGGTAGTCAACTCGGTCCCGGCGTCCCCCAACCCTCACTCTCCAAGCTTTTTGACATCCTCCGGATTTACTCCGGGAGGCATCTGCTCGAGGGAGAGAGACGAGGGACCCGAGATGTCTCCAGGGGTCATTATTTGGTGAGGGATAGTCGACGGCGGGGCCGCCATCTCTAAAGAGGTCGTAGGACCTTCTGTCTTATCACCCCCCGCTCATGGGCGGAGGTTTATTTGGTCCTCCCTCCGATTTTGAAGGAAGGTTTGGGAGTGCCGTAACACCCTCCACTGGTTTTACCCCGTCTTTAAGTCGGGGAGGGGCACCAGTGGAACCCGGAAGATGTATATTGATGGGGATGGCTCTGTTTGGACGGCCATCTCCACGGTCAAACCTTTTTTTGGTGCCGACTGTCCGGCAGCCCTCGCATAGCTCATATTTGGCCGTGAAAACGCTGAGCTGCGAACTAGAGCCCTTGCTTCGACATAACTCATGCCTTTTTCTGCCTTTAACCTCTGTATTTCTCTTTCCTTTTTTAGTATTGGGCACGAACTGGATCTTGCATGGTGCTGCCCATCACAATTTACACACCTCGGCGGATCTACACATGGCCGTCCTTCGTGCACTGACACGCCACACGAGCAATTCGTGTTCTGGCTTCTACATCGAAATGCTTTATGGCCAAACTTTAAGCATTTGAAGCATCTCATTGGTGCCGGTACAAAAGGACGAACCAAGAATCTTTGGTATATAGTCCGTACTTCTCTCGTTATCTCTGGTCTGTCAAATGTTGAGAGACGCTGTATTTATGAGACCCCTGTCCGTTTTTCGTTTTATTCTTTTTATTTCAATCACCCCCTGGCTTGACATTTGACACAAATTTGACTTGGCTTGACACAAATTTTTTTGGCCTTATGATCTTTGCATATTAGCCATGTGACAATTCATATATGTGTGTTCAAATTTGGGGGGGGTTAATGTGAAAAAAGGGCCAGAGGCGACGGAGGGAATCGAACCCACAACCGTCGGTTCACCGACAAATATGTTCGTATGTACTCATAAAGAAAATTCGATAGACAAAACCAAAAACTCACACTTACAGATCATATGTATGCATATTTATTATGTATTTAAAAACAAATGTATTATATGTATTTGAAACATCAAAAAATTCATATAAAATAATTTTAAAGAAGTATGTACACTTTAAAATTTCAAAATATGTATGTAAAAATTTAAGTTTTAAAATGTTATAATTTTCTTTTGATTTGCTTTCGAACTTTTTTCGTTTAAGATAATTTCTTCTTGATTACTTATCAGTTGTGTTATTGTATTATAACTCTCTGAATCTCCCTTCAGTAAAAAAACTGACCATTATTTCAGTTAAAAGCGTGTCCGCGTCCGTTAGAGAGGTGTCCGTTGTAGAGGGTTCCAAAATACATTGATTTCCTATATCATTGAGTCGGGACTAGACAAAATTGTCCGGTACGAGGAGTGTCCGTTAGGAGGGGTTTCACTGTGTTTTCTCCAGTCTGGTATTGTGAAAATATACCAGGGAAAGAGGTAATGGCCGGCGTTTATAGGAAATAGCGCTCGCTCCTGGAATAGAAATTCTTAATTCGGTAATTTTTTTAACCAACTTCTAGTGAACCAATTTTAAAACGTCTTGGACCACATTATCCAGAAATGTTAATAGTATTTTTCAAGCCAATAAATAAATTTTGGTTAAATTGTCCCGCAACATTTTGTCAATCAAACAGCAAATGATGGCGTCATGAGCAAGATGACGTAAATATTCAAGCAATATGATCGTCAAAATTAATTTGGAATTGAATCTATTTCATCACAAATCCAAGTACACAAAATAACAAGCTAGTTTCATTAAAGCAGGGGTCGAAAACGCCTTTAACACAAATGTGTTTGATACACTGGCGCAAGCTGAATCTATTTTATTTCCGGGTTTCTAATTTTCTTCGGCGGATTCTCCCAGGCGGCTAAGGCCAAAAGGCATACTCTAAACGATTGATCAACTTTTTTTATGTTATGGAAACAGGCTGATGGAAATGTTGATTTACACAATCGGAAACGAATTCCTCGCAAAGGCAAACAATCGAGATCGTATCCGATACGCAACGCATTTAATAATAATATCCCACGCTGACTTTGACATAATGGCTGGGAAAACAATCGGCAGGAATGTGTCTACAACCGAGTCGGATCGAGTTTCATTTTCAATCGGCCCACACTCATTTGAGGCTTTCGGTCACTGGCCGTAACCGCTGAAAAAACAAACTTTGGCAACGTGGTCCTCGTTCTGATGGATTAAACAGTGCTCCTGGTTACACAGAAAGAATATTTCAATCATACCGCCGGGCTAATTACTTTATTTTTGTTCGTTTGCTTTCATACTTTTCCCCCTGTGGGGTTTTTCAGATCCCGTTATTTTGATAAAAGGTACACATTTACCGCAGAAAACACCCACTTCTGTATATTCAGCTATTTCGTTTGCCATTTGTTAAATATAGAGTGATTATAGAATCATCTAAAGTCATTACATTCCATGTAATTGACAGTATAATATAATTAAAATAATTAATATTTACTCCATTATATTTCGTGGTCCGATTGACCAAATAACTTCTTTAAATTAATTAATCTTTATGTAAGGTATTGGTTGAAATGATAAAGCTAGTGTCACGAGCGGGTTTCGAACCCACGACCTTCGACTAAATACGCCGCTGTTCTACCACTCGAGCAATCGTGACTTCGATCCACTCGGACACCAACTTCCCATTTCAACCTACCTTTCGAAAAAAGCAAAAACTAGGGAAAATTTAGAGGTAGGTTTGAAATGGGAAGTTGGTGTCCGAGGTCGATCGAAGACACGATAGCTCAAGTGGTAGAGCAGCGGCGTATTTAGCCGACGGTCGTGGGTTCGAATCCCGCTCGTGACACTAGCTTTTTCATTTCAACCAATACCTTACATAAAGATTAATAAATTGCATGAATGATTATTTGAAGATGGTGAGATGCGGCCTGGAGAGACGTAGGTTTTAGAAAAACATTTACTTTATCGTGCCAACGTTTGATCTTTATTGAGATCATCTTCAGGGCCTGGGATTTATAAACTTTGTTTAAATTTTACAAATCCATGTAGGTTATGAAAAAAAAAATTATAATCATCTTTAGGGCTTGGAATTTATAAACATTGTTTAAATTTTACAAATACGTACAAATACCTTAATTTATAAAATCAATTTTTTAAATTGTCCCGCAACTTACATCGGAATTCCTCCCAATATCTGGATAAAAGAATAAAGCAACATATATATAATTGCAAAAAAGCAAAAAAAAAAAAATCCTACCACACTGGCTACCAACCGTTTTGAACACCAACAAATTTCGACTTCAAATATTACACACAGTACAAAACAAACATAAACGTAATTTTTCAGAAATGGTTTACATCAACAGGGATAAACACAGCATCAATTACATAACAGACACATGTAAACTCAATCATTATTTAACGGTCACAAAACACCACACATAATTGAATTAATATTACATTAATCATCAAACCCTGCATTATTTCTGCAATAACTAATTCGTAATCGAGTAACGTCAATAAATAAAGTTGGGTAAATTTGATGTCGCTACAATTAAAACGCCAGTACTACTAAATTAATTGAAAATTTTTCTAGTCTCTATGAGAATAATACGCCTAAGACCGAGGAGAAATGTATTAGATTGTCCGGAAAATAATGCGGGTTTTCATATTTTCTTTCAATTACCGCTTTATATAATACGTGACTGTTTACATTTGATGGCGTAACATTCTTCCGAATGTCAACAACTTCTAGAGTCTTGGTGTAAAAAGAAAATAATAAAATTTAATACTCTGCCCACATTAGGTTCACTCTCCGTAAAAAGATCTCTCCTGTCTTCTTAAATATTAAGGGTATTCACTATCTTTGTATTAACCCTGTTAACTCGGTTAGATCGAGTTAGATCGAGAAAAATGATGTAAGAATCGGCTAGTTAACAATGCTCGATCTACCAGGCGAGAGCCAATGTTAGGTTTTAGGTCGAAAATGTAGTCACTTTGCTATCCGTTAGGGCGTCGGTAACCAACATGGCAGCCATGAATTTAACAGTTGTTTTTGGTTTACACGTACTTTTATTCTTAAATACGCATTAATTAAATCAGACCAATACATTTCTTTTGTTAATTTCTGACCTGTCCTTATGCTCTCATTCATAAAAGATATCCTATAAAGTTGTAGGGTGTTAGACGTTAGGCCACGTTCAACGATTTTAGGAGAGCACTGTGAAAAATGTTTTGTTAATTATTACTTTAAATTGTTTTTCTGCACAATTCAGGCAATATCAACAGCAAGATTCTTAGACGACTAATGGGACGATAGGAACTAAGAACGGCGCACTTGAACTTTTTTTTATACAAAATGCCACCACGTTCAACGATTTTAGGAGAGTACTGGAATTTTTTTTAAATTATTAATTTTAATTAAATTAAGGCAAAATCAACAGCACGATTCTTAATACGTCATGCAGCGACTAATAATTATTTTGTTCATCCTCCTATATTATTACTTTTACTATGTTTTTATAATTGATCGTTGAAACAAAAACGGATTTTTGGTAACGGATGATAAAACAAATGATTTCAAATTCAAATGACAAAATGACAAACTCTTTTTCCGATATTTCATTGTTTTGATGCCAAAATTGAAAGAATATTAGTCAAAACGAAGGGTAAAAACCGACAAACGGCAATAATTTAAAGGATGGACGTGGCGATATATTTCAAGTCAATAGAGGGTATAAACACGCACCGCAATTACACAGTTTCACTTTCACGTAAATAAGCCGGACCACGTCAACTTGGATTTTGAAGCCTTCTTACAAGTTAGTATGTAGGCACGAATTGAAGAGTGTCATTTGTTAGTACTTTTCGAGTGCTCATTTTGAATGAAAGAGTATAAATGAAAGTAATTTTCCTTTTATATTAACATTTGGCATCTTACAATTTCACACAAAAGAAAACCAAAACAAACAACAACAATCCTTCAAGGAATGTTATAGCTTTATTTTTGGTTCTACCAATTGCCAAGGGCAGCATTGCGGAAAAATAAACGGTTAACATGCTAAGAAAAGAATGGGGCATTCTCGATCTTACTGGACATTTCTCTATTTGAGTTAACACGAGCTAACATCTTACAAACATCGTGAATACCCCTAATATTCCCCTCCCAACTGCTGATATGGTATCGTACGTCGGATTTACATCGAAACGCCTACGTGGAATCCTCACAGCGACTGAAACGTCAGAAGGTTATGAAACGATATAGAGCTCTTGCACGACTTCTTGACAAACGTTCTAATTTATCTCACAAAAATAAAAGGTTAACAACATCATAATTAAGCCGATATGGACTTACCGACTGGAAGTCACGAACATTCCAACATGCGCCGCATTTAAACTCCTCATTCCTTAAACTTAGGAAAAATACTAGATGTTACATTTTATGTATCAAACATAACTACACATACGGACTTCAATATCACTTTTGTTTAAAATGCAATCTATTCCCGTAACCGAAAATTTCACAAAACCCTCCCAACCGCACATCAAAAACCTGGCACCGACGAAATACCTCGAACCCTCATCGCCGACCGAAGAGACAATGCCGCGAGATCTCCTAGGAAGTGATGATAGTGAAAGTGATAATGACACAAGTATTAATCAGTCAACATTTTACAATAATTGGAGTGATACCAATGGGTATTTTCTCCACTCGTCATTTTAATTTTTATATATATTTCCTTGTTCATTGTTACGTGTTAGTTACATGTTACCTACAAAGCTGGTAGTTGTAATGTATTACAAATTTTAAAAAATGTTTGTATGCTTTTGTGACGATAATACGTTCGAGAGGGGAGACCCTAAGGTTGAGGAAAGACAGGAAAGATGTTGTTGTTGTTGTTCTGATATTGTCTGAGCGTGTTCAAACGAATCTTCATTACTCTTATTCCTCTCAAAAGATTTTTTTTTTTAAGTAAATTTTTATTTTTATTGTTCTATTCTGGACACATACGTCAAAGATTTTTTTTCGTTCAATTCAAATTTTTATTTTTTATCAATAAAGAGTGTACCGTTTTATTTTGGTCTCACAAAAATTGGAGGCACCGGCGAGATCTGTTATAATTTACAGACAAATATTAGGTGTTATTTTCTTATAATATTATAGAAGATTAACATTTCTCGATCAGATATGGGGAATGGTGAGGAAAATCTGATTTCGGTTGCATCCGAAATGTTGTCGCAAATGAAACAAAACACCCCAAAGACGCAAAAATTAAAAATAAATGAGATGGCCGGATCCGACCTGATCCCTTTATGTGAAATGGTTATGGAGAATGACCAATTTATGAACCTCATGAAGAATATTGTAGCGAATGCCTGCCAAAAAACGAAATTTCATTCCAAGCAGGTGAAAACCTTAATATAGGCAGTAATTCAGATATCGTGAGATGCGGATATCTGAATTACTATCGATTAACGGTCACCAATCTCTACACACTTAATATAGGCATTTGAAAGCCAATTCGAAAATACGGTAAAGAAGAAAGTGACGAAACAGGGAAAGAATCAGCCCAAAATTGAAAATCCGAAAGTTGTAATGGAAACTATTTCAACTCCAAACCCGAAAAGAAACGAGCGTTCGGAAAGCGATGATTCAAGTTCGGAATCGGATTCAGCAATTTCGGTGCAGGTGGACAGACAAAAAGATAAAAGTTTGTACGCGCAGATGTTAAATGTAGCAAACAAAACTTCCACTTATTGCCCTGAATATAGTTCAAGTTCCGAATCAGAGAGTAATCGGGAAGTGGTGTCGGAATATCTTCCCGTCGCCACTGAAAAATTGTCGGGCCACATCCGAAGGAAATTGGATAAATTGCCGAAATTTACCTTGCGTGATGGGGAAAGCACCTTCCAATTTATAAAAGAATTCTATCCTCTTGTAAAAAGGCACAAATACTGGCTTAAATCGATGTTGTTTCATATAGCTGACAACTTATCGACTTCGAATATAATTTTTAATGCTGCTCAACATAAAAAAATTAACTTCGATAAGTTGCGGAACATTTTGCTAAATGAATACGTTAATTTTCACCCAACTATTTGCATTGAAGATTAAATGTTTGTTTAGAGTGCAATAATATAGAGAAAATTTAAAGGATTTCGTGGCCAATTCAATTTTGACAGCCAAAGTGTACATTGCCAAGGGATGTAAGTGAAGAAGATCAGGTGGAAATAATTAAACAGAAAATACACCTGAGATTTTTGGCTCTCATGCCTTCAGGGATCGAAAATTTTGTAAATGTATTTATATGCCGAAGTAACTAGAATGGAAGAGATATATGCCAACCGACATAGCCATATAGATAAGAATATTAATAATAATAATGATAAAAATTTAAGTGGCGCCAAAATCTTACGCCGAGAATTTGCCGGCTTCGCTCCGTGGAGACGGGCGGGGTTACTTAATGAATTAACAATGATGTACTTAATATTAAATTTTTAACAAATGGGCGCCACGCTGTTTATATACACGGAAACAGCGAACCGTAAATAAAGAAAAATAAAATAAAATAAAACAAAGAAAATTCAATAACAGTAAAATTAATTTAAAAAAAAAACAATATTTACATAAGGAAACAAAAAAAACACATTTATTCCAACGGAAACTAAAATATTAAACATAGACTAATCTTAATTCTCTACGGGTAACATTTTAATAAACTTACACACTAAAGGAACCTAAATCATAAAATCTAAATAAACATTCCTTAAAACTAAACTTTCCTGGGAACCAGTGTCCAGATATTCTTCTTTTCCAGGCGCTTGAAAATCCCCGCTTCTAGGAATGTGGAGCACCTTCTCTGAAGTTGAGTTTGTCCGCGATCGCCTTCGTTGATTTTCTTTGATCCGGCCAGGCCGTAGGGATATCCGTCTCGACGCACACTGTCCTCGCTTTTTCTTTACTCCTCTAAAAATACATTTAAAAAAACGCGCCGAAACAAAGACGATTTTTACTCGACATCGGATTCATATTCATCGAATTCAACGTTGGCAGAATGTATCAGACCCAAAAAATTAATGGCTCTGGGCATAAAATATTTGAAACAAAGAGAAAAAAATACACCCGAAAGTATTTACGCATCACAGGCCCGCAACGAAAACGGTGAGGAGATTAGACCGTCTTCCGAACCTCAATATACAAATAGAGCCAAGCCGATACAGAAAAATAATCAACTTTTGTCAATCAACTCGAATCTGTACCTTACAATAATTTTCCGGCTTACCCTAATGTTTTTCCTCCAGGATTTCCATTTTGGTCTTCACAAATGTTACCGCTCTTTGTTCCTTATTACCATAATTTTTTACAAAAACAAAGAAATGGTAATCGCCCCTATATCAGAGGATATTACCGATCTGACAATAATATAAACAGATGGAACACAGGCCCCAGGAATTCGACGAATGATTCACGCCGCGAACAAAGTAGACGAAGGAACAATTATTTCAGTCAAAACAAATTCCGGCCTTTTCGAAAAGAAGATAGGAACCACTGTGAGTTCCCAAACAGCCGATATTTTTTATGCGTGAACGGCCAATGATTGATCCTATGCAACAAAATGTTCCATTTCATCCGTATGTTATTCCGAGGAGGTTAAACAGCACGCCCAAGCGTCTACGTTTGAACAAAATCAAAATGCCTCTTTTTCAAAAAACTAATATACGCGGGATTTAGCCCCGGCATCCCTTTTGAATGTTGCGAAATTTTGGTGAAAACTTTTAAAAAAGATATTTATGCGCTGTTACACACGGGAAGTGTACTTTCATGCATTTCACTGAAATATTTAGAGAGCATGGATATTCAAATTAAGGCCTACACTTCGAGAGTCCAATCGGATTTGGTGGCAATTAACTCACAAAATATTGTGCCAACCGAAGGTCACAGTGTTAAGAATCGCTATTGGAAATTGGGAAGGTGAGATTGAGGCTTTAATCTTAAAAGAATTACCTGTGCCCCTCGTGTTAGGTTTAGATTTTTTGAAATTAGCAAAGCTAGTTATATCACCGAGTGAGAATTGTGCGTGGTTGAGGGAAGACCGATGTATAAAAATTGAATTTCGACGATCATCTGCAACATCTCTCAATTTAGCTATTTTTTTCTTCAAAGAATTGTTCTTGGTTCAATTAATTCAAGAACAAATACCCAAACGTACTGACGACCCGCAATGGCCAGACAAATCTAATGACCGTAAAGTTAAATATAAAAAAAGATAAAATCATCAGAGCTCAGCCATATTCATAAAATCCTATTCAGATGGAAAAAATGCGGATAGCAGTTCAGGAACTCCTGAATAAAGGAAAAATTGAACAAGCGACGGAATCACCGTTTGCTTCACCGGCAATTTTGGTAAAGAAAAGGCCTGACACCGATAATACCGTTTGTGTGTCAATTACAAAGAAATAAATAAGATTATTGAGCATGTTCACTGACCATTACCCTCTATAAAAAATGCGGTAGATCAATTATGAGACGCTAAATACTTTTCCATTCTGGATCTTAACAAAAGTTTTCACCAAATACCTCTTCATCTAGACAGCAAAAAATACACGGTATTTGTCACACCATGGGCCACCTATCAATATAAATATGTGCCGTTTGGTCTTTCCATCGGATCGTCAGTCCTTGGTATATTAATAGATAAGTTGTTTGGAAACGTGAAGCATAAATTTTTATGGTCATTCATTGATGACTTTCTAATTTATTCAAAGAATTTAGACGATCACATCCCATGTTTTAGACAAATTAGGCGAAGCTGGACTTACCGTAAACCCCGAGAAAATCCAATTGGTCACAACGGAGATTAAGTTTATGGGTCACTTAATTAGACATAATGAAATAAAAATCGATTCGGAACGTATAAGAGCGATTAGAGAAATTCCTGTTCTGAAAAATTTGAACAGTCTAGCTAGCTTTCTGGGTGCAGTAGGGTATTTTAATAAATTCTTACCTCATTTGTCCACTAGCGCCGCACCTTTAAATACTCTTAAAAAAGAACAATTCGAAACTTGTCTGGACCAAAGAATGTCAAACAGCATTTCAAGAAATAAAATCAATAATTACTAGCTCACAAACCTTAACGATGCCGGATTTTAATAAAGATTTCATTGCAATAACGGATGCATCTTCGATTGCGGTAGCTGGTGTGTTAGCACTACCATTCCTCTCCTATGGGCGCGCATCTGGGATTAAAAAATCATACAACCAAATCAAGAGGGCTTTCATTTACCCAAAATGCGCACAGACATCCGGATTCGCGTTGCAAATTGTATTTCTTGTGCACGGTTTAAGCCCGATAGAACTGGTAATACAGGAGAGCTGGCATCAACGAGAGTAGAACACCCGATGGTAAAACTTTACATTGATTTCTTGGGCCCGCTCCCCACATCACAAGGAGGAAACAAATATGTATTTTTGGCCTTTGACGCCTTCTCTAAATTTCTTTGGGCGATCCCTATACGTAACTCTACTGATAAAACGGTAATTCAGTGCTTAAAGAAACATATTTTTGCTCAACATGGGTTATGCAAAATTATCGTGTCTGACAATGGCCCTGCGTTTAGGAGCGTAGTTCATTCTGTTTTAAAATGGGGATTGCATATCACTTAAACATACCATATTATCCGCAAAGTAATAATGTAGAACGGTCCATATCATCGCTAAAAACAGCCATAGCCATCTACCACTCTTCGGAGCAGAAGAAATGGGAAAATTTTTTACCATTCATAGTTCTGACGTTAAATGATGCTGAACATGAAGCGACTAAGTTCACCCCTGCGCAAGTTTTTCTGGGAAGGGACCTATATCACCCTTTCAATTTAAAGGTTCCGATGGATGTTATGAACAGCCTGGACAAAAGAAGAAATGGATAGCTTTTGGTATCAGACATATAACAATTTGATGAAAGCAAAAGAGGCAATGTCCAGTTCATACAATGCTAAGCGATGGAACGTAGTGTTGGAAAAGGAGATACAGTTCTGATTAGATCTCATTATTTATCGGCAAAGGTGCATGACCGTACTGGGAAACTAATGCCAAGATATGATGATCCATTCAGCGTTATTGATGAGCCTTCGGGAGTTAGTTACCTTTTAGAAAAAATGGAAGTCCCTAAGGTCAAGGTTCGTGCCCATATAACGCAGCTCAAAAAAATAAACTGTTCGGTTTTTTATTTATAATTTAGTAGAAATTTTAAAAAAACTGGTACACTCTTGTCATTTGAAATTATATTAGTTACTATTATCAGGATAATTATCCTTGACTCTTTTTTCCATTTGCCCAAGTAATCCTTGATTCCTTTCATGCACACGAGCCATCCTACAACATAGCTTCTGCTTCCATCTAGCCTCCTCTAGAGAAGGTCCGAAGTATTCGTGTGTCGCATCTATTGTAGAGAGGAAGCAATCCGGACATCAAGAAATCGCATCACCATGAAGAGCCATGTATCTACCTCTGGAAGTACCGAGAGAGACTGGACTCAGCTGAAGGGGAAACAGTCCAGGGTCATCAAGGAAAGGACATCGATTCACACGACCCTTGACGGATGTTAGAATTCAATATGCAGGAAGGATAAGTTCAAGAAATTCAAGAAGCTACCCTAGATGACATCTATATCCGACACGGCTGAAGACACATCCTGATACAATCCTTGAGGTCGCAAAGCATCAGAGGAGGACTATGTTAAACATATTTATAATATCATTATATTGTTAAAAAGTTTTTTTTTCTTTTTTAAGAGGGGATGATTTTGTGACGATAATACATTCGAGAGGGGAGACCCTAAGATTGAGGAAAGACAGGAAAGATGTTGTTCGGATATTGGCTGAGCGTGTTCAAACGAATCTTCCTTCCTCTTATTCCTCTCAAAAGATTTTTTTTTGTAAGTAAATTTTAATTTTTATTGTTCTATGCTGGACACATACATCAAAGAGTTTATTTTTCGTTCAATTCAATTTTTTATTTTTTATCAATAAAGAGTGTACCGTTTTGTTTTGATTATTTTTTATTTTGGTCTCGTCACACTTTGTTTACTTTCGAATAATTTGTCTTTGCTAAGTTATCAATGCATGATGTTTGCGTAATTTCGTTTTGAGTTCAAACTCCGTCGGAACCATGCCCCACGGCCAAAAGCATTAATGAAGTCTTTACGTGAGCCCACTCATGTGTGTAAGAGAGCACCGTGCAGAGAAAGTTTTAAAAAATCGAAAGAGAGACTTTAAGAGATCGTAAAAGGATTTCTTCCTTAGTTGATAATTGACTGCGAGCTTTGGTTGAAGAAAATCCCAGAACAACTATTCATAAATTTCCACAAAATCTTTCAGTTAGCAAATCAACCGTCGCTGACCACGTTAAGCCAATTGGAAAGATGAAAACGCTCGAAAGTTTGGTTCCTCATGCAATAAACGACCTCCAAAATCATCGTTATAAAGTTTCTCAAGACTTCTTTACCAAAAAGAACCAACGTTTTCTAGACAGAATTGTTACTCGTGATTAAAATTGGATTTTCAACGATAATGGCAGACGTTCTGGACAGAGGATCGACAAAGGAGAAACAGGACCACACTTTCAAAAAACCCCAACTTATCAATAAAAGTTGATGGCCACTCTAGGTCAGCTTCATTTGGGCAGATTTATTTCAGCTTCTTGAATCCTGGCAAAACAATCAATGCCGAAATTTATTACTCTCAAATCAAATCAATACACCATAAATTCGTATTTTTTCGTTATTTTTGGTCAATCGGAAAATGATGATTCTGTTACACGACAATGCTCGGCCCCATGTCTCACAAGTGCCAACATGAAAATTGTTGGATCATGGTTATGGGTAGGGTTGTGATTTATATCCAATAAAAACAGAAGTTAAATTTACCGTCTTGTGACTCCGATCGGTCTATTTTCGATGAAGTCTCTGATTTTATGTAGTGTTCCATTGTGTAAGATCCAGGTGAGATTTCCTGAGGGTACTTTCGTGGGGAATGGTGTATTTGTGTATTTCCCCCCAAAAAACCATGAATTCAGAGTGGTTTAGTTTATGAATGGCTGTGTCAGCTATAACTAAAGCACGACATAAATCGGTATCGAAACCGGACTTTCCAGACCCAGCTCTGTGGCAGCTAGTGTCACATAGGTTTGTTGAAACTTAGACTTCCTGCCTTTGTTTTCCTTGTGTTTTGCTGTCCTTATGTGCAGTGTTGCCAAAAAACGTGTTGCTGTTGATTCAGGTTTATCACAGCAAACACAGTATAAAACGTCTGCATTGCCCTTAAAGTCTAACTTGAAAACTAACGCACATACTTTTTAACAAGATCTTTCGTCTTTGCGGTGACTTTCGGTATTTTAGGAATAGTCAGTTCACAACGCACAAATAATTTTTCACGATGGAAAACGCATGAGAGACTGGGTATTGGATCAACTGAGAAGTAGGGAAAGAAGAGAACTGAGGTCGTAATATTTCCATGAATCCAATTAAACTATTCCAAGAGAACATTTACAGTGGTACAAACACTATTCCTTTCTCCATTTATTCCAAGAGAAGCAAAGGCGACCGAAAGCTCGCGGAAAGCGGCGGAGCAGCAACTGAACAAATTCATTCTGCAACAAAACTCGTTCATTATGTGGAATCGGAAGAATGGGAGCCCATAGCTCTTTTTCGGAGAATTTTTCTTTTTGCCTGCTCAGAAACATTTAAATTTGACGTGCCAAATACCGATATGCCGGATATGTAAAAAAATATGTAATTACGACTCACTTATGCAAAAAGATGCATTTATGGCAATATATGCACAGATATGCTTAAATTGATCCCAAAGGCTTCAAAACATATTCAGTTTGTTAAAACTGGATGTTTTAGTTAACCAGAAAAAATATGCAAATGCATATATTTCACAGCCGTATTTGTGAGGTATGCTTCACTCTACCTATTCTCCATTTTTCCAGACTCCTGGACAAAGTTTTACAACATGAAACATTTATTGATCAAAAGTTGATATAAAATACATTTCAGAATTTTTTAATAATAATACCCAAAATTCTATTCAAAAGGCATAGAGAAGTTGCCATCATGTTGGAAGAAGTGTATTGATATTGATGGAGGGTATTGTAAAATCTTTTTTTTTTGTAACTATAAATCTGTATTATTTTCGGGAGACCCAATATAAGGTTATAAGTTATATAGGGCTAGGTTTAATATTTCTATACTAACACTACTAGATTTGAACTAATTTGCGAGAGCAGCTCCTCATGCTTTTCTTTAATTTATTCATCGTTTTAGCTGTCTCTATGCCGGAACTAAAATGTTAATTTAACCCTTCCAAGGTTTGGCTGTAGGCGGGTTTTGTAAATTTCAATAACATTTCTAGGGGACCGCGGTAGCTGGGGTAGTTAGTGTGTTGAACGCGTGGTCGTGGGTTCTATTTCCACCGGCGCCTCTTGAATTTTTGACCCATACACCTACCAAAAGATTAATCGAAATTTTCGAATTCAGGCTAATGTGCTAGACGCGACAAAAAAAAACACGTTAATTTTCCGTTTTATACTATGTGGATTTATCGTTTTTTCCTTGATCATGTTCTAAGTATTCCCTACATGGTATTGTGGAAATACATATTCCTTAAGACACTTTTTAAAATTAACATGTACTTACGGTCTACTAAATATATTTGTACCTCAAATAAAACAACAATGCCTTTTAAATCTTGATTTACGACAAAGTCTTACCGTAGAATAATAAAATAGATCGCCATGCTCGTGCGTAATCACAAGTCTAACGTTCTAACTTTCACGGTTTTATTTATGGTCCGGCCGACTGTCACCTTCCGAGCAAATGGTAGGCCGAGGTGGGAGCTTGATGGAGGATAATGGTTCAACACTTCATAAAGTACAATTTATCACTGTCAATTTACCTTGCCCCGTCTATCCTTGACCTGGATATTGTGTATATACATCTAATACCATGCTCATAAAGTCACACAAAAGAAATTTAAATAAAAAAGAAAAGAAAAATCAATCAAAACAAATAAAAACTCTGCCAGGTACGAATTGATTTGGTTCTTCATTTATATAAAACACATAATGCTTTTTTAACATTAACAAAAATTAGCAAAATTAAAGGGTTTAAAATCATAAACGTTGGTTATTGCTTAATATCCAAGACGTAAGTGTTGAAATTTAAAAAATCACCATAAAAATGGGATTTTTAAGTGCAATTTTCTTAATGAGATGTACAGTATTTCTGTCGTCAGTCGAATGGACGTATTGAATTACGAACGATAGAGACAAAGGTCTGAAAAAAAGCCTGCTATTTACATCATACTGCAACAAATAACCTGACGAACAACAAAAATTCAACCTATTCAATAATGATTATTTGGAGATCGTGAGATGCGGCCTAGTGTGACATAGGTTTTCTAAAAACGTTTTCTTTATCCTGCCAACGTTTCGGTCTTTATTTAAGATCATTTCAGGGTCTTGTGTTGTCTGCATTTCAACCAAAATGATCTCCAAATAATCATTGGTTAATGGTCACTAAACACCACACATTTCTACAAGAGAAGAACGAAGAACATGGGATTCTATGAACAGATTTCAACTACATATAGACACCAAGTGAAGAGTATTCTGACCAACAATGAGAAGAAACTTGCATCGGCTATTAATCAGAGAATTTTTTGTTGAAATGCAGACAACAAAAAGCCCTGAAGATGATCTCAATAAAAATTGAAACGTTGGCAAGATAAAGAAAATGTTTTTCTAAAGCCTACGTCTAACCAGACCGCATCTCATCATCAATCATTAACTAACGGTCACTAAACACCACACTATTCAATAAAACGCTTTTTTGGGACTTTTGAGGCGGTTGCGAAGTGTAGTCACTTTTTTAAATATTTCTAATAATTGGTCTTAATGAATGAGGATTTGGTTATTAACACATCTTAATTTTCTTTTGAGTTTGCTGTTCTTTTGAGTTAGGTTGAAACTCCCTAAATGAAATATATCTGTTTGTATTAGTTAGGCTTAGATTAAATTAACAATAATTATTTGTAACAGTAACATTTATTCATTATATTTAGTGGTCTAGTGACCAAATTACTTATTTCAATTAATTCATCTTTTTATGTAAGGTTTTGTTGAAATGACGCTAATAGCCTGTGCATACGTTCAAACCCATGGCCTAGTTGTCTCCCTGTGTATATATATATATATATATATATATATATGTAGGATCGATGCTTCCAACTATTAATTTATCCCCCTGCGGGATAACTCAACAAAAGGAATAGCTGAGAGAGGGAGGTTACTTCAAGTGTCGAATGCCTAGTGTGTCGTGTCGGCTTAACATCGTGTTGTCCTTTCTTGTATTTTGTTGAATAATAAAACCTATTTTTGTGTTGCAAGTGATTTCAATTACTCTACACTCCTCCCTCATCCTACAATTGGGGGCCGCTTTACGGTAGCGATAGGTTGGAGTGTTGATATTGTTGAAAACACGTGCTCGTTGTGCCGTGCCGAGACTTTAAATTTTTGAGTGTTGTCGAACTGAGACGGAAATGGGAAGGAAAAACACCAGTTTCCACCCAATGGCGACTCCTGGAGCGCAGGAGGAAGAAGAAGAAAGACAAAGAAACTGTACCGATAACATCCAAGCCAGCCAAGAAGGGAAAGGTGAAACAGGAAGAGATGTTCTCAGAAGAGGAGCTGAACCACCCGCCCTACGCGACCAAGCAGGAAAGCTTCAGCGAGGAGAGCGACTACAAGCGGGAACCGTTAAAAACGTTCAATAATATAGGAGAAAGCCGGAGAGAGTGTGCAAAGGTTGGAGAGTGGGTTGCATTAAAACGCACACAGTTTACACCGTTGTCCAAAATAAAGGCCAAGTTTTTGGAACCGTATCAAGTTGTCCGGCAGATTGGAAACGGCAGGTACGAGCTGGAGAGGATCAGCGGAACAAGGGGACCAGGGAAAACCACTTCCAGTGCAGACAACATGAAACTTTGGTCAATCGGGGAGACGGGCACAGCACAGATGACGAGGACGACCCAATCAGCGCGATACAGCAGCCTAGTCATTCGAGGGCGAATGACATTTTCAGGATGGCCGAGTTGTAGGATCGATGCTTCCAACCATTAATTTATCCCCCTGCGGGATAACTCAACAAAAGGAACAGCTGACAGAGGGAGGTTACTTCACGTGTCGAATGCCTAGTGTGTCGTGTCGGCTTAACATCGTGTTGTCCTTTCTTGTATTTTGTTGAATAATAAAACGTATTTTTGTGTTGCAAGTGATTTCAATTACTCTACACTCCTCCCTCATCCTACATATATATATATATATATTNGTTATATATATATATATATATATGAATATATATGCAATCCGTGGCAACAAAATTACACTAATTAAAAAGACGTTACTATCTGCGTTTTCCTTGCCACACCTCGAGTGAGGAAAAGTGAGGGAGCTAGAGAATGTTTTTATGTTCCCGGAATAACTCAGTATAAATCCCATTAAAGTTTTCTCATCAAATAATCCAATTAGGAAATACCCAATTCATAATGAATAGGTATTAATATTGCTGGATAAACTGCGTATCCTCGCACTTCCTACACAACCTCCAACCTCGTTAAAAGTGTGAATTGATACGCTTAACGTCATTAAAAAGGAGTTAAATTAAAAATAATTCTGTCTCTTTTTCTAAATACATTAGCATAACACTATTTCTCGCAATCTTCTTCTTACACCATCCAACGCCCCACTTTAGTTTTTGTGTTAAACATGACTCAGCGCTATACAAAATCTCCCTAAATCTAAGTTAACTCCCCTAACTTTCATCAGACCGAATTTTCATGCTTCATTGAAAACTTGTTGGTGCCCGAGTTGATCAAAGTCACGTTAGATCAAGTGGTAGAGCAGCGACGTTTTAGCCGAAGGTCTGGGTTCGAATCCCGCTTGTGGCAATAGCTTTTTAATTTCAACCAAAACCTTACATAAAAGGATTAATTAATAGAAATAGTTTTAAGAAGTTTTAAAAAAGACAATAGGGGTCTTGTGTTAGCCCTGTTAACTCTGTCAAGTCCTGTGAGACCTAATCGGCCAGGTGCGGACGTTTTAAGGACGACCGAGTACCTACTCCTGACCTTTTAATTTAAATTCGGGACAAGGGCTAGAAAGAAAATCAATATAAATTTTCGACCATCATAATAATTCTAAACAAATTATTTGTGACAGTGGTACTGCAATCTAATTTGGAGAGATGATCCATTTGATTTACTCTAATAATGTGAGTTCGGCAAACAGCGACATAATGTAAACAACAAAGGCAATTAATAGGGGTATTCACGATTTTTGTGTTAACCCTGTTACCTCTGGTAGGTCGTGTTAGATCGAGAGAAATGATGACGTAGACTTGTAAGAATCGGCTAGTTAACATTGCTCGATCTAACAGGCCAGGGCCAATGTTAGATGTTAAATCGAAAATATAATCACATTGCTATCCGTTAGGGCGCAGGTAACAAACATGGCAGCCATGAATTTAACAGCTATTTTTGTTTACACTATTTTTATTCTTAAATACGCATTAATTAAATAAGATCAATACATTTCTGTTGTTAATTTCTGACCTGTCCTTATACTCTCATTCATAAAAGATACATCCCATATCCTATAATGGTGTAGGCTGTTAACCGTTAAGATACAAGCTAGGTATGTCGGAGCGAATTGAAGCGTATCATTTATTATTACTTGTCACGTAGATAGATAGCATTTTGAATGAAAAAGTTGATTAATTTTCCTTTTTTATTACCTTCTGGCATCTTACAATTTAACACAAAAGAAAACCAAAACAAACAACAACAAGCCTTCAAGTACAGTTATATCTTTAATTTTGGTTCTACCTCGCCATTTTTTCGCATTGCGGAAAAATTAATATTTAACGTGCTAAAAAAAGAATGGGGCGTTAACATCTTACAAATATCGTGAATACCCCTATTGTTAGTAGAATTGTCAATTGTCAGTCTGATGTGAGTCTCAGTCGTCCACAGCTTCGTTTAATCTACATGGAAGGGTAAATTCCCGGATTCAGAAAATTGAACAAACACTGACACGACATAAGGGAATCACCACTTGAAAATTAAGCGTAAGAGAGGCACAAAAACAGTAAGCAGTAAGTAAGTGGTTCCACGAGCACAAGAAGGGTTTAACACCTTTGAGAGTATTGTGCAGACGTATTTTTTATGACTCCAACTGAATTGAGTTAGCGACGTAAGCTGACACTTTTGGAACTGTTGCGATTTTCAACTCTTAAATAATCTTTACTAGTAAACTTAAACGTTAGTGTAATAAAAAAACCTTTTTTTTAATGAAGTTGCTGAACTCAATTACACAATATGTATAAAATATTGATATTTAATTGTTAGTTATCATTATACATATTTTTTACAGTAAACTAAGTTATGAAAAGAAAGTAAGAAAGTTGAGATGAAAAGTTAGTGTCACGAGCGGGACTCGAACCCATTGCTTAGTAACTTGACATAGCTCTAACTTAATGGTAGTGTATAAGAATACGTATCCCTAAGTAGAAAACGAACTTCACACTATATATATATATATATATATATATATATATANCTGGTGATAGTCCTATTAATGAGTTCAACGGTTTCCTCTACCAGTCTAGATGTTGATAGTTCTTTTTGTAATGATTTTAGACTGGCCTGACTGTCGGAAAAAATTTTAATATCTTTTCCCTTAATCTTGTTTTCCATGAGTGTTCTGCAGCAAACATTAATGGCCCAGACCTCTGCCTGAACTTCACACTAACACTTACGCTAATAAATACAATCCTGAATATTTGTAATTACTTATTCTTTTTATGTAAGGTTTGGTTGAGAATCGTGACACTAACTTTTTCATCTCAACCAAGACCTTACGTAAAAAGAATAACTAATTGAAAGAAGTAATTTTGTCAATTAGGCCACTAAACATATGGATTTATAATTAATATTGAAGTTAATTAACTTGTAATATTACAATTAAATCATAATACAAATATATATCTGAAATATATATGTTATATGTTGGAGAATATATTATATGTATAATATGTATGTAAAACCCATTATAAGTATTATGAAAGTAAATGGATGTATTATATACAAGGGACCCAAATGTTCCCTGTCCAAAACAATTCCCTTCAGGACTTGCAATGCTGAACAATACCACTTAAATATTCACAGGAATTGTTTCAAATTACTGTCACCCGCAAGCGGATTTTGCACGTAACCGCCAGGATGGGGATGAAGGAAACATATGTTTTACATAGGAAAGACGACATCTCTTTGTTAAACCCTTTTATTGTACGGACTCGTACTTTCATAAGTACTCACAATTATCTTCTAACATCCAACTTACTCCCTACCAAACCAAAACTGAACACAACCAAATCCTCTTTTTCTTTCGACCCCTCCTTCCCAACCAGCTCCTCTGCTTCGCGCAATGCCCTGTGCCCGAGTAGCTATGACCTACTACTTCGTACGCCGAGCTCCTTGCAATTAGTAACAATTATTTACAATAATTGTCTTTTTATGTCACAATAACTATACCTAACCAGGCTACTAAAATTATGTACCTTTCTTAACAGTTGCAAAATATTCTCATATAAGTTTTGAAAAAAAAAAAAAAAACAGAAAGGAAAAAACGCTTAGAAAGCTGAATTATTCTTCTTTCAGGCTATGTCAATAAACGTTTAGAAGTTATGTCATTACAAATGTGATCAATAATAATAAAATCAATAATACATATCCAAACGTTTTGTTTTATCCAGCTCTTATTTATTTTCGGAGACAAGATTAATGCCATCACATCTAGGTGGTAAAATTGTAAAGCTCCCAGTAAAGTTTCCAGTATATCTATGAAGTTGTTTCTATGTCATAATTAATTTTGCGATTATTATCAAAAAATATTGGAGGAATTTGAAAGGCGAAAAATTTGAGTAAAAAAATATATTTTTCAATTTTTCTAAAAATTTATAGTCGTATTTGAGAGTGCAAAAAGGAATATCAGCTTGTTCCTTGGTAAAATTTTTAACCTACTTTGCTAAGTCGCATTTGGATATAAAAAAACGAATATCAACATTGTTTTTGTTAAATAATAATAAATGTGTGGTGATTAGTGACCGTTAATAGATATTTATTTCGAAATCGTGAGATGCGGTCTGGTGTGACGTAGGTGTCAGAAAAACATTTTTTTTATCGTGCCAACGTTTCGATCTTTATTGAGATCATCTTCAGGGCTCAAAGTGTTTTTCTTCTGTGTAATTGTGCCATTCTTGCGTGTCGGCACTCTCGACACGACACGCAAGAATGGCCCAATTACACAGAAGACAAACACTTTGAGCCCTGAAGATGATCTCAATAAAGATCGAAACGTTTGCACGATAAAGAAAATGTTTTTCTGAAACCTACATCACACCAGACCGCATCTCACGATTTCTAAATAAGTAATAATAAAGTGGGAAGTTTATGGGCCGACAAACAGCTGAGGTCATCGCCGGCCCTCTGCGTGTTTTCATTCTTTTTCTCTTCTTTCGCGCGTAGTTTGTTTTAAACTGCAGCCATTTGAGCGCCTCGATCTGGTTACTGACTCTCTGATTTCAAATATATACTACGTTTATATCCTAGAATGCTAGTCTCTCGTCTGTACCTCAGGTTGTCAAATACAGAATAGAAACAAAACATAAAATACATATATATACATCACCACAAACATAGATGTCATGTCACATTCACTCCCCCAGAGTAGTTGATATTCCTCGGGGCGGGGTTATAAGCAACCCCTTCCCTAACAATAAATTAACACAAACACAACAACTCGGTAGAAACATAGAAGTCTGGTTACATTCATTCCACCAGAGTACTCGATATTCCTCTGGGCGGGGTTGAACCGTCTCCACTCTCGCTGATAACTTACTTTTGTCTTGTAGTCTTGTCAGTCTGGCCTTTTCCCTTTTCGTACCGTGTTTTTGTTTAAAAAAAATTTTAAACTATTTTGGCCCTCGCAAATTTCAATAAATAGTCTATGTTTTTATGATGTAATCCAAAACAACATATTGTATAAAAGGTCTCTTTAATCGAGTCGAAGGCCTATAAATGAAAAACTGTATTTATGTTCTTATTCTTATTTAATTTTCTTCCTACGTTCAATCATAGACAATCTTTATTGTTTCGTTTCTTCAATTGTAGGCTGAATTTCACAAAGCACAGGCATTCTTGTAATGCTACTTGAATACTTACAAATTTCGGCACATTTATTATATAGCCCGTTCTTTTATTTTGTATTGTATTACCCGAGAAAAAAATACCTGAAAATAAGCGACCCAAATTAGCTGAAAAAAGGTGCTATCACATGAGACAAAAAGTAAGGGAGTGATTGAAAAAAGAGTAAAAGCGTGACAAGAAAGTTGAGCCGGTGATAGAGTGAGGAAGAGTGTGTGAGTGAGTGAATGGTGAGAAAGAGAATGTGATTAAGTGAGTAACAGGGAAAAGGAAATTTAGTAAATGTACAAGGTTTATAATCCCATTGAAAACTACTTTCAAATCAACGATTACGCAATTTCTATTCATGCTGACACTTAATAATTAAATGTATAATGGTTTCACCTATTACTGCAAGGATTCAAACGATTTTTTGTCTTCGTTCATCGTGGTGCGGGTCATTATTTTGGACTCGCAACAATCCATTGTTACGGTGTCAATAGAAAAAGTACGTGCGAGGCTCGATTACTCAGTCCGTTGTTGGACGGACAAAGCAACCACCATTTGTATCCAGAACAATGCTGTAGTAAACGAGTTTTTTCGTTATATCCTAAACACTTACTGTTTCCTGTTGATTTGTTCAACCTTTTACAGTTTTATGTAAGAAGTGGGTTTTCAAAAACCACAGTAGATCACTTCTTGGGAGAGTAAAATAACAAAGGTGTAAGAGCCGAATCTAACCCAAAATCGAGCACTGCCAAAAAGTGAAACACGGTCTCGACGGAACGATCATTTTGATTCTCCAGGCTTCATTGTGTAGCTTATTAGGTTCCTGGTTTATAGTTTGAACATGTGTGAAAGGGAAGAAATCACCTTCAGCAATTGACACTTTCTTAGGATTTGTGGTGATGGGCGCTGCTGAAACAATAATACTGCTCAGGACCTGCTGGGATAAATAAAACAACAGATAAATGTCCAATGTTTGTATTAAAAATTCTCTCTGGAAAATAGGTCGTCAAATTATAAAATAATGCCTCATTGTATTAATCAAATATATATGCCCAAAAGTATAACCGATAAACAAGATGTATCGGAAGGTTATGGTTTGCCTCTTTTTGGAATTAATAAAATCAGTACTGCCATCCCATTACGAGTATAGTTCTATGAATCGGAAAGGTCGTTTTCAATTGTCATTAAATGACATTTCACATATAAGCCGGGAACACACTTACCCGATGCAACGCCATGCAACGCTACCCGACGCAAATCCGCAGTCCAATTTTCCATAAGGTTGTATTACTCCCATGCAACTCTGCCCGATGCTATGCAACGCTACCCTACTCTACGTTCTGCGATCCCCACGGTCCAGATTTTCGTCGAGTCGCATCGAGTACAGTCGAAGACAAAAGAACCGGACACTCATACTTTTATTCAAACTACATGTATTATTGTTGTTATATTAATCACAACAAACTTATTTTAATATAAACCAAATTAACCGAGATCAAAAAATGATTAGTTTTTATTTTAAAAAAATTAATTTTAATGGTTTGGTGGAAAATCAAAAAGAGTACAACAAAACACCGGAAGATCATTTTTTGATATAATAAATTTAACTAACGATTTATTACACGGTTTTTCTAATAAAATTCAACTAATAATTTATTTCAGGGTTTTGCTCATACAATTACACCATTTTCGTCGAGTAGCGTCAGAAAAGCATGCTAATATTTTTTGTAGTTTATTTCAAATTATGTATATGTAATTTTGTCGTTATATTAATTACAACATTGTTATTTTGATATAATTCAAATTAAACGAGATCAAAAATTCATGAGTTTTTATAAAATTTGTTTAATTATGATGGTTAGGCAGAAAATTTATCAAAACACCGGAATAACTTTATTTTAAACAATTAAAATTAACAACTATTTATTACATGGTTTTGCTCAAAATAATGCATTAAGAACAAAAGAGGCGTTGCGATTGTGATACTTATTTGTGGTACACGCTTTGGGACTGTACTTAGCGTGAGCTTGACGTCGAATAGATGTGCACACCCTACCAAAACGTGGCAAGGCGTCGGGTAGCATCGGGTAAGTGTGTTCTCGGCTATAGGCTCGAATTACAGTCCGACATTATGAGGGTGTTTATTATTATGATTTTTAGTTTATTTGTAAAGGTACTGTCAGAAGTCAATCAAAAATAACAGAAAGGACTCGACAAGCAAGAAGACGTTTAGTTATACCAGTTTATAAGAAAACTAATAAATAGGTAACTCAAAGGAGAGCTCGTGTGTAGTCTTTTTTTTATTTTCTATTTTCTATTCTAATTTTATATTCTATGTTTCGTTCACTAACTCCATAATTGCTCTTTATACCCTTCTTATGAATGGTTTAAAGTTTCAACGTTGTCTCTCAACAATGTTCTCGCGTTTGATTGGTTGTTACGTACTCCCATTAAGTTACGTGCATTCGCATGCCTAAAAACAGGAAAAAAGGATTTCAGACTTTCAGCTGGGGAAGCGACCACCCTGCCAGATAGGGCAGTCCAAACTATTTTAAACACTTTATATTTTGTTCTGAGTAACACCTAAATTAAATTACACCTTTTCTCCTCAGCACAGGATGCTTCTAATGCAAACGGTAATGAAAAAATAAAAAGTAAGTACATTTAATTTTGAATTTCTTTTAATAAATAAATTGTTACGAATACTATATCGAAAAGATAATTTCAAAAATGTATTAAACCTTTGGAGAAAATGTAGATAGCGTTTCAAAAAATATATCAACAAAATCATACCATATCAAAGTGAAGAACAATAAAAAACAAATCATATGTTTTTAGGCAATGTTAATAATGCTTTTGCAAGAGTATGTTCCCGAATAGGTCTAGTGCGTCGTAAATCGGCTGGTACATAACCGGAACATCTCCAGATAAGCATGACTGGCCCCATGAGACAATCGCGTATACTTCGTCGGCGCAGACCAAAGGGCCCCCCGAATCTCCGATGCAGACGTCGCTCAGGTGGGTCACGCCCTGAGCACAGACCATCGGGTAGAGGTATTCTAGCCTGCATAACAGCGGGTTCTGGTTGCATATGACCTCGTGGCAGAAATCCCAGGAAAACACCCTAGCGTCAACGACTTGTAAGGCCATCGCGAAGATCCCACCCTGCTCTCCTTCGTAGAGCGGTCTCACTTTCAGGCCCCAGCCGACGGTCTGGCAGATGGTCTTGTTCTGTACGTGGCTCTTCACCCTCAGCATTATCTCATCTTTGTCCAAGGAAGTGAAAGAGGCGGGCCTAAGTCGGGGATTCCACTGAAACGGGATGGTTACCTTGGCCAAGGCGATGTCGTAGCTGATGACCGCGGACATGTAGCAATTGGGATGGGTAAAGGCCAATTCCAAGGAGCGTGTCACTGCGGGCTTGATTGGATTCCTATTTAGGCTACCCGCAGTAACGAACAGATGGGTCAACTCGATGGGTTCCCCTTGGCCTTCTTTGTTGAATATGCGAAAACAGTGGCAAGCGGAAATTATAAAATTCCTGTTTACGATCACTCCACCACACCTTTGGAGATATATGGTTTTCCACTGGATGCTGACCACGAATGGAAATTCTCCCTCGAGAGCAGTGCGACCATTGATTATCTTCTTTGTGCAAGAGCATTGGGAACTGAAGAGTAAAAGTGAAGATGTAACAAATACCAAATACTTATTAAATACGTACATTGCAATAATACTGTGAGTTTAAAACATGTGATTTTTTCTTTTAATCTTCATTCAGGTTTTTCCTTTTATAATTTTTAAACTTCTTTAAATTATTTATTACTTCTGGCGACGCCCGTGCGGGGCCTCGGGTTCTGGTCGGTCTTGGGCTGGATTGAGGGGTGCCTCCCCGGACTCTGAGGTCAAGGAATCTCCAGCGAGCTTAGAGAAGGTGTCGATGGTGACTAGATACCGACCCCTCCTCGATAAAGTCCTGCGCGCAATATTAAGACTAAAAGCATCAGTTGCGAGAAATCCATGTGGTTCCGTTCTTTCCATGCCTGGGGCTGCCACTGCGCCGGGGTCTGCGAGGGCCTCGCTCAGAGGGGGCCGGGCTGCGCCTTTGACTTGCAAATACTCAAGGCTTAATGACCAATAAGGTTGCAGCCTTTAATTTATTAAAAAAAAAAAAAACTTATTTATACTAATGCTTTACCATCATCTGAAAACTCTACCTTGGCACAACTAAGACGACGTAGGTACTCAAAGAAGCACCCCATTCTTAAGCTAACCAAGTAATCAAACATGATAAAAACTAAAACACTATTTACTATCACCTTATAGCGCAAATATTATTCCGCCACGGTTATATCCATTTTTATATAAGAGGTGAAAATAGTACCAAACATCTCGCACAAAACATAGCACTGAAATATGAAATACATTTAATAACGGCATAAAACAACACTACTCTACCTCACAACAGTTTTAAACGGGAAACACACCCGAGGCAAAGCTATGCGAAGCTACCCGATCCAAAGTCCAAGACAAAAGAACCGGATACTCAGACTTTTATTCCAACTACATGTATTATAGCCGTTATATTAATTACAACATACTTATTTCAATATAACCCAAAAGGAACTGGGATCAAAAATTCATTAAGTTTTATTTAAAAAAAATTAATTTAATGGTTTCGTAGAAAATTGATCAAAACACCGGAATACTATTGTTTGATATAATGAATTTAACTAACAATTTATTACACGGTTTTACACATACAATTTAACTAACAATTTATTTCATGGTTTTGCTCATACAATTACACCATTTTCGTCGAGCAGCTTCAGAAAATGACACTCATTTTTTTGTAGTTTATTTCAAACTAAGCATATGTAATTTTGTCGTTATATTAATTACAACATTCCTATTTTAATGTAAGCCACATTAAACGAGATCAAAAATTCATAAGTTTCTACAAAAATTATTTAATTATGATGGTTAGGAAGAAAATTTATCAAAACACCGGAATAATTTTATTTAAACAAACAATTTATTAAATGGCTGTTGTTGGTTCCTTAAATGTTAAACTGAAAATTAATGAAAGAAGTGAACAATTTTATTCAAACGTTGCGTTACCCTCCCACTATTCTTCTCTCTTTCTACATCTTTAAAATTGTATAAGTCCTTCTCTCTTACACATCAGCCAAAACTTTTTTATATTATTGAGAGATATAGGATTAATATAGGTCTAAAAGGGCCTCAGTAATTGTCAGTTTTTTTATTAGACATCATCGTGAATTCCTCACAAGAAATGTCATATGTTGAAAAACAAGTCAAAATTCGTGTCATATGGGTTTATTAGTTATTCAAAAATGGACGCACTATTCATTACAACTAGAGATAATTTGAAAACAGAGATTGAAGAAATCAAAGAGATCAAAGAGAAAATCGTTCAAGAGAAAATTACTTTGAACGAACTTATGACGAAATGGAACAACGCTCTCGCGAGTAGGAGATATCCACTTAAGCAGGAAAGGACCATTTTCAGGACGACAGGTACATCAACCCTCCCAAGATTCGCTTCCAAATTAACGAACCTTTTTCGCAGCTCAGGCCAGGATGCTCTGCCGTAACCACATCCGTGACATTGAATCGGCTATTGAAATTTTCCTGTCCGCACCGACCACGAAGGCCTACGATTCAATCATATACGACTGGGGATTCATTTTAAAACAGGTACCGTGGTGTTTATGTATACCATTTGGTTAGAAAAATGTAATATGTTACAGCTGAAAATCACGCAAGTCAATTTCTCTCGGTTGAAAGAAGAACCAGAAGAAGAAGACACGAATACAAAGACGCTGCCGGAATCTCTTTGGTGGCAGAAAGTCACCTCTGAACGTAAGAAGAGGAACGAAGAGAAGAAAAAATGGCTCAATCGTCACGAACTGCCGCCAGACATCGCCGATTCTTTGACCTCGTCCGACGATTTCAGCTCGGGCATCGAGTCCGACGAACTCCCGGAACTACCACCACGGCCTGCTTATTTGAGTAATTATAAATAAAAAAATTAACCAGGGACTGTACGGTGCTTCTCTTTTCGGCCGATTTTCTCGAAACACCACACAAAAGGTGCATTCCAATGTCCGGACAAGTGCTCTGTGTATGTTCACACAATTTGCAAGTTAATGGCTTTACAATGTTAATGGATACAAGTTAAGAACTTGCTACTTTGAAGTTGCTCCTTCAAACCCGCTCTTCCTCTAATCCCCTTTCGCGTCGTCTAAACTAAACCGCCAACTTGAACAATCCTCCCGGATACGAAACCAATCCCTTCCGTAGGTCGGAGGGTTAATTATTTGTCTGGTAATTAGAAAGGAAACGTCATGCATACATTTTCTACAAGAATATCGAAACTCACCTTCATAATTTCAACACTAAAGCCGGGAACACACTTACCCGATGCTACCCGACGCCTTGCTTCGTTTTGGCAGGGTGTGCACATCTATTCGACGTCAAGCGCACGCCACGTATAGTCACATGCGTGTATCTCAATAATCAGTATCACAATCGCAACAAAAATAAATAAATTGTTAGTTAAATTTTATGAGCAGAACCATGTAATAAATTGTTAGTTAAATTTAATTGTTTTAAATAAAGTTATTCCTGTGTTTTGATAAATTTTCTGCCTATCATGATTAAATCTTTATAAAAACTCATGAATTTAATTTGGTTTTTATTAAAATTATAATGTTGTAAATAATATATCGACAATAATACATGTAGTTTGAATAAAAATATGAGTGTCCGGTTCTTTCGTATCTGACTATACTCGGTGCTACCCGACGAAAATCTGGACAATGGAGAGCGCATAGCGTAGAGTAGGGTAGAGTAGCGTAGAATCGGGCAGTTGTGCACGGGGGTGATACAACCTTATGGAAAATGGACTTTGGATTTGCATCTGCAGCATCGGATAGCGTCCCATTGCATTGCATCGGGTAAGTGTGTTCCCGGCTTTAGACCTCTTTATAATTTATTCAAAAGATCTTCGATAAAGCATCAAAACAACAATGGCTGTCTGAATTTTTTAAAATGTTTTTATTTTATTTTTTAAACAAAATATTAATTAATCCTTCCTAATGATTTCGCTTTCATCTCTTCAAATGTTTATTCAT
This sequence comes from Cimex lectularius, assembly GCF_000648675.2. Classification (NCBI taxonomy): domain Eukaryota; kingdom Metazoa; phylum Arthropoda; class Insecta; order Hemiptera; family Cimicidae; genus Cimex; species Cimex lectularius. The sequence goes on along the minus strand of NW_019392897.1, from coordinate 538,537 downwards.
CTATTTATTCAATAGAGAGAAAGATAATAAACTGATGTTGATATAATGTAAAATATAAGTTTATTAACTTACACTAGAGATGTTATTTTGAGGCAATCGATGGAGTATCATTTATGGACCATAATTACTTGTTTTATTATAGTCACTTCACCTAACAACTATGATTTTTAATCGTTAACTTTTTTCTACATATTTTTGTCCAAAGTATTTTTGTAATATCGTATTTTATTGTTGTATATCATTTAATTTTAATTTAATTTTATTGTTGTATTTAAGTACTCCATTTAAGCGTACGCCTCACAAGCTTGAAATTATTTGTTACACATCTTTCTTCTATGCAGTTTTAATCACTATTTTGACAACAAATGATCAAATGCTGTTATATTTTGAATTAGTATACTTTTAATTAAACTGTAATTGATGATTATTTAAATAACATAATCATTGGGTTGACATTAAGTAATTAGCACTTACAGTTTAGAGTCCATTTAGGTTAACTTAGATGCATTTCATAAAATTTTCCTTTTCCTTTGACAAATTAATTTCATTAAGGGATATAGCCAAACTAAGCATTTCAGACCCGTCATTTATATCTTTTTACAATATTAGAATTACAAATGATAAATGGTCATGTTTGAAGAGTCACACACGCCTCTTAATATTATTAAAACGTCAGTTGGCTTCGTTCTTACCGGTTCTTGAGCAAAAACTTGATATGAACAGACTTAATTTTTTTGTTAGGACTGCACATTTGAAAAATACGCTTTTGCAACATGCCAACACTTCTTGATACTTCTGGAGACCTTGTTCCATGCCCTTTCTTTCGTCATAGGAGGCACTTTGAAAAAATTTACCGACATAAACGTGTCTATTGCAGCTCCCTTATCTATTTTATCGGCCATTAAATTTTCTTAGATTTTACCATTCTTGAGCTTTGACCGCCCACATATATTATTATTACGTTGAACTATTAACTAATTAATGTTAATAATTTGCATTGCGTCCAGTTTTTACGAAACAACCTTAATTGTAAAAATTGCTTAGTGATCGTTAGTCGATGATTATTCAGAAATCGTGAGATGCGATCTGGAGTGATGTAGGTTTCAGAAAAACATTTTCTTTATCGTGCCAACGTTTCGATCTTTATTGAAGGCCTTTGATTGGCCTTGTGTTGTCTGCATCTGTGTTTTTCTACTAGTCATCTATCAAATTTCTCATTTCACCTCATTAAAGCATTAAAGACCTTTCCCTCTGCTTGGTTGTTTGTATAGTTTCTTCTGTATGAGTCAAAATCTAGAGGGGTTACGCACTGGAAAAAAACAAGTTAAACCAAAAATATTTAATTTTAATTAGTAATTTAATTTGTTTAATTAGGTATTTCGTTAAGAAATACTTACATGCTTTGTTATATCAGACATAAGACAAAAGCGAATTTCACGATTGGCAGCACCTTAAATAACGGCACTTGTTTCAAACACACAACGATTGAGCATCAATAACAAGGACGGTTTTCGATTAGGACCATCGAAACTGTTCTGGGCCACGATAATTGTCGCAAATAAAATCTTACGGCCACATGAAAAAGAGGTTCATAAAGTGGTCATTAACGATTTTGATAAAATTGTATTATCACCCCTGGAGGGAGAGGACCTAGGGTGGAAGGCGGGCTTGAATTATTCACGGAGGTAAGTGGTACCGGGGAAATGTTATGCCCATCATAACAGTCGGCCATCCAATGAGGCGGACCATTCCATTAAAGGTTCATTTCTGGTCCTTCACCAGTCTCAAACAGCCCCCGATCAACTTTTAAGGGCTGGTCCAGAGATCCGACTGCTGTTTCGTATTACGGCTTATATCTTGGGCTTATAACACTTGGGAAAGGTGTCAATTGAATAAGAACACGCCTTACGAATACCGAACAGCTGTAATTCCGGGTCGATCAAAATGTTTTTATATTACATATTTTACACGCACAATTAACAGACTTATAGTCCAATTCTTTTAAGGTTTAATTTTTATATAAATTCGATTTTTGGTTACCTTTTTTAAAATATTACAATTACAAAAGGAAAAAAGGAAGTGGCATGGAAATGTAATTGGCCTAATTTCTCAGGCATTTAAAAACAAACTTTTTGTCAGAGACCCATTCCATGCTAACAAGCTTTATACACATACAGCGTTAGCCTAATGAACATTCAAAGAAGGCATAATAAGTGATAAAAAAATTTCTAATCTACTACACGGCATGTGTTAATGAACAGACGTAATGAAAATTTACAAGGGCGTCCATTACTTAAATGAAAACTAAACTTCTCCATTTTAATGTTATTAAACATTCGGGGCGGATCTCATTTCCTGCTGTTAACAACATTGACTTATTAGAACAGGTACGGAGTTCTTACTTAAATTCTCGCATAAAACACTCGCTGTCATAAGCATACTTGATGTCTTTGAGCTTTTAACGTTATTCATCGTTCGTTTATGCGATGTACATTCAAGGAAAGTGATCACAACATGTAACCACTCCTTCAAAAATGTACTTTTTAACGTGAAATAAATTTTTGAATAACTACAACACTTATAAAACTTTTCTTTCTACCATGCTTCCTTCAAACAGCGTAATATGAAATAGTATCAGAGAAGTAGTATAAACATTACTAAGCTTATTTTTGTAATAAAAATAATATTAACATATCCACAAACCAGTTTAAAGAAAACAATAAATATACAGAACGGTGCTGTATGTTATAAAATCACCTAGTATTTTTTCGACAATTCTATCTCTTATCTCTAAGCTATATCCCACAAATGATTTTAAAAAAAGAGCTTGAAAAAGCGCCTGTATTATTAAATTCTCCAAGGGTATATTTCATCAAATTTATAATTTTTTTAAATCATATTGGCGTTTTTGCCATTGTAACTAAATCTGAACTTTAAAAGAAATGATTATTTGAAGATCGTGAGATCGTCTGGTGTGACGTACGTTTTAGAAAAGCATTATCTTTATGATGCCAACGTTTCGATCTATATTGAGATCATCTTCAGGGTTCAATAAAGATAGAAACGTTGGCACGATAAAGAAAATGTTTTTCTAAAACCTAAGTCTCACCAGACAGCATCTCACGATCTACAAAAAATCATTAACTAACGGTCACTAAACTCCACACTTTAAAAAAAATATTGTATTTGTATACTCCATAATTATCAAAAGAACTAATTTTTCTCCCAATAAGCAGTATTAATACATTACTACAGTATTGTACAATATCTGAATAACTATCAAAAATATAGTTGGTGTGTCAAGTTGTCATGTAAATGTGTGGTTTTTAATGACCGTTAGGTAATGATTATTTGAAGATCTTGAGACGCGGTCTGGTGTGACGTAGGGCACTATCAATCCGACCCACAAAAATGACAATCTACACGGAAAACAAACACATTGAGCCCTGAAGATTGTCTCAATAAAGATCGAAACGTTGGCACGATAAAGAAAACGTTTTTCTAAAACCTATGTCACACCAGACCGCATCTCACGATCTCCAAATAATTATCATGTATTTTTTTCCTTAACAAACAGTAACAAACAGAATTAGGAATTTATTGTTGGAAGAAATGCCAAATTCCTTTCCAGGCAATTATTTATTTATTGTTCAGATGCGATTTCTTTTTATTGATTTTCCTATTTTTTCTATATGTTTGGAGGCAATCTTAAGGCTATCTCGAACTTTTAGTCTCACAATTTTCATTGATGTAAAGTAAATGACAGGGTGTAACTCCCCGCCTGTCTGATCGTCGTAGTTCTTTGGGTGCCACCATAAACTGTGTCATACGAAGCCCTTCATTCAATTTTCTATCATTTTGATCTATTACGTTATTGAAATCAATGCTGAAAAAGATTCGTTTATTTTTATATCTTACAAAAGTATAGTGTGTATTATATATTACAAAAATAAAATATAATTAAGTGTTATAACTATTTATTGATATTTCTTTTATTGACCAGACTCTATAAATTACTTGATTTATGGTTTTTTCGTTAATGTGAACATTGATACAATGGTCGTCATCGTACCAAACAATTAGCCATAGAAGGACCAATAGACGAATTTACATAAACGATAGGTCGCTCTTACAAAGGTCCATCCTGAAAGACCAGGTTCATGTGTCACGGATTTGTATCAAATTTTTTTGGCGATTGTACACTCCAAAATATTGGACTCCTATCCGCCATTAATTGTGAAATTGGCCCAAGTTTCGCCAAAAATATGTTTAAAAGCTGAAATTTTCAGTTTTTGAATATTTTTATTTCGCCGTTCTGTTTTCTCAAATCAACTGTGTGAATATATCATTTTACAGCATTTTTATGTGGATTGCAATAAAAAGCTATCAACGTTTATCTCTAATCAAAAAAGTTCTAAAAACAAATATTTTTCATTTAACCTAGGTCATAATTTATTTTCGTTTTACTCCCGCGAAAGACGCCTAAATAATTTTTTTTGTTTAAATCTAAATTTATTGTTTTTTAGCACTACAATATCTCCGGTTTTTAAAAAATCGTACTCGGAATATCTGATTGGAATGTCTATAATTTCAAAACGGCTATAAGGATTTTAAAGTCAAACATTTGAACCTGAAAGAACATAAACCTTTTAACGACGTATGTACCATAAAAATATATAAAAGATTTCTGCAAGAAAATATGTTTGTCAGAAATTAACCTCGTTTTTTAAATGAAAATAGTAGTCCGATTTTAATACTTGATACAGTTATAAAATTCATTTGGCAATTTCTTTAAAACTAATGATCAACCATGAAGATAGGTTTCCTAGGTTTTGAGAAACAAGAGGTTAGACTTGCACTAAGAATGTCAGTCACGCAGCAGGTCTTCGAAATTATCAGTTAAAAAGTTAAATTACACCGATTTCCGTGAGAGTTGATATCTAAGTGTTTTCTAACGCTACAATTACGACAATGAGGTCAAATCCAAGTTTTGACCATTTTCTGTAAACTTCCGCATGAATATTTTTTCACTGTTGGATGTACTACTGAACTGCACTAATCAACATCGAAGAAAAAGGGGTGCGGTCTCAGGGTTTAGGATATTCAAAACAGCTTCGCCTCCCCGAAGACGTACAGATGATCATTCAGTCAAATACTTAGACAAATACCTAGACAGCAGACTGACTTGGAATCCCCACTGAAGACTTAACAACTTAACAGAAGATATGGATAAGAAGATTTCTAGGACCGAAATCCATTTGACCGCCAACACTAAATTAACCATACACAAGACTTCAATGCGACCTCATTAGACATAACGCAGTGGATCTGTGGGGTTCTGGCAAGCTATCCAGCGCATCTAATCGGTGTAATCAAAGGTCACTGACAATGTAGTGGATCTGTTCTGCTATCCAAATTCCAGCAATCCTTCCAATCAAAATTTCAAAGATAAATCGTCCCTTACTCGTCACTAACCTCATTATCCACAACGAACATTCCTTTTGTCAACGAACTATTCCGTTCTCGAGTCGGAATCTTTCACACCAACCTCCCGATCCATCCAAATCGTACTGATCGAGACCTCTGTACACATTTCCATCTCCAGAACCCGCCAAGTTGTCTTTCTTAATCGACCACGGCCTCGAAACCTCCTTGCCCCTTAACCCCTACATTGAGTGCCAGCATAATTAGATTTGGAGAAAAAAATTTAAGGCAGGCGAAATAATAATTTTTAATTTAGCTAATTTTGTTTGTTTTATTATTGGTGGAGGGACTATTAAAATGTAAATTTCATTTATAATTTATTTGTAACCGAGATTTTTTTAAATTTTTCTTTCTTTTACCTTAATCTACTATCCCTCTTCTCTCTTATTCCACTTCCAATTTCGACGCCCTTCTGCGTGACTAACATTCCTAACGCAAGGTTTAACATCATTTTTCTCAATACCTAGAAGGTCGATTTTCATGGTTGATAATTCGTTTTAAAGAAATTGTTGAAAAATAAAATGCAGTCAATAACTGTATCAAACATTACAATCGGACTATGATATTCGTTTAAAAAAACGAGGTTAATTTCTGACAAAAATATATTCTTATTTTATGTATTTTATTATAAAAATGTGTTATATATTTTTGCGGTACATACGTCGTTAAAAAGCTAGGTTTCTCTTCTTTCATATAGTATTGTTGACATGAAAATATTTTTAGATATTTTGAATTATAGCCGTTTCCCTCAGTTATTCCGAGACGAATTCTTAAAAAGACAAAGCTTTTAGGGGTCAAAAAATCGATAAATTTAAATTGTAAGAAACATGTATATTTTGGGTCTCTAGAGGTACTAAAACAAAATTTCGTATTACTTTCGTGAAAAAAATTTATGACCTACTTTACTTGAGAAATAAGGTTTTAGAAAGTTTTTGGTTACTTATAAACTTTGATAGTTTTTATTTATTTATTTTTGCATTCTCCATAAAAAAAATGCTGTAAAATGACATATAGCGAGTTTATTCCCGCGTATTGATGTACATAGTGTCATCTATTAGCCACTATTCAGTATTTTTTCTGACAATCTGTTACATTTCTTATATCATATTTATTATTTTATTAAGTTCTTGTCAATTGGATGAATTGTTAAGCGTTTACTTTTTTTACATTTTTTAAATAAACATAGTGAACGTGATTTCCCTAATGTTTTATGAAGAATTAGTGAATGGAACCTCACTACCGATGCAATATTGTATTGTATATTTGTACGTAAAGTCAAAAAGTTGTAAAACAAAAAACACTCGTGAAATTGAAACTTTCCATCTTCAAACGGTTTCTTCTCACAGGGGTAACAAAAGCGATGGGCTCGACATGGTGTGGGGCGAATTGAAAACGCATTTTTATTCGTGAAAGTTTGAAATACCGACCGGAGGCCAGCTGCTGTTCCTTAAACAATACCATTCGGGCAAGTTTTCGATCGGGAAGAAACGATTGCCAAGTTCGCATGGCTAAGTTGTGCTAAGGTAAGGGGTTAATTATTTCGCCAAGCCTGTTCTTCCCTTTCGGCTCGGTTTATTAAATTACGTGTTGTGCTTTGCATCGAGAGGTGTTAAGCTTTCTCGGACCAAACTGTAGTTTCGGAATCAATAATCCCTGTTCAATTAGCTGTTTGCTTGTAGTTAAAGGACCACGGGGAACGATAGACTATAATACTTCATTTCCGTTATCCATGTAAAGACAATACAGGTTAAATTAGTCTTCTTTTAAAGTTTCAGTGTTGTTGATGTTTATACGAATGTGTTTATTTTTATGTCTTTATATGTATGTGTTATTGTGTATAAAGTTGATGATAATTTGTATGCAGATAATTATTCGGAGATCGTGAGATGCGGTCTGGTGTGACGTAGGTTTTAGAAAAAACATTTTCTTTATCGTGCCAATGTTTCGATCTTTATTGAGATCATCTTCATGGCCTTGTGTTGTCTGCATTTCAACAAAAAAGTTCTTTGATTGATGGCTCTGATTTCTTCTCATTGTTGGCGATGTCCTTCAGAATACTATTTGCTCGGTGTCCAATGTTTTTCTAAAACCTACGTCACACCAGACCGCATCTCACGATCTCAGAATAATTATTGACTAACGATCACAAAACACCACACATTTTTACACGAGAAGAACAAAAATCAAGCAAAAAGTATTCTCAAGCACATCGCCATTAGTGAGAAGAAATTCGCATCGGCTATTAATCAGAGAACTTTTTTGTTGAAATACAGACAACACAAGGCTCTGACGATGATCTCAATAAAGATCAAAACCTTGGCACGATAAAGAAAAAGTTTTTCTAAAACCTACGTCACACCAGACCGCATCTCACGATCTCCGAATAACTATTGACCAACGGTCACAAAACACCACTCATTTGTGCAGATATATATTCATTATTCTGAAACATGGTTTGGCAATTTTTTTAACCCTAACCGTATCGATGTGAAAACCAAAATGAATTATTTCAAAACTACTTAATAAGAATCAATTTACTCGATACCCATCCAATATAACATCGCACTACCATAATTATGTAACCATCAGCAAGTGGAAATTATTAACGACATGCGTTTTAGTGGCGGAGCAACAAATTTATTGGTTTTCGTTCACTCCCTCAAAATCACCTATTTTATCTGTCTATGTATTTATTGCTAGCGACGAAGTACATACGATACATCACTCCCATCAGTGGAGCCGCTTCTGGGCGTCGGTCAGAAGGTCAAAACACCGACCAGCGTGAATATGAACTATTTAGAGTTGCATTTGACACTCGTATTTGAACCGGCAACCAGCTGCCTGCTGGTCTGTTTCAAACTGGATTAAACACATTTAAAGCTTCACTTGATGTTCATTTATTCCAATTATAAATGTCATACACACACGCGCACGCGCACACACACACACACACACACACACTCACTCACAGACGGGCGCGTGTCGGCGCACTTTTTATTTGATCTCCACATTCTTATTCCTTACGTCTATACAGCTAAAAAAATTAGGTACTCAGGGTAGTGTATTTTTCGACGCAATAAAGGATCGTTCGGAAAAACAATGCACCACCTGCTTAAATGAACTAAGCCATAAATTTTCTAATTGAAACAATTTTTTTGGTGTCCACTTAAATTTTTTCAATTTAATACACGAATATCCTTATACAAAAAATCTTTCGGAATTTAAATAAAAATATGAATTGATGTGATTGGCGTTAGTGGAATACAATCAGTTCCTTTGTCAACCTTGTGAGGAATACTTCCCCTTCATCAGGAATTTGATATTATGTCTAATGTTTACGCAGTTATTATCGTGTGGTGATTAGTGACCGTTAAACGATAATTTTAATTTTTTAATTCTTTAATAACGATTTTCTTTATCGTGCCAACGTTTCGATCTTTATTGAGATCATCTTCAGGGCCTGGGATTTACAAACATTGTTTACATTTAACAAATAAATTTAGGATGTGGAAAAGTGAATTTATCCACATCCTAAATGTATTTGTTAAATGTAAACAATGTTTGTAAATCCCAGGACCTGAAGATGATCTCAGTAAAGATCGGAACGTTGGCACGATAAAGAAAATGTTATTCTGAAACCTACATCACACCAGACCGCATCTCACGATTTCTGAATAATTGCAGTTATTATCATTATGGTCATACCTTTGTTCGTTGGTTTCTATTTTTTAACCTTACCTCAGTGTATAGTGACCGGTAGACAATGATTATTTGGAGGTCATGAGATGCTGTCTGGTGTGACGTAGGCTTTAGAAAAACATTTTCTTTATCGAGCCAACGTTTCGATCTTTATTGAGACCATCTTCAAGTCTGGGATTTATAAACATTGTTTAAATTTTACAATTACTTGTAGGATTTGAAATAAATGAATATATACAATGCTAAAATTTTTAGATACAATCAAAGTGTTTTCTGTGTGGATGTGTCATTATTGGGTGTCGTATTGAGAGTGCCAGTGAGATTTTCATGTTTTATGTTTATATACCTTGCTTTTTGAAGGGATGGGGAAGGAAGTCGGGATAGAAAGATATTTAATTTTTTTATATGAGAAGTCGGCTTCTTAATTAAATAAACGCGAAAGGAATTTTATTCATTGGCCATTAAATGAAATTGTTTTTACAGGTGGTGGTGCTAGTGGTTTTGTGGAGTGGCGTCGTCGGATGTTTCCCTTGCGAATTCAACACAATGTGCACCTGTAAAAGCCCGCCTGACCATCACAGTAATAACAGCAGGGACATCACCTGCTTAGGCGTGCCTCTTTCCAGGCTTCCAGGTAAGGAAACGTACTTAGTGTACTTAACGTTTTAAGCCAAACGCTGTTTAAATGTTAGGGTTGGGTTGAGCGTAAAATATATTTAATATTTTAAATAAATTCAAATTATCCTTTACCGGACGTTTTCAATTCTTTATTTCTCATTTACTTATCATTAATCATGTTAGTTTTATTAAACAGTTTGTAATTTGAAATTTCAATGATAATTTCATTCCAAGACTGCGTGTTTGGTTTTTTTAAATTTTATTTTTGTACGTCCAAAATAATTAGATTCAGTTTACACTTTGAAATTTCAGATGGTATAAAACAAAGTAAAGCCTTTGTATGTATGTATGATATTTATATATAATTTCTTTCAATTAATTAATCTTTATATATGGTATTGGTTGAAATGAAAAAGTTAGTGTCACGAGCGGGATTTGAACCAAAGACCGTCGGCTAAATACGCCGCTGCTCTACCACTTGAGCTATCGTGACTTCGATCCTCTCGGACACCAACTCTCCATCTCAACCTACAAATTGTAAATATGTAATATTAACAGTAACCGGTGATCAGTCCGTAAAGATGGTAAAGTTATTCAGATATCGATTAACGGTCACTAATCTCTACAAAAAAGATTTTAAAGAAAAAATTGAAGAACTACCACTTCCAAACGAATTACGGCTACGATTTTAATGCTAACACCGGAAAAAAGAAGGAGGATTTGCCTGATGTAACATTAGTTAGTTACAAGTAATATTGCTTTTGCTTTTTGTTAATCAACAATTTTGGACGGTGAAAAAATCAATTATTATAATACAAAACGTACATTACTTTCTGATTTTTCCCCTGACCGGTTATTTCAAAGCGGAGCAAAATCACACCTCTTAAATGAGTAGATTTCACGTGGAATTGGTTTCGAGTGGCAATTATGTGATAATATCTTGTATCGCGTGGATTAACAATGCACGAAATTTGATACGAGCATTGATTTTAGATTTTCAGCTCGCAAATCTTTTCACACTTGAAACAGAAAACGACGCAATTTATCGGAAATAACCAGCCCAAAAAGTTGAAACAGTTCCACGTTTTCGTCAAATATTAAAGACATTTTACAATTACAAATTATCTCTGACCGCCTGTAGAATAAATAATAGGAATAAATTAATAATAATTAACTACAAAATTAGGTTCATCTTATGGTCTATAATAGATAGATGTCCAAGATGTACATGTTAAAAATCGGCCAAACTGTTTACTCTCTAGGAACACATTTACATGTTTGAGATTTAAATAAATAAATTACAAAACAGTTCGAAGATAAAACAATGGATTTCCAATCTCTCTTTTTCACGTTCAAGCCGTAAATCAGCAAAGCTAGGTATTTGAATAGCCAATACATACGGGCTTTGCTGATTTTAGCATGTATTTCGATTCAATTGAAAAATGGATTGTAATAGCCGTAAGGGGTATAGTAATCTACAGTAATTCGGAGTGGGCCATATATTGATTTAAAGGCATTTCTGCTGATATTCAATCTTTCTCACATTACCCTTCCAAATAGACAATGTTTAAATTTCTAGAGCATTTTGCGATCAATGATCAAATCGTAACAGTATACATGATATGATGTTCGTTGTTCGACCAGCAGATAATCTACGTAGGTTCCAATCTTCGTAGAGGTCACTACACGGGTGAAAAAAGGCTTCGTACTAGTCATAGCAGTCCAACCGGTGTACATAGTTCTGTAAATAGCTCTAATTTAGATTAAATAAAAAAAGCAATTTTTGTAAATATTTCAGTGATCACAAAAGTACCTGAAAGGAATTTCTAGTCAGGACATAGAAGAAGTTGGACCTTTAGTTATAAGGGGTTTTAGCAAGGTTTTTTGACTTTATTATAATTTATTAGTTTCAATGTCAACTTTAAATATTATTTTCAAATAATTAATCTTTAATTACGATTTTGGTTGAGATAATAAAATCAGCGTCACGAGCGGGATAAGATGAAAAATGGCAACAAGGAGGGAAAATTCAAAAGGTATGGTTGAGATGGGATGTTGGTGTCGAATAGATCGAAGTCATGATAGCTCAAGTGGTAGAGCAGCGGCGAATTTAGCAAAAGGTCGTGGGTTCGAATCCCGCTCGTGTCACTGACTTGTTTATCTCAACCAAAACCTTAATTAAAGATTAATTAATTGAAACGAATTTATTTGGTCAATCGGACCACGAAACCTAATAGATTTAAATATTATTAATCCATTTACGTTTTGGTGGTCAATTTACTTCTTTCTTTTTTATCTCAACCAAGACATTACATAGAAATAATAATTAATTGAAAAAGTAACTTTGTCAATTGACCATTAAAACGTATTTAATAAGTAAAAGAAGTATCACTTCATTAGACAGCTCCCCGTGACCACTTCATAAGTCGCTGAGAATCCAATCCTGATTACACGACATTTGAAAATGGCAGAAACAGGGAAAATTCGAACGGTTACAGGTTGAGATGGAGAGTTGGTGTCCGAGAGGATCGAGGTCATGATAGCTCAAGTGGTTGAGCAGCGGCGTATTTAGCCGAAGGTCGTAGGTTCGAATCCAGCTCGTTTTTTTATCTCAACCAAGACTTTAAATATTATATGATAGTAAATACTTATAATTTTTATACAGATGTCCGTTTCACCGACAAAATGTATTAGGCTGGCAATATGATCCATAGCCTTAACCCCAAAGATTTGTACAATAGTTTTTAATATTTATCGTTTCTTCATCCTTGGGAAAGTACGTACACTATTTTATTACATTAATTGTTAATTGTATTTTTTTTTTTTTTTGAATTTGTAATAAAATAGTCCCCGATGATGGCACTATAAATTGCCGAAAGCTTGGTGAACGACTAATGACCTCTAAGAAGATTGGAACCCTACGTAGTGACCTACATGATGTTCACAATTTAATGATATAAACTCCAATTTCCTTCGATTTTCGATTCAGTCGGGAATAGCGGCTTAAGCAGTTAAAGCATCAATTGTTTTCTCGTAAATATTGGCATTTATCATTGACATATATTATATATTTAAATATACAGGATAATTTTTCAATAAATGCAATACACTTAGGACATTTGGAATCGAGGGAAGGATAAATGTGATGTTGGGGCTGCTGCAAAGAAAGATCAGGTTTTATCTCTGAGGTAGTCCTCTTACAAAATGTTTGTATATCTACTTTTTCAACAGAGAACCGTGCTTAACTAGGCTTAGAAAATTCAATGGTTCGAACATGTTGCGCAACGAAGTCCAGGGGGGATTTCGAGATCCTCTCTAAGGCGACCTTATTTTCAAAAGGGCGTTCTGTTGGGTAACAAGTTATGCACCATCAAAAGAAATAGCAGAAAAGTAAATAAGCCACCAATTTGAATAACTATGATTACATTTATAGATGTTGCTGAATTATTTTGAAGAATTTGAATTGGAAGATATTCAGCCGTTGACAATTTAACTATTGAAGAAATTGTAATTCTTCGTATTTTGACATCTGGATTTTAACGCGTGATATGGTAATACCCTTGCGCGAAATTGTGTTCTATTTTCGCCTAGTAGGGTCAATTTAAAATATAGAAACTTTCTTGTAAACGGAACGAATTTATCATTCGTGTTGTCATCCAATCTGACGTTAAAATCTATAGAAAATTCTAGGTAACAAAACACCATGGTAGATAGCATTATCAATAAGCGCAATGTCGAGATTGGCGGCAACAACAATTTAGGTATGCTCATTTTTATGTTCAATTGTAACAGCATTAATTGGAATTAACAAAACTTTAGTTTGTGTGATTTCAATGTGTTTGAAATCTTTCCAATCCAAATACAAATAATTGATTTCGTCCGAAATATCACTGAATTTGTTTTCATATTTGGCCGACATTTCCTTATCGGAGTCGAGGAGATTCAGCTGATCAAATTTATTTTTTTACTTTTTTTTAAATTGTGCTGTAAATACGGTTCCCGTTGGGGAAAACGTTGGACATTTTCGAGACAAGCATTGTAAATGGATTATCCCGTCTTCTTCCGATGGCAGATATATTAATTAATTTAATAATTTAAATACAATAACGGACTAAATGTCTCATAGTGGTTGAAAACCAATGAAAAAATAAATTGAAAATGTACAATACAATTATATTATGCGATTACATGCGTATTTGATATCCATACAATGTTTTCAAAAAATCACGTTTATAACGTTAAGTTAAAATTTATGAATTTTTTTTAAATTCATTTTAGTGGATGGAGAACTGAATATTCCTCTCAACCTGCACACAATGACAAACCAATCCAGTTGGGGTCGATGGGGTACTTTTATAAATATTCCGCCATCGTCCCAAGTCATGTACACACCTCGAGGGGCGATGGAGATTCTATTCCACCATCAGCCTCTCCCCATTCACTCTTATAAATACACTCACTCATACAAAACACAGAAACACAAAACACATATATTGTCGACTATATACAATAAAAAATTCCCAATTCCCCTACAAAGCTGAACAGGGGACTCTGAAACTCGCTACCGTGTTCGAGAACCATTCGTAAATCCGGCGGCATGCTTACACGTTCTCTGTATGGAGTCAAGGCATGACACCCTTCTATTAAGTGGAACACATCTAGCAACCTTCCTCTGCATAAGGGGCACCTGCGCGGTCTTTGGACCAAAAGCTGTTGCCCGTGTGTCAACCGCGTATGGCCAATACTCAATCGGATGAGGACGATCCCTCGTCTCTTCTCAGGTTCTCTGAGGGCCATCTCCAGGTCGTGCTATTGGCTCGCAACAGCCTCTCCGACAACCCCGCCCACTGATGCTACCATTTTTCTTTTATCACGTTTTTCACTGCATGCTTAGCGTCAGAGGGCCTATCGCGATGGTCTGATCCGGAGGGTGGGACGTCCCGGCTTTCGCCGCCTCGTCCGCACGTCCGTAACCCTCCAGGCCGACGTGTCCGGGAACCCAGACAACAACCACCGTTTTCCCGTGAGGCTCCAGCTCCGCGTATATCTCTAAAAGAGCCCGACGAGAGGGTCCACAGAGAACCTATCTCATATAGCCCAGACAGCGTTGTACATACGAGGAAAGCTGAGCCCTCCTAGAACCGCACCGCCTCGAGAGTGCCAAATCGCATACAGCTCTGCCGTGTATACGCTGCAATGAGGGGGCAAAGACCAGAAGGTCTTGGATCCGTCTGTAAAAATTGGACGAGAAACGATGTATCTATTTCTAAGTTCAAGGAACTTAGCTCTGTAGAGGTATGGCGGAAGGCACGATTTGGGCAAGTTCGCCAGATCGTCGCGGATGAGTACGGCAGGAAAGGTCCATGGGGTGGCGGCCGGTGACCCAGCCGAAGCACCGTCCCCAACATCAGTCCGGCCCTCCATGCACTTCCTTGGAATACGAAATCATTAATTAATACTAGCGGACTAAGCTTCGTCGCGCCTCACGTAAAATATGTGATTAGAAAAAAATGATTTGGGAAAAATAATAAAACCTATTTGATAATATGTATCTGAAATGCTTGAGCTTGCAAATGAGTCCAGTCAATGTTTAAAAAAATGGTATAAGAAGTTCTTGATATTTTTTGTGATAATTCACTAATAATGTTTTCAAAGGAAAGATGACGTGTCCGCAGCTGCTTCAAGTTGGTGGTTTTGTTTCAGAACTGTCTGGGAGCTGGATAGAGCACATAGACGTGATTGAAGGCGGCTTGGAGATAGTCGAGGGAGATAGCTTGGCTCTTCCTCATCTAGGATCTCTTAGATTAATCAGCAATCAAATACTCCTCTTGGCCCCCAAGTCCTTAGCGTAAGTAATAAATTCATTCTAAAATCATCATATTTACATTACAAAAAGAATCTCAATCGGCCTATTTTTTCGCCGTTATTTAATGTTTTAGCAAGTCGAATTGACGTTAAACGAAGGTGTTAATCAGAAATAAATGCCAGAAGGCGTTTATTTCTGTTCTAAAAATGAGAAAATTAAAAATTATAAAACTATGCATTGCCCGAAATTTCAATTTGCACCTCGAAATGTTGGTTAAAACATTCACATGAAAGTTAAAATATATGATATTGTGAGAGTTTTGAGTGAGGATCGGTAGTGTGGACTTGCGGTTTAGCGAGTTGTTCCTTCAGTGATATCACTTCCTTATTTTGTAAGGCTTTTATTTTGTAAGTTTCGTTTTTCTTTTAATATCATATTCTAATGTGTGGTGTTTAGTGACCATTAAGCAATGATTATTTGGCGATCGGAAAAAGCAGAAAGAGATCAACAGCATAAAATTTATTGAACCCAACTAACTCCAAGTTTACGTACAAAGAAAACAAACAGACATCATGCAAGATGACTGGGATCAATAAAGTTTATATATATANTATATATAAAATTTTATGCCGACAGATATAAATTTTACTTAAATTACTCAGTTAGGTTCCCCTTCTTAAAGTATGGTGGAAAAAGGGTTGCCCAAAGAATCCAAAAACACCTAGGACCGTTATTCGTCTGATTTGTACCATTCATCCGGGCTTTATAATTTTTTTGTAGTGTCGTAACCATGTAAGTAAAATAAACATCTGTTTAAAAAACAATTTTGTGAAAATTATTCTTAGAAGATGATGTAGAGAGTCGATTGAGGTCGTGATGATCTGGGTTACAAAGAAGACGGGCGACCCACCTTTATGAAAATTGATTAATTATATTGTCTTATACGAAGCGAGCGTCTTGTGTTACTTAAATAAAGAACTTAATCCTAAGGGAGAATCGATGCTTCGTTATTATATTATGGCGGGTATCCAGTTGCTTTTAACTGACACGCTTTACTCTTTTAAAAAATACAAGTTTTCCTCATTGATGATTAATTTTTATTTTTTACTACAAAAATTTACAACAAAATTCTGCTTATTTGGAGCACTACATTTTACAATCTACAGCAGTACGTGGGTCGTATATATACAAAGTGAGTTTAATAGTTTGACTGGGATCAGTAAAGTTGAATATATATATATATATATATATATATATAAAGAGAGAGAGAGAGAGAGAGAGAGAGCGAGTGAGTGAGTGAGCGGGTTGGTTACGTCTGTGAAAAACCCGATGCATAGAAACAACATCCACGTTAAAAAGCAGAAAGAGAAAAACAGCATCAACATCAAGCAAGATGACTAGGATCAATATAGTTGATGAATAAATTTATATGGTTTATATATATATATATAAATAAACAAATATAACTTATTGAGAAATCTGAGGCCTAAATAAAATTCAGTCACTATTATTTATGATTTAAATAAATCATACTTATCACTGTCTAAATATTAAACCTATTTATTGTAAATATTACAATATATTTTTAAATATGAACTTTTGAAAGAATTAAAATAGATAAACATGTAACATCCTAAATAAAAATAATAATGTAATAACCATTTACAAGTCAACGATTTTTTAAATACACCTCTCTACACGTTTTTAACAGAAAATGTCAGGTTATAATGACATTTTTCATTCATTATAACCTGACATTTTTTGATAAAAACGTGTAGAGAAGTGTATTTAAAAAAATCGTTGACTTGTAAATGGTTATTACATTATTATTTTTATTTAGGACGTCGTACATTGCCCTGAGGAAGGCCAAATATAGAGCCGAAAGCCTGGCAACTGTATAATACAGTGTATGATTCATTGAAGGACCACATACCCAATAACATCCCAAACCAGATTATAATCAAAGTTGGTCGATAACTGAATAACCTCGTAATATATTAAATTATCACCAGTATCGTCAGAGGTCTGGTTGCATTGCCAATCAATCAAACCCTCAAAGTTGATGCCCATTTTGGCGGAAAGGGGCTGGACATGGGTGTTGTGTTAGTGCGATTTGATGTAACTTGATGAGTTGTTTGTTTACATATCCACCTAGTCGTACCTCGAATGATGGATGGTTTTTCCCTTTTATCGTTTCTTGTGCTGTGGGTTTTTCACTATGTAAAACAATTTTTTTTCTATTTAGGAACGCGTATTCCATTTATTTGATTTCTCGTTTAAAATAAATATTTATTATACGATTAGTCTAATAGGCACCTATACAAATCAAATTGATTAGGTTGTACACATTGCATCTGTGATATCATGTTACTTTACATATATACCTATATACACACACGTACATATACACACAAACATATACACACATATACATTTGTAGTGTATGTGACGTCATGATTGGTTAAACGAGTTGATTGAGATTTTTATTTGCCGCCAATGGTGGCTACCTTCAGTTAGGTCTATTATGATATAACATTTTGTGTTTTTAGAAAAATATACGTAGTAAAAAGTAACGTGTTTTTCTTCATCACCCGACATCTATAATTGGTCAGCTCGACGGTGAACGAGCTTCTGAGAATCGACCACTGCTAATATGGCTGAAGCTGCAAAGTGTACCACCGACGCCAAAATCTCAGAGAGACCAGAGAACTTCGCGGGATTGGCCTCCAGTCACGTATCGCGCCGTTCTAGCCTGGCATGAACGGCGACATAAAAAAATGGGCATGAGCTTGCAGCAAATTTCAGTTAGGAAAAGTGCACCGGCCCACCTCTTCGCCTCATGGCGTTTGTCCCAAAGCCGCATGGTTCAGTCAAGTGCACCTAGATATAGTAGGCCCACTACCCCCGTCACAAGGAAAACGATTCTGTCTAACCTTGATCTACAGATACACATATGGCCTGAAGCAGTACGACTATCAGATATCACTGCAGAATAAGTAGCATCCGCATTATACAACATATGGATATTACGCTACGGTGTACCTGAACGAGTTACCACCGTTCAAGGTAGACAGTTTGAATCTATCTCGTTTCAAGCACTGACAGGTTGACCACGGCCACTGCGCTGAAGGGAGATGTGTAGTGTATGTGACGTAATGATTGGCTAAACGAGTTGATTGAGATTTTTATTTGCCGCCACTGATGGTTACCTTGAGCTAGGACATATTATGATATAAAAGTTTGTGTTTTTGGAAAAATATACGTCTTAAAAAGTAACGTGTTGTTCTTCAACACCCGACATCTATAACATTCATCTACTTTCTTATTAAGTGGGGGCGATAAAGTTAAAATCGATCATAATAATGTATTGTAGGAACTCGTTCATGATATCATTGTTAAGTTCATGCTTCTACTGTTCTGTTCAGTCTTTTCCTATGTAGTTCCAAAAGAGGAGAAGAGTACAATATGTAGGTGATGTCCTCGTAGGTGACGCCGTCTCGCGTACAGTATGGAACAGGACTTATTTTCCTTTCATAAATGCATCCTATGTATGGCCCACGCCTAGATATGACTGCTGTATGCCTTGGTAAATAGGATTTCTTTTAGAGAAGTTCTTGACTGAACGAACGGTGGGGACAAATTTCTTCCCCTGTTATCCGTTATATGGTTTTCCAATCCTTTTCTCATTTTGTGATGTCTTTAGTATACTCTTTTTTTAACATATGTTCTGAGAATCTCGGTGTAGTTTATTATCAACAATGCGTCGTTTGAAGCCTCTTTTGCCAGGCGATTTGCCTCCTCATTTCCAAAAAACATGCGCCTTCACCCAGTTCACTGCAATCTCTAATCTCATCCTTGAAATGCTTCTTATTTTGGATCTAGTTTGTTCTACCAGTTCACCTCTATTATTTGGATCCATGAAGCCATCGAATATGAACTGGCCATCAGTTACGATGGTAAAGTTTAATTTTCCGCTGGTCTGTATTATAAGCTCATTCGCCCACTCCACTGCTTCCAGGGCAGCCAACTGCTCCACCTGATTGTTCGAGCACTTTTTATGTAGTTTACATTTAGCCTCTACAATAACCATTTGTTTTGCTTCTATATGTGTAGAATAGATCCCATCCCTTTCTAGTCTGAAGTGCTAATTTATTTCAACAACTACTGCTTGGTGGCTCCATTGTTTGAAAGGAAGCGGTCTATACATTTCACATTCTTTTTCATAGTTTGTACAGTATCCTCTAGATATCAAGGACAATTCACTGACTTGTTTGATTTTTATACCGATATGAATGATGTTTGCCATCAAACATGCAGATTCATATGACATCGTGCCTTTGCCCATTCTGATCACTATTATACGTTGGACCCTTTCGAACAATTGAAGATTTGTCTCTGATTTATCGCCATCATGCAAGTTGAAGCTCTTTACGTCAACATCGAAAGAATTGTTCCGTATCACTCGCAGAGTGTCTAGCCAAGTCCCCATCTCACTTTAGCGATCCTCAACAACGCGTTAACAAAACCCAACATCTTTTCGGTTATCTTTTTAATATGCGGTTTCCAGTTTTTTTTTTTTTTTTTTTTTTGAGGAAAATGAAACCTAAGTAGTTCATGAACTACTCGAAGACAGGTTCTATCAAGGATTATATTTAGGGGGTCTACTTTCTTCTTATGTATATTCAAGACCTTTGATTTTCCCTCATGAAATGCTATTTTGTTAGATTTCCCCTCATTTATTTACTGTCGCCAATGCTTTCTTTACAGTAATCAACCAATTTTACCATTAGCGGTTACTATTAGAAGATAGATCGCGTTGCAACCTGGTGGAGTGGTTGTGGTAGTTTGGTAGGATGTCGTCTAAAATCCCGGTTTACTTGGCGATCCTTGCGGACATCCCATAGCGTTAGATTTACCGTTTGTTTTCTATTGTTAACTGCTGTAGTGGCTTTTCGTTCACTAAAATTTTTTTTAGCCTGTTTTCCCTGGTAGAACGAATTTCTCGGGCGCTGTATATTTCTCAGCTGCTGAATGATTGCTTGCCACCATGTATTGTTATTGTTGCTAGTCTATTGTTTAAATTTTATTGAACAACTAATCAACTTTTGAGTATTGGAAGTTATTTGTCAAATCCAACAAGGTACAAACATAATTAAACCCTTTTCGTGTAGTTTCAACAATTCGAGTCAAACTTCGAACAAATTTATCGGAAGTGTAAAACAGAGCAAGTTACACGAAGAATTCGAAGATGTGGTCTTGTCGTTTCAACCGGAAAATTCGGAGATGGCTTTCCACTTTGTCCAACAACCCTCTTTCTAGAATAGATGTTTCTATCTCACACACACACACACACACATTTGATTTTGCCTTCAACCGGAATCGACGAGGAACACGCACAACGAGTTATAAAAGTCTACGAAGTTGCGATACGAAAACATGACAGCAAGAAAAGATGATCCTTCAAAAAGACAGTAGCCTGGTGGTCGATTAACTGAAAAAAGGAAACAAGAAAAATGTGATGAGAATCTTCCAACGAACAAAAGAGGAAACCATGCGATCAGGAAGGAAAACCCTACATTATAATGCTAAAAACGAATACGCAAATGACATTCTCTTGGCTAAACTTGAAGCGTGGGTACGGTACTACAACGCAATAAACAATAAAACCTCTAGAATGCGGTCTACAAGGCTGCGGCAAGGAAAAAACTGCATTCCACCTTTGTACATTAATGAAAAACGAAGGAACATACACTTAAGACATTAACGAAACTCTAAGCTTTATCATGGATAAATTTTTTTCGTTAGATTCTGCTAGCACTGATGAAAAATCATATAAAGCTTTCAGAAGCGACCCATGCCAAAAAATTAACACTGTAAATGATAGTATTTTTATGAGATCGCATTGATCTCAAGGAACATGCAGGAAAAAAACCCGGAATGGACCTAATATCACGTAACATCTTTAAAGCTGTTTTTGTGACCTGACCATTATTTATACTCAACATCTACAACCATGCTTGACTAGCGGAGTTCTCTCTCTCTCTCTCTCTCTTTCTCTCTCTCTCTCTCTCTCTCTCTCTCTCTCTCTCTCTCTCTCCCCCCCACCCTCTATCTAATTTAACTGTCTCTTTTTCTCTTTCTCTCTCACTCTCGCTCTCCCTCTATCCAAGTCTCTTTTTTCTCTCTCTCCCTCCCTTTCCTTCTTACTCCCTCCCGCCCACACTCTCTCTCTCTTCCTCCCTCTCTCTCTCTCTCCCACTCTCCCTTTCTCTCGCTCTCTCTCTCTCTCTTTCTTTCTTTCTTTTTCCTTTTTCTCACCGTCTTTATTTTTGAGCCGTACGTGGATTATTATTGATTAAAGATTTATATTCACTTTATTGCTATGTCGATACATTTTATCCTGTTTTAAGTCCCAACAACTGGTTTTAATGTTCTGGTTTGTTAAAACACAGAAAAAAGTGTTTCGTTTGTTTAAAAACATTTTAGAGATACAGTAAAACCTCCTTGTTATCTGGGGTTCGACTATCAGTGAATCCAATTATCCGGGCACCGGTTGTCCGTATACATATACGATGTATATAGGTATGTATTTCG
The DNA here is from genome assembly GCF_000648675.2 of Cimex lectularius. Lineage (NCBI taxonomy): Eukaryota > Metazoa > Arthropoda > Insecta > Hemiptera > Cimicidae > Cimex > Cimex lectularius. Next base: position 516,336 of record NW_019392897.1, on the reverse strand, counting down.
CGTAGCATCAAATTATTTCTTACTCGAAGGACCCCGTCTTTTGCCTTGTTTCTATGAACTCTCTCCGGTCTGGTTAAATTGAACATATTCGTTACGACTTTCTTCTGGAGCGATGCACTAAACCCTTCCCACCCTTCTCCATTTACAGACGTCGTTACAGAACGACCCACCTCTTACAGAAAACCACCGCTTTTGAAGCTTGTTATAGGGTGCTGGAGAAATTATTGGGCTCGAATCGGTGTCACAGGGCTTTAGTATTATCAACGTAACGTTGGATACAGTTTTTCCATTTAAACTTCTGGAAAATTTTACAATTTTTTTTTCATTTTTCCGTTAGATACATAATAATAACATTAATAAAAGTACCTATATATACACGTGACTTCTTTTTTTATTTATTTTTTTAAATATGTCATTCTGCATTAGCCATCGGAAATAACATGTGTCTTCTTGAGTCACCTTTTAATTGACGGATTAAAAAATCAAATTCCATTATCCAAGGATTTTCGATTTTCTGAACACTCCCTCCCCGTCATCACCTCTGATAATGGTTTTCTGCACTTTCATCCTTACGTGAAAATGAATATAAACAAAAAATCATGTTTTTTCGCATATGAAATAAAATTATTTAAACAATAAACACATAAAACATTTTAGTTTCTGTCCGGCTTACTTGGTTAATATCGATTAATGCTTTAAAGTTGAGGCACTATATCTTTGGTAAAGTTTTTTTCAAATAATTTATTATTTAAATGGACATGTGTAGGCAATATTGTTTAATATCAAAGTAACGGTGTAGGATCGCCTTACGAAGTTTTTAAGGTAAGCCGATGTTCGGTTCAACATGAATTGGGCGATCAAAGCAGAATTTATAAAAGAAAGGCCTGGAGGGTGTATTTAAGGAGTCAGGTTACGTTAGGTGGAATCAATTTACGTCCTGATCAAAGAGACTTTCGCGTTCTTTATAAACTATTGTTATTTCATTTTGTAGTCTATGGTATTGGACTTAAAAATACAAAAGGGCCTTTAATCTGATACCCCTGTAACAACGAATATGAAAAAAAGAACCCACGCCATGAGCTAAACAAAATAACTTCTTGCAATACAGTAAAAAAAGCCCCGTCTGAAAGTTTAGTGTGCTTTTCGGTTTAAGCGGGGAACACACCCGATGGGACACTATGTGGCGCTACCCGATGCTACCCGACACCTTGGTAAGGTGTGCACATCTATTCGACGTCAAGCGCGCCTCGTACAGTCATAGCGTGTATCACAAACCAGTATCGCAATCGCAACGCCTCTTTTGTTCTTAATGCATTATTTGGAGCAAAACCATGTAATAAATTGTTACTTCAATTTTATGAGCACAACCATGTAATAAACTGTTTGTTAAACTTGTTTTAAATAAAGTTATTCCGGTGTTTTGATAAATTTTCTTTCTAACCATCATAATTAATTAATTCTTATAAAAACTCATGAATTTTTTATTTCGTTTAATATTGTTGGATTAAAATAGGAATGTTGTAATTAATATAACGACAAAATTACATGTACATAGTTTGAAATAAACTACAAAAATATGAGTGCCCTGTTCTGAAGCTGCTCGTCGAAAATGGTGTAATTTTATGAGCAAAACCATGAAATAAATTGTTAGTTAAATTCTTTATATCAAAAAATGGTATTCTGGTATTTTGATCAACTACCAAACCACTAAAAAAAATTTTTAAATAAAAACTAATGAATTTTTGATCTTGGTCAATTTGCTTCCTATTAAAGCGTCTATGAGGGTTCGATTCCCACTGTCGCCTTTGGCCAATTTTTCAAGATAACCCCCCCCCCCCCAATATGAACACACACAAGAATTCGTCACCATGGTTAATATGCATAGATCATAAGCCAAAAAAAGTATGTTGTAATGAATATAACGACAATAATAAATGTAGTTTGAATGAAAATATGTTCTTTTGTTTACCGGTCCTTTGTCTTCGACTGTACTCGATGCTACCCGACGAAAATTTGGACAGTGGGGATCGCAGAACGTAGAGTAGGGTAGCGTTGCATAACACGGGAGTAATACAATCGTATGGAAAATTGGAATTTGAATTTGCGTCGCATAGCGTTGCATCGGGTAGGTGTGTTCCCGTCTTAACAGAGATGAGCGCAGTGTCAACGCTTAAACCGTTGCGGCAACCGACGCCCCAAAAATGTTTAAGAATAAAAACAATGTCAAATTTAATCAAGAAGGTCAAAGGATTAACTGAAAATAATCCTAGACTTTGACTTTGATAGCTCCTAATTACAAGTAACTAATGTTAAAAGTTAATGGATTTAATTTTAAACTAAATACATTTAGTTTTTTTTCCTCCCTACAGTAGCCCTGCATTTTCAAATCTACATGTTCCATATAAATATTACATGTGTTTACTGCACAGTAGAGCATATTAATTATGCATTAAATAAATGTTTAAACGTGAAATTTGAAATGATAGCGTTACATTTTTTTTCCATTGAAACCTGTGTTTATTAATTCAAGTCCATGTCCAGTTTATCCATAAAACCAATAAACACGTTCATATACTAGCTCAGAAGCAATTCAGATGGAGGAACCGGCCAGACTCTCCCTATACAAACGAAGTGCTGTATTAGCTGACTCCATTATCTTTCCGGTGCTCATCTAGGGTGTGGTTAGCAATTCCATTTGAAACAAAACCGCGGCAGGGGCGGATCCGGAAGTTTCTACGCTGGGGAAGCCCCAATACTCTGGGAGATAGAGTCGCCTTCTCTATGTAGGGAGTGCGCGGTAGAACAGGCTGATGTATTTCGGCTTGATAGCACTTTGCGCGCGGCATACGACCCGATGCACAATGCTGGCCCGACCATTCGGATTGGACAAGCGGAGAGCGAGTTTGTCTTGGCCCTTAGGGGCTCGGGCACCTCTACACCAATGCTGCGGCGGTAACACCATTCCGTCGTATGCGGAGGTGCGTCAGCTCTCATCTTAAGAATCAAAACGTCCGATAAGGCCGAATAGGCCAGGTGCGGACGTTAAAGATCCTCTAGTTTTGTGACGATGAGTTCTCGGGAACCTTATGTCCGGAAAAACGAGCTCCTTTCTAAAGGCCAGGGAGAGGACAAACATCTTTGTATGCGCCGCCTTAGTCGATTCCCGCCATGTTTCTTCCCATCTTGAAAAAGCTTTCTGCTCCAGGCTCTTCTGAAAAAGGCTCTAGGGTGTTTGTAGTAGGAGATTTCTAGACTTTCATCCCTTGACGCCAATTTTACCAATTGGTCAGCTTCTTCATTGCCGAAAATCCCAATGTGTGCCGGGACCCAATCAAAAATTACAGTTCCTCCCAAATCTTCGATTTGCATCAACGTGTCCGGAATATTATCTAAGATAGATCCATGGTTATTGGGGTTTGAGAGGGCATCCAGGGATATTTGACTATCCGTAAGGATGTAGAACAGTGTCTTTCTGGGGGTGGGATGAAGAAGTAAGGTCTCTATCCATTCTAGGCTTTTGTAAATTGCCAGTTGTTCGGCCTGATTATTTGAGCACTTATTACTCAATTTATATGTTCCAAAGCCTACTTTCCCTTCGTTCTCGTAGACCACGAAGGCGCATCAGACATTATCCTCACTTTTACTTCCGTCTGTGTAGATTTTGTGTCATTTCGGAATGTAAGTGCATTTTCTACCCTTATTGCCACCTGTCGTCCAGGATGAGTCCACTCACAGTAAGGCCTGAGTTTGTCCATTTCTCCACACTCTGGGTACGTAACGGCGGAACCTATCCTGCGAATCTCGGATAGTTCCTTGATCATCTGAATCATGAGCTTTATAGGGACTATATCTGCCAGCAAGCATGCAGTTTCAAGTGAGATTGTACGGTACCCCTTGACAATTCTTATTGCTATCAGGCGCTGCACTCTATTCTGTCTCTTTTCGTTAAACTTTTTATCTAAACCTTCTTCCCATATTTCTGCACCATGCGTTAATACGGGAATTATTGCACCTGGATAAATAGCTTTTAGACATGCTTGACCAAGACCGCAGTGAATTTTTGCGATCCTAGAAAGTTTTTTATTATTTTTAAACCTTTTTCAGAAATATAGGAAATATGATCCTTCCAGGTGAATTTATTATTAAATATAATTCCCAAATGCTTCAGTTGGTCCACGTTTTCAATCTTTTCTCCGCCCATGTAGATATCCAGTTGGAGAGTTTTCCTTTTTCTGGAAATGTGAAGCGCTTTACTTTTCTTTTTATTGAAAGTGATTTTTTTGGCTGTATCATTTCCAATGCTTCTTTTGTAGAGCACTGCAAATCTATATAATTACTGCCTTGTACTATCAAGATGTAGTCACCTGCCAGCGCGGTTCCGTCGGAATTATCTGGCAGCCTAATTTTTAGAAGAGAGTCGTAGAAAACGCACCAAAAGCCAGGACGGCAGCAGGAGCCCTGGGGGCATCCTTTAGTTACATTTATTGGAGAGTTTTCCTTTTTCTGGAAATGTGAAGCGCTTTACTTTTCTTTTGATTGAAAGTGATTTTTTTGGCTGTATCATTTCCAATGCTTCGTTTGTAGCTGCAAGGCTGACATTTGAAGCCGTTAAAGTTGTGTGTATTTTGGAAAAGTGATTCTTGCTTAGTTCGGGCAACGAAGTAACCTTAATTGATGCAGTATTTCTGGCCACCATGCGGCATTGAACGCGTCGTGCACATGTAAAGAGATTACGACGACTTCTTGATTGGCATTCAGTCGGCTTCTGATTGTGGACTTAACATGGTAAACGGCATCAGTAGTAAAGTTTGTGGCCTGAACCCAAATTGATTTTTGCTAAGTAAGCTATTAGAATAAAATAAAAAAATAATGCGAGCTCCTATTTATTAACAGTTTCTCTAACACTTTTCCTGCGGTTGGTAGTTTACTAATAGGTCTGAACTAGTCCAGGCTAGATTTGTCTTTTCCCGGTTTTTCGATTAATACGATGTCTGATTTCTTCTAAATTATAGGGAATGTCCCACGCTGTACGCACGAGTTGTATACAACAGTAAGAAGTTTAGAAAAGAAGTCAAAAACTCTTAACAAAATACCACTTGTAAGACCGTCGATACCGGGTGATTTTTTCGTCAAAAGTAACAATCACGTTTCTGACTTCAATAGGAGAAAAGTCTACGTCATCTTGTGTGTCCAGAGGCAGATTTATTTTTTGTCGGACCAGTTGGTGTTTGTAGTAGTCTTCATCTTCATTATCACACGGAAGATGATGTTGTAGAAGGGCTTGGAGGGTTTCCTCTGTTGATGTGGTATAGGTTCCATCCGCACCTTGTATCGTCCACAAAGGTGTATTTCTCCTTTCCTTTCCTGTCAGTATTCTGTATACAGCTGTCCATGCATTTATTGGGTTTAGTTGACTGCAGTATTTTTTCCAGGAATTCGATTTAGCATTTTAAATTTTTTCTTGATATTCGTATCGTAAATCGTAGTATTCGCTCTTTCTTTTCTGCCGTAGATCCTCGTCCCGATAGGTAGACTCTTCTTTTCCTGTTCATTTCTTTCCTTAAGTTTGTAAGCTCTTCTGTCCACCAGCATTGGGTTCTATTTTTCCATTTATTTTGAATTTTTTGTAAGACGGTATTGAGTTTTTACAGGCCTCTATTATAGCATTTTGAAATTGATTTATGAATGTGTTAAAATCGTCGGATAACAAAGCGATTAGCGATTGTTCAATATTTGTCGTTTCTTTTAACTGAAAGAAGTTTTGCATAGTTGCCAATAGCGACCAGTTAAATTTTTCCCAGTCCGCTTTGTTAGTGACGAAACGCCTTCCGCATTTTACGGCCTCATATTTATCGGAATAGTTGACTTCCAGTCTAAAATAAAGGAATCTATGAAACGACATGCTCTCATCATCACAGTTAACCCAATTTTTGATTAACCGGACCATCGCCTGGTTTGTAAGTGTTAAATCTATTCTACTTAATCTATTGTGAGACTCAAAAGTAGGCAAATTGTCCATTTCATTCGAAATATACAAGTTGTTGGATGCTATCTTTATACGCTTTCTAAAACTTTTCCCCGATGATTTGATTTCACATCTCCCCAAAGTTCAAATCTCGAATTGCTGTCAGTTGTGATTAATAATTTGTTCTTGTTGTTGTTCCAGTGTATCACTTCGTCTAACTTCTTAAGATCGATATCTATATCCATATAACAGTCTATATACGCAGATATAACGATTATTTTTTCACTTTTGTACGTGATTTCAGTCACGGCCATATCTTCGTCCAAAAACTGAGAAAGAAGTATAACGTTCAGATTGGGGTTTATGACTATTATATTAGCAGCTCTTTTCCTTCCTTCTTTGGCCTCCAGAATTGTAACTTTCTCATATCCGTGTACTTGATTATTTATATTGTATATCTCTTGTACAAAGCATATGTCAATTTTGCATTGTATGAAGTCAATAAGATAAGTACGGCTTTTTTTTAATCTATCCATGTTAATTTGAACACAATGAAAGTTATCCGTGTGAAGTGAATCCTTATTGCTGACGATAGTCAATATTTTCTTTAAGCTGGTTAATTTTTCGTAAAGCCGTCGGACAATTCTTATCATAACAGGTGTGACTTTGATTTTGGAATTGGATTGTTTACAATTCGCGCATTGTTTTGTTACAGCCTTACACTCAGTTAGGTTGTGTTAATCCGAGCAGACAGGACAGCCAGTGTGTTCATTTCTACAGTGATTTCTAGTGTGACCAAAGAGTGAACATTTAAAACAGCGTGTCAGTTTATGTAGTCCTTACATTCACAAATGGAAACATGAGCCGGATTCTACGCATTCCCAGCAAAACCGATCTAACAGCGAGAGTTACCTCTGCAACGGCGTATTTTAGGTGCTGTTTGCGTTTTTTTGCCATAAATATTTTAAGGATATGGTATTCTGGATTCTGTTTGGTGAGTATGTAAAGTTGTAGTTAGTTATTTCTTCTGGAACATTTAAAAATATGACTCGCGGAAGAAATATTTTTGCAGGCCTCGCTTTTAACGTCGAGTTCGGATTGTTGATGTTAATCTCATTACATATTTTTTCTAAGTCGCTTTTATTAGCGGTTGCGACGACAACAGTACCATTCCTGGTTTTGTTTACCCGTTGAATGATAATCTGTAGCTTGCAAGGATCAATCTCCTTTTTCAACCGCGCTTATACCTGTCCGCTTGATTCATTTTCACTCTTAGAATTAATAAATGCTTTAAACGTACGAAAAGGTGTACTTGCTTGGCTATTTGCGGCTGAAGCATGGAAGCTGGAGGCTGAGAGGTTAGTTTGACTGGTAAAGTTTTTATTGTAGTGCTTAGTTCCGCGTTCTCATTTACGAAAAAGTTATACATTTCCGTTAAACTCGAAATCGCGTCACTTGACATTTTACGTAAACTCGCACTTAGGTTTTGCTTCGTATTAACGATTTCGTCTAAAACTTCGAGAGCACTTTTGAAGAGCTGCCGACGTGCAGTCGCCATCATTGTGTGTTAATAAATACGTTTAGTAAATACAGTACACATTTAGTAAATAAAAACATTTAGTGGTGTGCGTTAAATTTTTCCATCAATGTATGTTATCTTCAAAATGTATATTTAATGTAAAAAATGTTATAACATTAAATGTTATAAATAATGATTCATTACTTCAAGAGTTAACCCCTCTGACGAGGTGAGAGTGTTAACTGCATTATTAAAATTAAATTGAACCGTTATCGTCAGCCTTGACTGGGGTCAACTCTTCGATTAGAACGGGCTTAACCTATGCGACCGGATTAAATAATACTTTAAAACGTCAAAGGTAAAGCCCTTTATTTGTGTTGGGTCAAGAGCATAACGTAGGGATTGTTAAATTTATTTCCGGATAAATGGAGTAATTGTGAGAGAACTAATTGTTCATCGATAATTATCTTAATTAATTAAATTTGGGAACTCATCCCTTTTACATTGGATGAACTCTCGACAGAGCCCAAGAGGCGTGGAATATGAATTTATTTAAGGCATTTTCAGTAATAGGGCAAGCCTGAATTTTATGCAAAAGGGCCACACCCCACCTATGAGATTATATATTAATTATGCATTCATTTACTTTAGTAAAGCTAGTCGGCTAGACAGTATGGTTTTATAAGCAACTTATGGTAACGATATTTTTCTTCTCTTTTTTGTGGGCTTTGCATTTTTCTAAGTATTATAGTTTCGTTTTCTAAAGTTTGTTAGGTACATGGGTTTTCCCTACATGTACCCCTATTAGAAGGGAGTTTATTTAAATATACGTAAAATGTTAATTTTAAGCTAATTTGGTGGTAAAAATATTTTAAATTTTCAATGTTGGTTATTTTTATTTAACTAACACACCAATTTATTTTTATTCAATATGTTTCAGTTGCTTTTGCATTTCGGGCCACGTCCCTGGTCCATCTTCAGAACTCGCTATTTTTGGCTTCCAAACGATGAACAATTTAATAGCGATAAAGTCAACTGCGATTTTGAGATTCATATTAAAAATATTTACGAAACAAACGTGGTATAATTTGGTCGTTACCGATCATTTTGGTCTCCTGGCCCGTATGGTCTGCGTGATTTCTATGCAGTCAAGTGTCTTTTATAATTATTTAGAAATCGTGAGATGCGGTCTGGTGTGATGTAGGTTTCAGAAAAACATTTTCTTTAACGTGCCAACGTTTCGATTTTTTTTGAGATCATCTTCAGGGCTCAAAGTGTTTGGAATGGCAGAATGGCACAATTACACAGAAGACAACCACTTTGAGCCCTAAAGATGATTTCAATAATGATCGAAACGTTGGCACGATAAAGAAAATGTTGTTCTGAAACCTAAATCACACCAGACCGCATCTCACGATTTCTAAATAATTATCGATTAACGGTCACTAATCACCACACAACTCTTTTATAATGTTTAACTAAGACCATATCCTAACACAGCTTGCATTTTATTTGTATCTCAAGTTGTTTATTTGTATTTGTTGTCTCAACTATTTATCAGATATGAAACAAACAGTATAATATGATACCACAACCATGGATGTCTAGTCACATTCACTCACCCCAGAGTAATCGATATTCCTGGTGGCGGGATTAGGCAACTCCTTACTTTCAAGCTAATAAATTATATTCATTCTAATAAGTTTAGATAAACACAATACCCAGAATTTAAAAAAATAAACGTACCAGGGGTCATGCAAATTCTTGATAGAACTCCAAGTCCATAATTTTAATAGGTGAATTCAAAGTTCTTTGCAGCCCGATACTAAAGGCACATCTGGGTGCGCAAAAGATTCTGCCATACACTATTTATGGCAAATTTGGCCAAAGCAATTTTGTTCTTTCGCAAAGTGGCGCATATATATANTACATTTATTGTTTTTTTATTTATTTACATTTGTATATATATATTTTTTTAAATATATTTTTATATTTACATTTTTTAAATACTTTAGGTCAGTCTAAATCTACTAGTCAAAATTTATATATATACTAATTTTTTAAATACTATAGGTCAGTCTGGATTTCATTGTAGAATTTGATTTCTTTTAGGAAGCGTAAAGCGTATGACATTTTCATGTTGTGGTAATCTTTGCCGGGAGTATTTGTTTTAATGATAATGATGCCAACTTGTATTTTGTTTGCATTATAAGTGTTATTATTATTTTTATTAATAAAGGAATTATAAATTAATGTGTGGTGCTTAGTGACCGTTAATTGATATTTATTTAGAAATCGTGAGATGCTGTCTGGTGTGATGTAGGTTTCAGAAAAAAATTATAAATTAAATTAAAATAAAGGAAATATAAAATTAAAGAATTACATTATATTATTTTAGGATCAATATGACTTCATCTATAATAAATTCATTGGGGCTATGTGTTGAGGGTGTTCTATAACGAATTAAACGTCCGAAAAAACTGTAGTAACAAAAAGAAGAATAAAGTAGGACGGTGTTTAATAAATATGTTTTATTATTATTTTTATTAATTATTATCTATTATAAATTATAATAGATATATAGATATATAATAATATATCTATATATAAGATATATAATAGCGCGTAGGCATGCCATCCAATCTGAAGAAGGTACTCGAGCACTGCAGCGAGTTTCAGGGTCCCCTGTTCCGATTTTTACGGGAAATNATATATATATATATATAATTTAGTCATATTGATCCTAAAAAGAATGGTACTGAGAAAAATATTAAAGCGAAAGTACAACTGGAAAATCGGATAGAGACCGACTGATAGAGATAGAGTGGCGGGTGGCTAAGTAATAAAACAAGAAAGAATCGAGAGTGGAGGGGTTAATTTGTGGAGACAACCCTTGACTGGAGTGAGTACGAAGGAAAGGGATGTGCCATCTCCATCCTTCTTTCTCTTTTCCAAACAATTAAACATCCAAGGGGTAATATTTGCTGTATGTGTCCGTCCATGTAACCGGGACATTGCCTCGCTCTAATGGACCAGCAAATACCCCTCCTAATTCAGTCTCCTTACCACTTTTCACCCTCCTCGCCCTTGTTATTTCCCCCGGCTTTTTTTCAGAATCACAACGGTCCTTGAATTGTTAACTTTACCGGGCAAACACTCTCAGCGGCAAAACCCCTTTGTAATACAGAAAATAATTGACTGCGCCATGTTCTTCCCCCAGCGCCCTTGGTTATTAATTTTTTTTTTGGAACTGATGGCTTCGCCTTTTCAGCGTTCTGCCTCCTGCTTTCAATTTCACGGTTCCGAGATTATTGAACGACCTCAAAATAAACTAGCTTAACCTTCTATATTTTCTGTCTGATTGACGTCGATGACATTTCCCACCAACAATCCATCAGACAAGTGAAAATATAAATAAAATTTTAAATGGCGTCGAAAGAATTGTGATATCTCCAGGTATCCAACCTTGAATTTGTATAAGAGAGGTTTTATTAACACATTATATCATTATTACGCGTGTCATTCATTTTGCATAATTTAAATCTGTTGAAGTCTTTCAATGTGTTATTTGGACGTTGGTGAATGTTTGTAAGCTTGTGAGCAGATTTGAATGAACCAGAGATTAAATACGCTAGAAAAAAAAAAAACCACTGAAGACAATAAACACAATACAGATTTCTGAAATTAAATACCCTCGATAGAACGGTGTTTATTCAATATTCAGCAAGTGACGGACAAAAAAGTAAGCAATAAAAGAAAAATCATAGAATAGAATCATTTATAGTATTATACTTTGTATGGAGACACATTATCTGTCTTAAGTTAAATAAATGAATACAAATAGACATAAATAGTCAATGATTATTTGGAGATCGTGAGATGCGGTCTGGTGTGACGTAGGTTTTAGACAAATATTTTTTTTATCGTAAGAACGTTTCGATCTTTATTAAGATTATCTTCAGGGCTCAAAGTGTTTGTTTTCTGCGTAATTATGCCATTCTTGTGTGTCGTGTTGAGAGTGCCAATGTTTCTTTTGAAATGTATTGTGACCTTATGTATGTCGTTAATTCTGGTGTTGGGTTGTGTTAGTGTGGCATTTGTGAAGTTAAAATTGTTTTTGATGTGAGTAGGAAATACCTTGTGTTGTTTGCATTTCAACAAAAAAGTTCCCTGATTGACAGCCGATGCAAGTTTCTTTTCATTGTTGGCGATGTTCTTCAGAATACTCTTTGCTTGATTGAAATGCAGACAACGCAAGGCCATGAAAATCATCTCAATAAAGATCGAAACGTTGGCATATAAAGAAAATGTTTTTCTAAAACCTACATCACACCAGACCGCGTCTCACGATCTCCAAATAATCATCCAGTAACGGTCACTAAACACTACACACACATTCTAATTATTGTACATTCTGAAATTGAAAATTGGAGTGCCAATTACATTACTACGAAACATCAGTCAACCGAAGATGTGCAAGGGCACACGATTACAATTACAAAATGGATGAACAATCTAAAATAAAACATCAATTCTGATTGGACCCCATAAAGGTGACGGCATACTACATGCACGAATACCACTGATTCCAACCGGCATGGCATTCGAGTTCAAACGACTTCAGTTTCCAATATGGAAAACGGACAAACAAAGATGTAGTCAATACTAATAATCCTGTAATCAAGCTTACAATAAAAAAATGATTAGAGTGAAAAACATCTTTTTTTTTCCTTTCCTTTTTTTTTCCACGTAGCTCCGAAACGAATTGAATGTTATGTTTTCCCGGTGTATCCGGGTACCAGCTAGTTATAAATATAAATTTATGCGACTTAGAAATGCACTTTTTTCTTTTTTTTTTGATTTTGGGGCTGCATTGGATCGGATAGGAAAGCACTATTTTACCATTTGTCACTTACGGGCTTTCAACAAGAATTATTAGTCCTATCATATTTAGTGGTCTATTGACCAAATTACTTTTTTCAATTAATTTTTTTTTTTTTTGCTTAACCTGGCGGCATTAGCCATATACCTATTTTACCGTGAGACAAACGGAGTGCCACCGCCGCAGGCGGCCGGCCTCGCACAGCCACCTAGGGAGATACAGCGGGTCACCCCTTTTTTTCTTCTCTTTTTTCCAGGTGTTTTAGGAGGATGTAAATAAAAACCATTTACAATTTTACACCTATGGAAAAGTCCACGTGCCCCCACAAACCGTGGCTAAACCTGCCTAGTTCCCACCATACCGTGCTCAAACGACACCCAAAGACGACCGCCCCTGGCTCAGCGACCCCCCCCCCATCCAATCTCAGGTGCTATTTGTTCCTTTCTTTAAATGGGCAGGTCGTTGTTGGTCAGAATGTTGAATACAGTGTCTAGAACATCCTAATCGCCTAATCTCAGAACTTGGACCATGTTAGTCGGAAGTGGGACTCTTTTCGAAAGTAAAATGGCATAGTCTCTCTCTCTCTACCTACGGAGCAAAGCGCGCATGCGAGTAGAATATGGTCTGCGTCGGCGCTACTGGAGCCATCACACTCACAGCATTCACTATTTTTCACTCCTATCTTATAGATGTAATTGGGTAGTCTGTTATGATTAAGACGCAGTCTGCATATGGATGTAAAAAATCTCCTAGGTCGATTTATGCTATTAAACCACGGTTTTAGTTGGAGGGAGTATTGTATATCTGCAAACATATGCTAGTGACTGATGAACTTTGGTGAATTTGGAATATTCGTACTCTCTTTGCCACTTCTTTTTAATGACTTATCTATTGTGAGAGCGAATGTCCAGAGATGATATTTCATAAAGCGGTTGCCCTGTGACAGCAGCTTTTTTGGCCTAGAGATCCACTTTATTGTTGAAAAGGTTTGTGTCGTGAGATTTAACCTACATGAAATAGATTTTAGTGCGGGAACTAGAAAGTATTATGTCGTTGTTTATTTCTATGATGATGAGGTATTTGGGAGAATAAAAGGTTAGAGTTTTAAAGGGAAGTGAAGACACTAAGGCTGTCAGAACATAGAATCGCTCGTTCCGGGACCTGGCTTTTCTATAAATTTGATTCCCTCTCTCAGAAAATGAAAAAGTTAGTGCCAATCAAATCCCGCTCGTGGCACTAACTTTTTCATTTCGATAAAAATCTTAACATAAAAAGTTTAATTAATTATTAGTATCCTTAAAAGTTATTATGCGGGATCAGATACTTTAATCTGGCTAAAAAAGCACTGACGTCTGATCTTGCCTGCCGACTTGGAGTCATACAAGGGTGCCTATTCACTCCTGTACTGTTCTCCATCTTCCTTAACGACCTGGAGGGCGACTTTTGGAGTACTCAGTAACCGAATAAAAATAAGGTCACTAATATATGCAGTGTTATACTGTTGCTGGCCTCTACACCCGCATCCCTGCAGCTCATGATAACGAATTTAGAAGAATATTAAGTGGAACATTGGGGCGTCGGTGGCCGCATTGGTTTGGGCGTTGAAACGGCGCTCATCACTGTAAGGTAAAGGTTCCGGGTTCGAATCCAGCGGCCCTGCATTCAAGCGCGACATACTTACAAATGGTTTATTTTTTCAAAAACACCCCGCGGGTTGATATAACCTATAAAAAAAGGAACCTTAATTTGAATCTTCAACATTCCCAAATCATGGTCCGCTACGAAAATTAATTAAAAAAACACAAATAAGTGACTAGTTTAATAAATAAATGAAAAATAATAATGATAACAAATTAATATACAAATATGTAAGACTAAAAATCAATCAAATAAAAAAGCTTAACAAAATTAAAATAAATATAGAAATTAAAATTAGCACGATAATTAGTGTAAAAATAAAGATAATATAAAAATATGTAAAAATAATAAATAGAACCATAAAATGGCAGCTCGACGACTGCTAAAGCAAATTATGTAAAAATTAATTGTGTAAGTAAAGAATTTATTAATTCATACTGAAAAGATAAATAAAGAGTAAAGTTAACCTTAAAGTACATTTTTGTAGGAGATTAGGTTCGCTATTTCTCTAGGAGCTACTGAAATTTATTATTTGAACGATAGTCCAAAAGTTCGCATTCTTTTTCATATGATCAAGGGTTTTTCTTTGGTTTTTGTACGTACACTTCGAGAGGACATTCTTTTGCAAAGGGTTTTTGTTTTGAGACACTGGAAAAGTAGAGAAGGAAGCAAACCCGTCGCTCGGTCGAAACGTTCTTAATCCGGGTTTTGCGCGTCTAATCCGCCTTCAGCTTCCTCTCGGTGAGCAAGTTTAAAGTCTTCTTTAGCTAGATTGTTAAATAAAAAGTGGCGCCTTCCAGGCTATAACGGGTAAAAAGTAAATGTTTAAGTAGTCATTTTATCAACTCATTAAAATTTTATAGTAGGATAATTCCACCGAGAGAAAACGAGCCACAAGTAGAGGATAAATATTTAAAACACAATATTAAACTTATTTTCATTTTATCTTTATTTAAACACAAAATAATCTCTTAGGGAAGTAAAAATATCTTTTTTGATTAAACTTTGCATTTTGTATATACATGTTTTTATTATCACTCATTCTATTTAGTTGTATATTAAACAAGAGTAAATATCTTGATATTCATGCGTACATAATATTCAGATTAGTATTAAAAAAACCTTTCATACGTTTATAGCCAATTTCAAAATTTCATAGATTATTTTTTCATCATTTTAATCATAAACGTAGGTACTCCAGCATTTTTTGTAGCAGTATATTTTATATATNTATATATATATAGTTTGTTTATTACGAGGGTTCGCAACAGCAGAGGTTATATCAACTCTCGGGGTGCCAGTAGGTTTTTGAACAAAGCCCATTTGTAGGTATGTCGGATTCGAATGCAGGGCCGCTGGATTCGAACCCGGGACCTTTACCTTACATAGATTAGCGCTGTGTCATCGCTTAAACCGTTGTGGCCACTGACGCCCCTGGAAAATTATATTATATTATATCTTGTTATAAGATATTCTATCTTGGTACTATTGATGATGTTATAAATGTTACACGAGATTTAAAGTTAATTCAGAGACAGACAGATTTAAAAAAATGTATATTTTCTATAAATAGCTATTGTTACGGTTTTAAATTTCTGGCTAATGTATATGTATGGATATGAATAAAGTACATAAGGCAATAGTACAAAGGCATGATCCACCCTCTCTGTTTCTCCAACCTCAATCTAAACACGGTTTTCTTTTGAGAAAATTTGAGAAAGAAAAAACATTGTTTAAAGGGTAAACGAGCAGAACGGACCAAAGGCGACAATTTAAATTCAACGTCACATCTTCTGAAACAGATTTGACGCCGAATAATCAAGCCCTGTGGAAATACACGCCCTGCTGTAAATAGTGCCTCAGCGAATGAGACGGAAAACGGCTGCCCTCAAATAGTCAAACCAAGAATTGACCTGAGAAATTATGCATGGCTAAAAGTTAACCCAAACGTTTATAAACGAGTTGACGATACACCCTTACATTTAATATTTTACTTTTGCAGGTCGTCTTCAAAAGCCTTAAGATCCTTGGATCTTAGCTACAACCAGTTAGAGGCAGTTCCGCTAGATTCACTCAGGCACTTAAGAGCACTGGAGTGGCTCAACTTGCACGGGTAAGGTGAAGTAAAGTCTCAAATAATTAATACCCTCTTCTAATGGCACTTCAATTTACTCAACTCAAAATTATTTAACTCGAGAAACTTAGCGAATACCCTTTTCAGAGTTTTCTTTTTCCTCGCGGAAAGACGTTAGTTTTGCGACTAAAGTTTCTGAATTATTTCTCAAGTTTCGCGTTTTATATAACGACCACATTCTCTCTCTCTCTCTCTCTCTCTTTGTTTAGCGTTCGACATGTATAAAAAACATAAATCAAAGCATATTGTGTAGCACCCGTACTAACACAAAATTTGTTTGTTTTAGAAACAGTATTAGTTCCTTGGGAGAGGAGACAGACTGGGGCACACTAAGGCATAGCCTTACAAATGTTTTCCTCGGCGAAAACGATTTGAGGGATCTTGGCCAAGAATACCCTTTGTCGCATTTTCGTAAGCTGGTTTCCGTGAGCCTGGAGAGGAATAACATCATGCACCTGGATTCTGGATCGCTTCCACCGACTGTGCAGACCCTCAGCGCATCGCACAACATGATTAGGAAATTCCCTGTTGAGTTGGTGGACAATCTGAGAGCAATTGCCTGGTTGTATCTCAGGGACAATTATATAGAATCCATACCGCCTTACAGCTTCAAGACTCAGAAGAACTTCGACAAACTCGATCTCGGGGACAACTTCCTTACGGCGGTCCCTATAGACGCTTTCAACAGTACTGTCACGATAAGGGACTTAAACTTAGATTGCAATTATTTTAAAACCCTACCCGCTCTCGCTTTCAAGGGGCTGACCATTGGAAGGATCTCCATTTCTATGAACAAACTGGAAACTGTGAACGAAAGAGCTTTTGAAGGTCTTGGCAATTCCCTCGAGTACCTAGAATTAGGGGGAAACCGTTTGCAAAAGGTGCCAAGAGCGATTAGCACATTGACGAAACTGAAATATCTTTACATACCGTCCAACAACCTCACAGTCATTCAGCCAGACGCTTTTAGCTCATTCTCTGAAAGTCTAAATGCTTTATCACTCTCCAGAAACAAGTTGGAAGAAATCCCAAAGCATGCTTTGAAAAAATGCAACCAGCTCGCTCATTTAAATCTCGGCTACAATTACATAAGAGACGTTGCAGAAGCGGACTTTTTGGGGTGGGGACATAGGCTAGATACGCTACTACTTATGAACAATAGGATAGTACAAATTCACGAGCATACTTTCCATCACACGCCTCACCTCAGGGAACTTTCATTATCGTTCAATAAAATCACCGAGCTACATGAAAAGGCTTTCACTGACGTCTCTAATAGTTTAGAAAGTTTAGAAATAAGCTTCAGTTTGTACCAGGAAGACTTTCCTGAGGATTCCTTGCGTCCTATGTCTTCTATTGTGTGGATGGCTTTAGATAACAACAACTTCAGGACTATCAAAGACACGGCTCTTTCCAGTTTCAAGCATTTGAGGTATCTGAATTTGGACGGAAATCGACTATGTAAACTTCCGTTCGGTCTGTTCAATTCTGAAATACATAGACAACTAAGGGATGTGAGAATTTCATACAACCATCTCCAAATCATTGAATCCAACGTATTTGATGGGTTGGAAGAGCTACAGTACATAGTTCTCGCCGGCAACCAAATATCCAATATCGAATCCTACGCCTTCACGAATTTACCAAATAAAGTATCCATTTTCCTTTCGGAAAATAGAATCGCTAACATCGGCCTCAAGGCTTTCAGCAGCATACACGATTTTCTCAAACTGGACCTACATTGCAACGAATTGCATGAATTTAGTTTAGCGTCTTTTTTCAACGTGACAAACGCGGATCATCCTCTCTCTTTGAACCTTTCTAGAAATGCACTAATGAATTTACAAACGGGAGACTTTGTTGGTGGACTTTTTGTTAGTTCTGTGGATTTGAGTTATAACGTGTTGTCCGAAGTGCCCAAACTATTTTTCGAGACGATTGGAGATGTCCTCAGAAGAATATATCTAGGTTACAATCACATATGGAAATTAGACGAGTCGGCATTCAGTAGTCTTCAGAACCTAGAAGCATTGGCTTTGGAACACAACAAAATTGAAAAATTGAGAAAAAGGGCTTTTGCCGGTCTGCCCCGCCTTCAGATTCTGGACCTATCGCACAATCATATCGAACAGCTTCACATGGAGCAATTCAAACATCTAGTGAACCTCAGGGTGATGGACCTGTCTTACAACCATCTACGCTCAATCCCGAGGGACGCTTTTCAAAACACCAAATTAGAGAGAATAGACTTGTCCAACAACCAGCTTGTGTCTGTACCAAGTGCTTCCCTCGGCGAAGTCGGTTTCACGCTTCGGCTCCTGGACGTTTCGCACAACCAAATAGAACATCTCGACAGCACAGTTTTTCCAGAGACGCCGCACCTCACGACGTTAAATCTCTGCCACAACAGGATCACCCTAGTGCCGGATAACGTTTTTACGAGTGTCGGTGGGCTTTTGAGACTGGACATTTGCGGAAACAGGGTGAGAGCTAACTTCAAAGAACTGTTCCATTACTTGCAAGGCCTGAGGTCACTCAATTTGGCTTCTACTGGACTCAAGTCGGCCCCCGTTCTTCCTCTTCCGAACCTCATTAGTTTGAACCTCTCCGACAACGCGATCACGGATCTTCCTCGACCTATAGTCGAATATCTTCCCAACTTACGTACCTTAATAATCAGTCACTGCCGTTTTACCACTCTACCCTCAAACGCATGGATAAAACTGCCACTTCTTAAAAACCTCGACATCTCCTTCAATCCCATTAAGGTAAATATATAAAACGTACAATTTTCCAATTAACACTGACTTAATAAATTATATAGACTTATATAGTTATTTGAAAAGTTTTGATGAAAATGTTCCAGGCTTTGGGTTAAATTTTATAAATCCCTCACACTGTGCGATATAAATAAATGTCAATTTAATTAATTGAGAACTTATGTAAAATGTAACGGCGCTGTATTTATAACTTTGAATTGGTTGTTTACTCGTCTGTCTGACAATACGAAAAAATTGTGTTCACCTCCTAATTAAATTTAGGTATAATTAGTTTTACGTAATATAAAAAATTATTTCTCCTGGGATTAATAAAACAATCACCAATCTGCTTTCATTCAATTTTGTGCTATTAACCAAACTTAAATTAAAGCAACATAAAGTTTTTCACTATGTAGTGCAAACAAAATATTTGAATTGTATATAGCAAAAATTTAATTTTACTCATATCCAATGTGTTATTTTTGATGCGACGAGTGAAACAAGTGAATTGTAAATGTAACAATGCAAATTCTTCAGTAGTGGTTTTCTCATTTATAAAGTGAGCCTAACAGAAACTGAGAAACAGTCTTATGTCGGTCACGTAGGCTCGTTTTTCTTCGAAATAAAGAAGCTCTGAGATTACGCCAGGCAGAACTGTTATCGCTTTAATCTCTCCCTCATAACTGCGAATTTAGTATTGATTAATTGAGAGTGTACAAAAATATTTCACTCCATTTGTATATATTTTGTAAATTGTATATACAGCCTAAAGGGTGTCGTTTTTTGATGGCCCGGCTGAATTTCTCTTGAACCAATGGCTCTATTAAAAAAACGTGTTTAATTCTTTTTAGCCTAGTTTCAAATTATTACCTTTTTTGAGGAAAAATGATACAGGGTACCGCAGGCCAAGTTCAACTTCAAAATTGTAAATACGACCCTATACATCCTGACACATCATTTTAAAGAATTTTTACATTTGAAAACAAAGGGGCAATCGGATTTAATCTCGTCAAAATATGACAAAGTTACAAAAAGTTTGAAAAAACGTGTTTCGTTTGCTTGGTAGTTAATTCCAATAATTTCCTTCTTCACTAAAGAAAACATTAGGAATATTCAGGATGTTTTAAGATGTTAACTCTTGTTAACTCGAATAGAAACATGTCCAGTAAGATTGTGAATGCCCCCTTCTTTTCTTACAATGTTAAACATTAATTTTCCGCAATATTGCTTGTGGTGATTGGTAGAACCAAAAATAAAGCTATAACAGTCCTTAAAGGCTTGTTCTTTATTTTGGTTTTCTTTTGTGTTAAATTGTAAGATGCCAGAAGTAATAAAAAAAGGAAAATTAATCAACCCTTTCATTCAAAATGATATCTTTGCACTCGAAAAGTACTAACAAATGACTCGCTTCAATTCGTGCCGGCATACCTAATTTGTATACTAACGTCTAACAGCCTACTACTTTATAGGATGTATATACTATGAATGAGAGTATAAGGACAGGTCAGAAATTAACAAAATAAATTTATTAGTCTGATTTAATTCATGCGTATTTAAGAATAAAAATACGTGTAAACAAAAAACAGCTGTTAAATTCATGGCTGTCATGTTGGTTACCTACGCCCTAACGGATAGCAAAGTGACTATATTTTCGACCCAACATCTAACATAGGCTCTGGCTTGTTAGATCGAGCAATGTTAACTAGCCGATTCTTACAAGTCTACGTCATCATTTTTCTCGATCTAACACGACCTACCAGAGGTAACAGGGTTAAGACAAAAATCGTGAATACACCTATTAATTGCCTTTGTTGTTTACATTATGTCGCTGTTTGCCGAACTCACATTATTAGAGTAAATCAAATGGATCATCTCTCCAAATTAGATTGCAGTACCACTGTCACAAATAATTTGTTTAGAATTATTATGATGGTCGAAAATTTATATTGATTTTCTTTCTAAATTTAAAGGTCGGGAGTAGGTACTCGGTCGTCCTTAAAAGGACAATGAGGATTTTTAACGTCCGCACCTGGCCGATTAGGTCTTATTGGACGTTTATTCTCCCAGATGTCCCAGCCCAGAGGAGCCAAGACAGCCTCGCTCCCCGCTTGCCCATTGTGAGTGGTTGGGTCCGCATTGAGCATCAAACCGTATGCCGCGTGCAAACGGCTACCTAGCCTGGTTTCCCGCGCACTCCCTAGATAGAGAGGGCTATCTATCTCTCTCTATAGGCTACTCTATCTCCAAGAGTATTGGGGCTGCTCCATCGTAAGAATTTCCGGATCCGCTCCGGCCGCGGTTTTGTTTAAAGTGGAATTGCTAACCACCCCCTAGAGGAGACTGCCTTCGGTAAAGGACGCCATTCGTGTGCATTACATACTTCGAGTAGGCACAACGAACCACTATCCATTCCCATCCGCCACTTCTCTCGTATTCGATGGACTCCGTCAGCGTAGTCTGAGCGTCCTCAACGCTATACACTTCGATTGTCCGATACTTCGTATCCCATCCCGTGAGGCCGGGCTCATAACGATGGTCATACGCAAGTATTCGGGAGATAGAAGAACATTCTCTTCTCTAAGTACCCGCCAGAAACCTCACCACGTACCATTACCGTGCCACGTACCATTCCCAATGTAGCAGAGGCTGGACTTTGGAACATTTCTGCTACCCCGTAGTACAGTGGCTATACAGACAGGCTGTGGTACCCTAACCCTCGTGTGCCTCTGATAAAGCATCCGCTGTTCCCTGCCGACCCGGAGGCCGACACGAATACAGCTTATGCTTTAGAGAGGTTGCCACGCCCTCAAGGCTGCACCATTATTTTGCACCTGGAACCCCCCTTGTAACCAAGGGTTGGGAGAGGTCGCAAAGAAGAGAAGGAGAGAGAAGGAACCCGGATTGAGAAAGGGAAGTGAACGAGTTCACGAGGTTCACCTTTTCAGGCGCCTCCCGCCTTGTCCACACTGTACCACCCATCGTAAGAGTAGGTACTAAGAAAAATTACCGGCAGGCCACGAGGATCGTCCACCTTGGGCTATGGCCCTTCGGGATTAGCCCTCGGTCCTAACCGTCCCGACGCCAAACCATCTCCGGTTACCTTCAGCCAAGACATTCAAGCCTTCAACGCATCAGTCTTTAAATCTAAGACCACTCATGCTGTCACTCACTCTTAAATACGTTTTTTCTTATTTAGATATCATTCACTCGATTAGGGATGGCTGGGTACACTTGAAATATTGCTCCTTTATGTTATACATTTAATTTCATTTAGATCATGGGTTACGTTATATTCCACTATCAGCCTCTCACATTACACACGTATTTTAATAAATACATTCATTCTCAGTATACACAAAACGAGATATCTATTAATACTATTTGTTGGGGTCCTTCCGAGCGCTGTTAAACCTTGCGGGCCCTCACAAGGGCCGGTATTGTACCCAGGAAGGTCTCAACTGTTCTGCCCTACCGGGAAGCCTGCAACCGTGAGCTCTACGGCACAAGACCCCTTTCAGGCAGATGAGAAGGGCACTCCCTAATTCGTGGGCTCTGCAGAGCTGGCGAGGAGGCTTTTGGCCCTAAAAAGGACCGTTGAGTGAGTGGTAGAGCTTCCACCTGTCCGACTGTACCGGGCACCCCGGAGATCGTGAGCTCGTACGACCCGTGGGTCCGTCCTTTCTAGTCTTCCAAGTGGAATTTCTAGTTCTTGAGTAACTCAAGAAGAGCCGGTGAAGATATGGGCAAGACGTACCTGCAGAGATCGACTTGAATTCTTCGCCGGTCCGATGGACATGTCTTCTTTCGTTGAACAGAGATTAGTGACTGCGTTTTTAGTTTTTACAAAAACAGTGTTTCTTAATCCTTGGCAGCCAAAGGTATTTCGGCGGTATGAATTCGGGGGAGCGGGAAGTGGCTGCCTTGGATTCTCGTTTTCTCTTTATTCCAAAGTTTTATACAGTTCGTTTATGTTTATTTACAATCTACAATATAATACAATTAATTTACAATGTTATGTTAAACCGCTATTACATTCTTATTTATAAGTTAGATAACAACAGAAAGCAACAATCCTTAATTGAACTGGTGATTAATTTGGTGGTCTTCCCGCTAGGTGTCGCATTCGTCGAGAAGGTGGTAAGCCACCACAACTATATACCTTAAAACAACCCTGTTTCCTTCAAGAATCGTAACTGAGGACCCAGATACTAGCTGCCGCGTGCAAGCACAATTCTCATATCGGGTGGCATTCCTACACGCTCTCTGTCTGGAGCTAAAGAATGACATCCTAAATTAGGTGGGATACATCGACCTTTCTCAAGCTGGACATATGCGCTGGCTTTGGCCAAAAGTAAATATTCGTGTGTCAGTGTCGCTTGGCATATTCTCTATCAGGTCTTTTCTACGATTCAAATCCTCCTTGGGCCTTCCATGACCGTTCTCTTGATATTTATCTCTGCCCATCCGACCCACGTACGATGCCATTTCCTTTTGATCTTATTTTGTATCTTATTTTTAGCTAAGGAACGACCCCCTTCAATGACATTGAAGACGTCCCCCGGAACGTACGGACATTTATTTTATAATAAATTTAGTAACGTATTGAAAAATGTAATAGTCGTTTCATTACCTTCTTGTTTTAATTTCGTCATTTCGATTTTGAGCCTTAAGCGGGGAACACACTTACCCGATTCTATGCTATGCGACGCTACCCGAAGCCACCCGATGCAAATCCAAAGTCCAATTTTCCATAAGATTGTATTACCCCCGTGCACATCTGCCCGATGGTAGGCAACGCTACCCTACTCTACCACGGTCCAGATTTTCGTCGGGTTGCATCGAGTACAGTCGAAGACAAAAGAACCGTACACTCATGTTTTATTTCAAACTGTATGTATTATTGTTGTTATATTAATTACAAGCGCCCTTAAAAATTAATAATAAAAAATAATAAATATAATAATAACAAATACANAAAATAATAAATTAATAATATAATAATAATAAATGACGTCGCACAGATGTGCACACCCTACCAAAACGTGGCAAGGAGTCGGGTAGCATCGGGTAGCGTCGCGTAGAGTTGCATCGGGTAAGTGTGTTCCCCGCTTCATGCTCTCTTTTTGGTCACCATACTCTGCGAAAAAATCTTTTTTAATTTCCTACTGATCCTACTGATATATACTAAGATAATTTAGTACTTATAATAATTAAATGGGTGAAGAACGTAATCGATATAACTATTTATGATAAGAAAGATGGCTGTCTCAACGTCCAATAAATTAAATTGGGATGGTTTTCATTGAAATTGCTTTAAATGTATGTCCTCATGGTTTTAACCCATTATTTAAAAAACTCAATTGCTTGTTTATCCACTCAAACACAAACACCCTGAACGAACTGGAAGTTTCGTGAACTGTCTTAAGTTATTAAAAATTGGATTTTCATGCATGTAATTGAAATAACTGCAAACATTTCTTTGTCTATTTTTCTCCCCTACCTGACCCAGGGCTTGTTTAGATAAAAAATTTAAATTATACAGTCAAATTGCAGCCGGCGTAAAATAAAAAGCCACCCGTGTCACGCCGAGTTCAGTTTACCACGGCCCCATCCCAAGCTCGGGTGTACATTGCCGTATAAAAGTAATAGTAAAAATGAAGATTAGGTTTAATACTGGTAGGTTGACGGTTTGGGGCATGTTATACATTCTTATTTTTCAGCTAAGAGGATGGAAAGATAGAGCTATGCCCTCAGTTAAACCTACATTATACCGCCGGATTACGGGCCCTTCAGCTCGACTTAATAACGGCCACTTTTTTCCATTTCTTTTATCAGAAGCGTTACTTTTAGTTAGCCTTTTTTGTGCTATGAAGTCCTTCGACTAGACTTTATAACAACATTACGCAAATTATTAAAGTTTTTCGAACCAGGATGGGTTTCTACCTATGTAGATTTATATATTTTAAAATGTAATTTGCTTCTTTCCTAAAAAAATCCAAGTTTATTTCATACCTATCTTTCATAATTTATGTGTTACGACCAACCCCTAGACAATTGACTATTCTGACAGTTGAATTTATAAAATAATTCGGCTTAAGTCTTAAAGATTTAAACACGATCGAAGAGGATCGGAATTTATTTTCAAATCGTAATTACACTATTATCAAACATTAAATCAGCAGTGAATCATCCAATTTGACTGGACTGTTGTTGGAAAACAATTTAGAAAATGATAGATTTTGAAAATATATATTTTGAGGCAGTCAACGCTGTGTCTAGTGTACAAAATATATTTATATAATCTTTTTGTGTAAGGTTTTGGTTGAAATGAAAAAGTTAGTGTCACAAGCTATCGTTACTTCCGAAGTTTTGTGACACGACAGCTCAAGTGTTTAGAGCAGCGTCGTATTGAGCCGAAGGTCGTGGATTCGAATCCCGCTCGTGGCACTAACTTTTTCATTTCAACCAAAACCTCACATAAAAGGATTATTTAAAAAGAAGATCGTGGGTTCGAATCCCACTCGTGACACTAACTTTTTCATTTCAACCAAAACTTTACATAAAAAGATTAATTAATTGAAAGATACAATTTGGTCAATAGACCACTAAATACAATGGATTTTTAAATAATAATCATTCAAGTTAAACTATGGTCAAAAAACATTGTTAGGTAGCTAGAGGTAAGCGATTTTTCAAATCTATATTAGATTCTTTCTTTATCCTAAAATGATCATGACAATTAAACATTCAAAGAAAACTCTAACGGGTAAAAATAAAATACATTATCAAATGTTGGGTTAATCTTCCATACAAAAAGGCAAAGAATTTTTGAACTCAATTTGGAAAGAAAAGGAAAGTCCAGCCAGTTGGAAAGATTATATATTAGTTCCCATTCAAACTTGCTGAAAATACTTTATCGCCCAATTTGTTTGGTCTCATGCCTGCAAAAAACTTTTGAAAGGTTAGTTAAATGAAGGGTACAATTGTTTATGGAATTCAATACTAAATCACCCGTTATTCAACATGGTTGTAGAAAAGAAAACTCAATCCTAGACTCTTATGCTCAATTAATTACATATTACTTTTTCACAGACAAAACGTAAGCCAACACCGTTAATAAAGACTTATAATTGGTGGTTGGTTACTCTGTTGATAATTCTGGTAACTCATACTTCTTTCCCGCGCACTTTCAATTTCAATCATTTCTTATAAAATGTTTTTGTCTTCAAGTCCTTAAAATGTGTTCGCCTTATTTCTAGTACCTAATCAAGTCTCCTCCCAAAAGAAAGGCATGAGGTTATTTTACTAAGAAAACTGAATCGTCGGCATCTTGTAAACTCTGAGGAATACAGTAAGAATACGTCTTATTTTGTCAAACATTTGAAAACCAAACACCCATTGATCAATTTTTCAAATTGATATATAACGATAAAATTGAAATATGAAATATGTTGAAATGTGTTGGCTGCTTTTCCTTGTTTGAGTATGAAATACTTAAAAATGAAAAAACTGCAATTTCTTGATTATTTTAAAGCATGAGCGTATTTTAACTAAAGTCCACAATATGAAGTTGATAATTTTATGAATAAACGAAAAACTACTCATATGAGTAAGTACTCGTTAGTATTGAATATTTTCTGTCGATATTTGGGTGGTATCGAATATTTCTTTCGATACCAGTATCGAGTACTGGTATCGAATATTTTCTGATATCGCACGTCACTATTCTCACCTTGTTGGTAAACTAAACTATCTCATCACTGAATTGTCACCGTTCATACCTTACACATCCCCTATTGTGTGTCCGTGCACGTTCCCACATGTTCGTTTTTCAACAGTTTTACTTGTAGCATATTTAAAGCATTGTAAATAAATAAATGAATTTTTAAACAAATTCTTTGTGTTAACGGGAATTTTTCGTCCGAGCCCAACACGCGGCTTCTTAATACATTTCTGCCTGATCATCTAAGTACCGAAGACAGTAAAATCCTTTAAAAAAACATTTTAGAGCTTGGTGTTCAAACCCCAAATTTAGAACCGTTCAGTATCCTCCCATACATTCAAGACTATATATGAAGTAAAATAAAGAAGTGGATTTGAGCTGTGGAGGCGTGAGTCCTTTCTTTAGGGTAGGCTGGAAGAACAGGCATATAGGGAGTAGGTCCTTTAAGAAACCTTAAAGAATGCATCATGAAAAAATTAAATAAAATAATATGAGGATAATAGGAGGTGAAAAACTCGGTATATTAAAAAAACATTTGGTGCAAAAAACTATTCCTAGGATGTTTTCAATTTCTATAAAAACACAATTCTATAAATGTTAATTTTATTTTTTTTCTATTGATCTAAGGCGCTCACAAAAGAAAGTCTGACTGGCCTTAGCAGGCTTGAATATTTGGAGATGGACGGTCTTGACTCGCTGGAGAGGGTGGAAAACGAAGCATTCTGGGGCTGCAGATGGCTGCGTAGGCTGGGCATGCAGAGCGGCCACAGACTTGGTGTACTTTTGTCTTCGCTGCCTTACCTGACGAGGCTGACTGTCCGGGTGCTTGAGAAGCGCCTCAGCTCCCAGCTGACTCAGCTATCTTCCAAGTTGGCCTATTTAGAGATCAAGGGGGAGGCCCTGAAGGAAATCGAGCCGACGGGACTTATCGGCCTGGCGCGAGAAGCAGTGTTGGCCATAAGAAGCACTTCCATCGAGGAGCTGCCGCTGGGTTTGCTCTCCGGGCTGGGGCACGTCACCCACCTTACCCTTGACATCAGAGACAATAAAATCACATCCCTCAGCCCGGATACGTTCTACTTCAATCTCACCGGTTGGGAGAACATCGGTACCAAATTAATATCAGGTAATCTATCGATTCCTTTATTGATATTTAGCTATTTATTCTAAACTTTTAGCCAATTTTATGAATTCATTGTGTATGAATTAATTATGTAAACTAAGAGCTACAGCAGAAGTAAAATATATTTTACAAAACAACTTCTGTAACTGACATTTATGCCATAACTGCCATCTACATAAAATAAAAAGGAACAAAATGCGACAACACACTTTATCTCCCTCTCTTCCTCTTATGACACACATAACGCGTGACATCACCATATAGCCCACTTTCTTATTAGTCGAATCCCCGCTATTCGGATAAATGCGACAGCGATCCAAGAAACGTCATTCTTCACTCGTGGATAGGAATCTGCACTCATTGTCGGAGTGAAGGACAATGAACTTTCTTTCTTTTTTCATTGTCCTTTTCTTATAACATTAATATTATGTTAATTATAACGAAGAAGGAGAAGAAAGAAGAAGAAATTAAATTTTATTCTGGAAGCCCCTTGAATAAAAATATATTTAAAAAAAATTTATATATAATATATAAATAAAAATTTAAAAGAAATTGCAAAAATACCATAAAGCGTCCACATACCGAAGTAGCAAGGACATACGCAGACCAAAATTAACGTTAACGATCAAATTACTGGTTCATTAACAAGCAGGAGAAAAAGAAAAATCTCACAATAGAAAAAGAGACCGCATCTCACGATTTCTGAATAATTATCGATTAACGGTCACTAACCACCACACAAAAATAGAAAAAGTTTTGGGTCGATATTTGCTGAAGACAAGAAATTTATTATTACTTATTACTTATTTATTGCAAAATTTTGAGGAGAGGTAGAGTGTCGGCCCGAAACATTTCTGAAGAAGATAAAAGTGGTAGAAGAGTTTTGAAAAAAAAGCCTATTTATCAAAAAACAACATTATACCTTCATGCTGAATATATCATTTATTTATTTATTTGTACAGATTATCATAAAGATATCATTTTTTAACTTTTTCCCACCTTATATTTGTAGAGAGCAAAAATACACCCTATATAAGGGAGATTTCTTTTTTAATTCGGAAGTGAAAGCTTTCACACCTTGTTTTACTAGTTGTTCAACTGCCTAGGTTTTACGAGTTGGACCATTTGATCGGGCTTGCTAGCTTTACTTTTCCAGCACGGTTGCAATAACCCAGTTTATTCAGCTAGTTATAAACAGCTGGCGTTTTTCCGCTTAAGTCTTGCAAATATTGCAAGGCTGAAAGCGACGGTTGAATAAGGCCAAATTGCACAACTTGTCAGCGGTTTTACTTGTTTCGCTGGATTTATGCCAGTTGAAATCAAAAATTAAAAAATAAATCGGATTTTCAAGATTGTAGCTGACTCCGCTTTCTCACACGTCACGGTCCGTTTTTCGGTGTCGCATGGAAAATAATAGTTAATGGGCATGTTATGGTTACATAACTTTTACCTTATAGGTCCGATAGAAACGATATGTCCCTGTATGTATACATGTGGCTTGAAACAATTATTTCTCACTGATTTATTAAATTATCATAAACGTCTAACCTTTGTGCCAAAAACGCTGCATAGCACTTCTTGATAATCCGAGACAATATATGGGCAATGCAAATATGAGATCTGGGTACGCGGAAGCCAGGACCAAACGGTTTCCAAAAGAGAAAAATGGTTCCGAAAAAGCATGTTTTTTTAGCACAATTTATCACGAATTTCGTTACCAAAAAAACTTATAGATGACCTGTTTAGACTAAGGATGTGTTTTTTATAATAATTTCAGGTCTATACTTTAAATGATGTTGTATGTCATGGAGAAAGTAAGTACGGTTTATCATAAATGTACTAAAATATGCATATGTATATTATTTTGTACATTTTTGTATTCTTAAAGAAGTAGTTTTCTGGCTTAGGAATTTTCCGATGATTTTTGAACGTTCTAGTATGATTGAAGTAGGACTTGCGTTTGGGTCCATTTATTTCCCAGCTGACAACTTTCTTTTTTCTTCTTTTACGAGGGTCCGCAACAGCAGAGGTCATACCAACCCTCGGGGTGTTATGGAAAAAAAGCCATTTGTAAATATTTCGGGCTTGAATGCAGGGCTGCCGGATTCGAACCCGGGACCTTTACCTTACAGTGATGAGCGCCGTGTCAACGCGTAAACCTTTGAGGCCACCGACGCCCCCAAGACAACTTTCTAAAAACATAGTTGCCAAACTAACACAAGTTAGCCAGTGTAAATGACGAAACACCAAACTAAGGCTTGAAGTGTATTTTAAACGTGTAACAGTATGAGAAAACATGTTCTTCTATCGAATTGTTTTGAAATGTGTCGAAAACTGTTGACTAGCTTTGATATTCATGTCCTGAAACACCACGGGGCTTGGCAAACCGCCCAAGCGAATGAGGGTGTTCCGCTCCTAATTTGCGTGTCGAGGGCCAACTTGAGAAAGGAACACAAGCGATTTGTACTCGATTCGATTACCTGGAGGCTGTAGGATTTGATGTGAAGTGTGCGGCGGGTTGGGGCTGCTACCCTCGAAGGACCAATCAGTACCAACTCGTCCCGAAGGGTTACTGAAATCTGTAACAAGGACTCGAAATTGTTTTTATTACATCATCTCTGCAGGCAGCCAAGCCTAAATCAATATCCGCCCTTTCCTTATGAGGAAAGAATTACAAAACATTACGGGTCAGGGGTGAAACACTCTCCAGGTTTTAATATAAATTAAGATTACGAGTCAGCAGGTGTCTAGCAGACATATTACTTTTGGATCCTTAGTCCTTATCATCATAGAAAATTTTTCCAATTTTTGAAAAAATCGATCAGAATAGCTGTCAGAACATTAAATACAAAAAAAAATCTTTCAGCATTAATCATTGACAGACATTTTGGGTTCGAGACGGACAGACTACCTCGAAATGTATACCATGAAAAATATGCTTGCATTAGTAGTAACATATGCAATAAATAGAAATTACAAGATATCATCTATCGAAAGAACAATCATTCCAAAATACATAATTATACACAGTTAAATCATACCAAGTTGTATAAACAAAACTGTACCTTCCTATGTTAATGAACTATTTGGACGCAGGACGTGTTATTTTTTTATAGAAGAGAGAAAGTTTATTAAAATATGGTGATTAATACAAATAGTGTAACAACGGATATATAATTTGTATATTTCCAACTCTTCTATAAAAAGAGGTAGTTAATCAATGGGTCAACTGTAACATAGCGCAGTAACATTAATATAGTACACAAATTTAATCTTGCATCGTTTTAGTCCGATTATAAATTTCGTTACCATCCCAAAGGTATCTCCTTTTGAAACGGATTTGTAAAAAATATTTTTTTAGGAAGAAACAGATACTTAGCAATGAACAGTTAAACAAGTGCAGTAAAATTTTAATGATTATTTGGAGATCGTGATATGCGGTCTGGTGTGATGTAAGTTTTAGAAAAAACATTTTCTTTGTCGTGCTAATGTTTCGATCTTTATTGAGATCATCTTCACGGCCTTGTTTTGTCTGCATTTTAACAAAAACGTTCTCTAAGGACATCGCCAACAATGAAAAGAAACTTGCATCGGCTATCAGTCAGAGAACTCTTGTTGAAAAACAAGGCACTGAAGATTATCGCAATAAAGATCGAAACGTAAAGAAAATGTTTTTCTAAAACCTACATCATCCCAGACCGCATCTCACCATCTCCAAATAATCATTAACTAACAGTCACTAAACACAACACATTAATTTTTAACATTTCGTCCTACAAGAAATGTTATGAACCAATTCAGTCATTGAATATCCTACTCTAATTATAACGAAATTAAAAGGGTCTGGATTATAATAAACTAGTGTCCTGTTGGGGCAATAGTCGCATTCTATAGTAGGAATCATAAAACGATGGGATTTACGAACGTGGAATACTTGAGATTGAGAATAGCATGCAAACAGAAACTTAGTCGTTGTGGCATAGATAGGTGGATACAATATATTATAATGAGGTCTTAAAAGAGAAATTAACTTTAATTGTACACCATACAATACCTTACAATTGACAATAGTGGACAACGATGTGTCGATGACCAGGCGGTTCTCCTTCTGAAGAATGAAAACTCCAACAATTCTTCTGGTATAGGTTTGTTAAATCTACGCACATCCACGTACACTATCAACAAAACGCAATCAAGTTCAAATTTTGCTGTTACATATTTTTTCTACTTTTTGACATTAGCCATTAGCCAAGACCTTATATAGAAAGATAATTAATTGAAAGAAGTAACTTGGTCAATTGACCACTAAAACGTAAAAACGTAAATATCTAAACTTTTTTTCTAAGTACATGCTGAATATTCTTAAAAGAATGTCTCCATTCTCTCCCCAATTAAAATTAGCGATGAATCTCATCAGACCTAGTATTTTCGTTTAAAGCCGGGAACACACTTACCCGATGCAACGCTATGCGACGTTATCCGATGCTACCCGACGCCTTGTCACGTTTTGGGTAGGGTGTGCACATCTGTGCGACGTCAAGCGCGCGCCACGTACAGTCATAGCGTGTATCACAAATCAATATCACAATCGCAACGTCTCTTTTAATGCATTATTTTGAGCAAAACCATGTAATAAATTGTTTGTTAAGCTTAATTGTTTTAAGTAAAGTTATTCCGGTGTTTTGATCAATTTTCTTTCTAACCATCATAATTAATTAATTCTTATAAAAACTCATGAATTTTTGATATCGTTTAATTTGGTTTACATTAAAATAAGCATGCTGTAATTAATATAACGATAAAATTACATATACATAGTTCGAAATAAACTACAAAAAATATGAGTGTCCGGTTCTGACGCTACTCGACGAAAATGGTGTAATCAAGGGATTTTATCACTTGCCGGAGAAGATTCTTTCACCGTACTCAGAACAAGATCTACTTCAAACAAAGTGAGCAATGTGAGATGAGTGTTTCACACTTCTTCTTCGCCAATTGCAAAATGTAAATCGTGTCTTTTTTTCCTCTCCTTTATCAACCTGGAACGCTCCGAATACCAGCTGGAGTTAGAAACGGATTCAAAATGACGAGCTATACGCTCAGCAATTTGAAACGTTCTGCTATGACATGTCTTCTGTGCGAAGTATTAGCATAATTGGGGGTTTTCTTTTGCCCGAAATTGCCTTGATCTTCTTCCATACATCCAAGGATTCCATGCGGGGTGTTAAATTAAAAATGAAAGATTTTAGAGAGTTTTGTTTGGCTTTCTTTATTACTCTTCTTTCTTTGATTTACGGAAGTTTGACCAATTTTCATCAGTCGGAAACCTCCGCAACCGTCTTAGAGCTTTTTTTCCCTTCAGACAAGTTCGCATTCCCTATTCCAACACAGAACCCAATTACGAACTTTCCTGTTCTCTGTTTTTATAATCGCTTCAGAAGCGGCAGCTTTAATTTTTTCCGTAAACATGGCAACGTCTATGTTGACATTATTACATAGAATAGGAAGAAACTTATGCATGCTTATTTCAATCCGCCATGCGGGTACTCCATTTGGGACAAAATTCAAAATCCATTTTACGGATATGGGACTCTATTTTAATGGGGTGATCACTTTGGACATTCATTTCTAGGATGTTCCATTCAAAATTGGTCGCTAGGGACGGAGAAACAATCGTCAGATCTATTGCACTAACTGGCCCTGTATGTAGTTCAGATGAGTGTATCCATCATTCAGTATTATCCATATTCCCTCAATACTATATTCCAGCAATCTTTCCTTAATTATTTGATGAGCATCCCCAGGAAAATCATTAAAATCGCCTGTAATTATTGCAGGGAACGGAAGTTGCGAAAATAAATTTCTTACTTCTTCTTTCGAAAAGAAGTTACTTAGAAAATATACTGAACATGCGGAATATTTTAACGGAGCTAGTACTTAACGGCTACGGCCTTTTGCAAGCAATGTAACCTCTCACCTTAAAGGATTCCGTTTTTTTAAGGTAGTCTCCTGAAGAGCAATGATGAAAGGAATATGGTCCACTACGGTTTTCTTCAAAAAGCTATAATTTTTTTCACTCATTTCACATTCCATTGGTTGATTGGTTCCATATCAATTTAAAAATTTTCAACTTTATACCTAACACGAATCAGCTAATCAGCTTGTCCATTTGGGGAGACTCCGAAATTTTTGGGGATGAAGGCGTTTGAGGTTACTAATCAATCAAAGAAGCAGAATGAGAGAAAGAAGAGTTGAGAAGTGAAAGGAAAAGGGGTGATAGAGGGAGGACTAAAAAATGATTACCAGGGGATCCATAAGGCAACATAGGACCATTGTTTCAACCATTTTTGGTTTTGTTTCTTTTTGATAAGAGGAAGGATTTTGGATTGAGTTAAGTGAGTTGTTCCCTAACTCTGTCTGAGTAGCTATTACTATTGTGCTAATCAGTGTTATTTTAACTTTTTCTGCAAAGGTAATTCCTTTTTGAATATGGCCAGAGCCAATTAGGGACGTTGCTTGATACATTTTATTTTTAACTTTCAAATCCATAACTTTTATATCTTGGGCAATATCGCGCCAAGGTGTTATGTGGGCCCTGACAATTCATGCAAACTAGAGGCTGACAAGGAAGTCTTTGCATGCCTTTCCTGCCCATATTCACACACAAAAACTTCTATTTTCATAATTCACACATTTAAAGGTCTTAGGGGAACAGGAACAAATGGTCTAATAGGAATCTTCATATAGGCAACAGCCAATTCCATTGGAGGACACGGGTTATTGAATGTAATGACCTATGAAAAAGATGTCATACCATCTTTTCTTTTCAATCGATAAATGCTTATGGCATTAGAATTCTTTAATTCTTCGAGGAGTCCTTCATCGGTACACCCTTTCAACGCCGAGCAAGAAATTGCACCTTTTGATGTGTTTAATTTTATATTTTTTCAACCTTTACCGGAATGCTTTCTAAGTTGTTAGTTTGCGTTATCCTGCTACATTGTTCCTCATTGAACGCTTCAATATAAATTAAAGCATCACGACCTTTTTTTATGTTTACTACTTTCCTTCTTTCTCTGTTTATTCCACACATGCTTAAGCAGCCCGCCGTTATCTTTCCCATCTGGCCTACAAAGGCCAAAATGTCTTGCCCCAATATGAGACCCTCTCATGGGCCTTTCAAATTATTTTGGACAATTATGAAAAATTGAAAAAAAAAAACGACGAAAAAGAGAAAAAAACTAAAATCTAAATAAATATGCCTTACCCTACCCTAAAGGCAACTTTTTAGGGAGAATCAGTCCCAACACTTCCCAATAGGGAATCCGAGCTCAAAACTAACACCCAGAAGACTTAACTAATCGTCAAAAAACTTAGCCAATTGAACTTATTAACCAAAAATACTTCAAAAAACACGAGAATCACAAGGAAGGTGCAAGCTACCACGAACTCACCACTATCATATGCTTATTAGGGTACTCACGATCTTAGTGTTAACCCTATTAATTCTGTTAGATCCTGTTAGATCGAGAAAAATGATGACGTAGACTTGTAAGAATCGGCTAGTTAACATTGCTCGATCTAACAGGCCAGGGCCAATGTTAGATTTTAAGTCGAAAATGTAGTCACTTTGCTATCCGTTAGGGCATAGGTAACCAACATGGCAGCAATGAATTTAACACCTTTTTTTTGTTTACACGTATTTTTATTCTTAAATACGCATGAATTAAATCACACCAATACATTTCTTTTGTAAACTTCTGACCTGTCCTTACACTCTCATTCATACTAGATACATCCCCTATCCTATCAAGTTAAGGACGTTAAACGTTAGGATACAAGTTAGGCATCTCAGCACGAAATGAAGCGTGTCATTTGTTATTAATTTTCAAGTGCATAGATAGGATTTTGAATGAATAATTTTCTTTTTTTAATAACTTCTGGCATCTTACAATTTAAAACAAAAGAAACCAAAACCAAACAATAACAAGCCTTCAAGGACTGTTATGGCTTTATTTTTGGTTCTACCAATCGCCACGCGCACCATTGCGGAAAAATAAACGTTTAACATGCTAAGAAAAGAAGGGGGCGTTCACGATCGTGCTGGACATTTCTCTATTTGAGTTAACACGAGTTAACAGATTACAAACATTGTGAATACCTCTATTGTCTCGGTATACCTCGAAAATTCAGTTTTTTCCCGAAGTGGAAATTCGTGTGTGTGCTTTATTTTATAGCCAGGTGATCTCGCTGTAAATCGTGTTAACTCATAAATCATTCTATGTTATAAATATTTATCTTAATAAAGTTAAGTGAGAAGGGGCATTTTCTGCAAAACAATAACACCTTTGTTGTTGTAGTAACCGTTGCTTACAAAGAGCGTGCTTTTATAGGAGCACTTCTCTCGCAATAAATGCATTCGAGCGTGCTTTATTTTATAAGTTAAAAATCCTCATTGAGGAATACGCGAAATGCTCGAAAGACAATTTGAGTAGCGTTGTGATGTCGCTTCCTAACTGAAATTAGAATGGAAATTTAAAAAAAGGAACTATTTGAATTATATGGAAATTTTTGAAATAATTTCACAACATTGTGGCTATCTTATTTATTTTACATTTCTTGACCAACGTTTTTTAAATGTTTCTCGGCCACTTAAAAAATAATTTACAAAAGTTGACAATATTCTAGGAAATAATTAGGTCAACTCTGTCTCATAACATGATAAATGACCTTTGCCAAAGAAAAAGTTAATTTTCTAAATTATCGCTATTACGCACGTCAAATATATTCACGGCTTGTAGTCATTTTCCTTGACCCTAATAGCTCGATTTTTAAGAGTTAATTCCCCAACTTGTCATCTCCCACTATTTGGCCATATCATTTTTTACCGTGTTTCTGTTCAAAAGTTGGACTGTTGAAAATTATCTTCGATTGAAGAGAATTTGCGCATCATTTATTCTAGGACCCTTCTAATTATATAGACTTCCGCGTAATTGATTAAATTTGCACGAAGCTAAATTCCAAGTCCTGAACACAGCAAATTTTTCTCATTTCAAAAAGGAGTTCACAGTAAGATGAATAAAAGTCGAACGACAATTAAATCGACATACAGTAGAATTCAATTCACATAATACAAGGTATAAGCAATTTATTTCAGAATAGGCAAGTGGTTTAGAAAACGCTGTACAATTCTCATTTCCTTCAAAGTTCATTTTTATTAGTTAAAATGAATGTAGAATCTATTATATTTCGTGGTCTGATTGACCAAATAACTTCTTTCAATTAATTAATCTTTATGTAAGATATTGTTTGAAATGGGAGAGTAGTGTCACGAGCAGAATTCAAACCCAAGACCTTCAGCTAAATACGCCACTTTTCTACCAAACTACTACTGGTAAAGTATTTAGCCGAAGGTCGTAGGTTCGAATCCCGCTTGTCACACTGACTTTTTTATCTCAACCAAGACCTTACATAGTAAGAATAATTAATTGAAAGAAGTAACTTGGTCAATTGACAACTAAAATATAAATTTTAGAGAATGTTTGTGCGTAATTCTTGCAATAGTGTTAATATTTATAAGACTTTTTGAAAAGCCATTTTAATTAGCTGCGACTTGATAAGCCCTTTTTTGGAAACATCTTGAAAATAAACCTTTTCAATAATCTTTTTCTAATTCATATTAAATAAACTCGTTTTTTTTCTTTGATTGAATTGGAATCGCGCTCGATGCTAACCGATTCAGGCCGGCTGAGGTGGCCGAGGATAATTGAATAATTTATACAGTCCTCTTGTCCTCTACCATTCTGAGAGCGTATGGGCGTTTTATTACCACCCTCTTCGGAAGTTAGGGTCGTCGTAATTGCAGGTCAAAGTTCGACCCCATTCCCAAACATGTAACTTTTTTTAAAACACAACGTGATAGACATTCAGTTTCATGTCGCATCTTCATGTTTCATCCATTATATTTAGTTATCTATTGATCAAATTACTTCTTTCAATTAATTAACATTTTTACGTAAGGTTTTTGGTTGAAATGAAGAAGTTAGTGTCACGAGCGGGATTCGAACCCGAAGGTCGTGTACGTAAAAAGATTAATTAATTGAAATAATATATACAGTTGTAGTAAATATTTCAATCGGATGAAATCCTATTAGTATCTTCCCTGCCAAAAATTATAAGTCCCCTGAGCTGGATATGATTCCAAATGAATGTTACAAAGCGTTTGGGCCCGACATACTTACCAATGGGATTTTGCGCTGTTGCGAACCTAGGTTAAAAAAAATTATAATTTTTTAAATGATTAGAAACAGAAAATTAAGTAACATTAAATGGAAAGAAGTGTTTATTCCATAATTGTTAGATATTTATGAAATTTACATAACTTACATTAGGCTAAACCCGCACAACGTATGTGTCATGCCGAACTGATGGTCTGTTTTATTTATTTTTATTTTTATTTATTTTTCATTTTTTTCAGTTTTTACCCTTACTTACTAGTACATTTTACAAATTTGTTCACAAACCGTTTTTTCACACGATGATAGTACTAACGCTAATGCCAAGGCTGTACCGTTTTTTCAAAAACACCGGCACCCGGAGGGTTGATATAACCTCTGATGTTGCGAACCCCTGCGAAAGAAAAAAAAAAGCTTCGCAAAGGAAGAGGATGCGATTATGTAATTTTTATTTTGGGTTTATTCAATTATGCCTACATAAAACGACGTCATCTTTGTGGATTTCAGTAAATCCTTTGATTCTATCTCACATTCAAAGCCGTTTGGGAAGTTGTTCTTTATGGTTGTAGGTCCAAAATTTATAAGAATTTTTTCACAGCTTTACTCTAAAGATAATTGTGTGGTGTTTAGTGGCGGTTAGTTAATGATTATTCGGAATCGTGAGCAGCGTATTGAGCCGAAGGTCGAGGGTTCGAATCCCGCTCGTGACACTAACTTTTTCATTTCAACCAATAATTTAATTTATGTTTAATTTAATTTTTTTCTAGTACTACCCACAAAAAATGACAATCGTGATAAACTGAAGGGAGTTAGATCTTTGATACAACCGGCTATTTGTAGCAAAAAGGAAGTCTTCTTTCAAGAGAAGACGATCAAAGGAATGACTAAACTAATGATCCACTCACTGAAGACTAACATCGTACCTCGTTTTAAAAATTTGTCCTAATACAATTCCAGGAGTACTTTTATAAAATAATTATACGAATTATACGTTTCCTGAGGTCTTTTCGTTGAGGCACACCTCGGCCGAGTCATTAACTCAAATCAAAAGGCCTTTAATTAGATTCAACCCGAGACTTCTTAGTGACTTCCACCGACTCCCTCTTTCCTTTCCCATCCTTCTTCATCACAGTGATCTGCTCTTGGATAAATTGCTCCTAGGGTGCATTACTTCCGGACAACTTGTACAAAGAAAACAGATGAGCGGGTTCTTTTGAAATACAAAGAGCCCATCATTTTCTTCCCTGGGAAAACTTTTTCTACAACAGCTAACAGCTCAATGCGTCTAATTGCATAGAACAGCACCCAGTTTGTCCTTTAATCTCTTTATTATATTCTTTATAACTTTAATTTTATAAAGTTAACAGAAAAAAATTATCTTTACGAAAAAGTTATACCAGCAGAAAAACAACATAAGATTCACAGTAATTTATTCAACTAATTTAAACAATGTCATCTTTATACATTCATTAGTATTATTACAATGTAATTATTTAACTATTTATGTGTTAACAATTTTAATCAAAGCATTAGCATACAGGTTATTATATTATTTCGACATAAGTCGGTGACTTTTATCAAAAACATGGCTTTACAACTTTATTTCTCGCGTGATTGCAGTTGATTAATTAAGATTCAAATTATGAAACTTTCAAATAGAGATTAAAAGCATCATTAATTTATCGATAATGATTAAAATTTTAGATGATAGCCCATTTTGTGATACGAAAGAAATCAGAATTTTAAAGTTAACAATGAAAAAATAGAATTAAATAAACAAATATTTTTAGTTTTTGTTTTTTCTAGATTCTTATCCTTCCACCTCAATATAATCAAGCTAATGTCTAAACATTTGTAAGAGTAAATAATACATGAAATTGTATTTTACTTCCATTACGGGATAGAGGATTTTGTTTTGTAACTCGTCAAATCAAAAGTATTTATTTAAGAAAATTAATTCAATTAAACTGATGATGTTGGTTGATCTGTGAATGGATAAACTCATGTTTCTTTTTCTAGGTTGCAAATAGACAGACCAAGTAAATTGATAAGTAAATGATCAATTTTTATGGAGTAAAAGAACCTTGTGTTATACCGTTTAAAATGCTTAAAATGCTCAACATATTAAAAAAATTAGAAAGACACAAAAACATTTGTAGATCTGTTGCTCTGATGTTAAGTAAAAGATTATTTGGAGGTCGTGAGATGTCGTCTGGTGTGACGTAGGTTTTAGAAAAACATTTTCTTTATCCTGCCAACGTTTGGATTTTTATTGAGATCATATTCAGGGCTCAAAGTATTTGTTTTCCGTGTAGAGATGTCATTGAATACGATAGACAAGAATGACACTCAATAAAGATTGAAACGTGGGCATAATAAAGAAAGTGTTTTTCTATGTCTCACCAGACCGCATCTCACTACCTCCAAATAATCATTAAGTAACGGTCACAAAACACCACACATTAAGTAAATGTATGCTTTACCACAATAAGTGAAAACACAACAGAAAAAATGACGATAAACCTGAATATTTTACTTTTGAACCATAGGTATATGTATTGAAAATTTTAATTGGCTTTTAATTCCAGTGTTAAATCAGCTGAGGTGGTGAACGGAAATTTTCATCCATGTCAGTTCAATTGGTGGAAATCCGGATATAGTACACGCGACTTCAAATTATATGGTCCGATACCTTGTTAATTATTGTTAACAATATCGATCTTTAGATTCTACATGGCTTTTTATATTACTTTTGGTTTTTAACGCATTGCAATTACATTAATATTGAAGAATAGGCAACGTTGTTCTTTCATAAATTTGTAGGGCTCCACTGTCTAGGGCGTAATCAACTTTGAGCTAGATAAAAGCAGACGCTTTTTGGAAGATATACACGCCTTTATTCTGAGAAATTTTATATTCAGTCACACTTCTACTATATATTTTTCGTAAGATATTCCATCTCGTTTTTATTGTGAGCCACTGTTAAAATGCGAAAAAAGCGAACAGTCAAGGTTACTTGAAAACTTGTGTATAAGCGAGAACAGCCTTTTTGTTGTTAATAGAGGTGTGTGTTATATATTACTTAACCTTATCACTAACTATTGGCTGATAATTTTCCATGAAATTCTTGTTAACAAGGAGAACAGCTAGAAACTTGTGTAAATATATAAATCCATGTACGTACTCACTAAACTATGTTTATATCATTAAAGAAATGTAAATTATTTTTACTTTTTATAATATACAATGCGTACACATATAGCTTGCGAGGAAGTGGATTAAAGTTTTAGTGTATGTAGTGATAGGACGAGGTCTTTGCCACAAAATCTTAAATGGATTCATGATAAGATTATTCATTTACAAGTAATACAAAAACTTTAACCAAAGTAAACACAAAGAGACGAAACAGAGATTTATCCCACCCCAAGCGCGGCGTAAAGCCGGGAACACAATTACCCGATGCAACGCTATGCGACGCTACCCGA
The DNA here is from genome assembly GCF_000648675.2 of Cimex lectularius. Lineage (NCBI taxonomy): Eukaryota > Metazoa > Arthropoda > Insecta > Hemiptera > Cimicidae > Cimex > Cimex lectularius. The sequence continues at coordinate 474,873 of NW_019392897.1, read as the reverse complement.
CGCAAATCCAAGGTCCAATTTCCCATAAGATTTTATACTCCCATGCACATCTGCCCGATGCCACGCAACGCTTCCCTACTCTACGCTCTGCGATGGTCGTGCTCATAAAATTTAACAAACAATTTATTTCACGGTTTTGCTCAAAATAACGCATTAAGAACAAAAGAGGCGTTGCGGTTGTGATAGTGATTATTGTGATACATGCTGAGTCTGTAAGTGTTTTGCGCTTGACTTCGCATAGGTGTGCACACCCTACCAAAGCGTGGCAAGGCGTCGGGTGTGCTCCACGCTTAAAGCACTATTGCCAGTCGAAATGACGAATCAGTTTTCCATCCCTCTTTTCAACCCTCCAACATATATTTACCAATAAAATTAACGTTTTCATATTGGCTTATTTGATTGTTGACTTATTTGAATTTATCATATAATATTCAATGTTGAACATGGGAGATTAATTTACCGTCAGATTTATCATTTTTTACATTTTGTAAACTTTACTTACTGTATTGTTATATAAAAATAATATAAGTTGCACTCTAGAGATAAAATTGTCTGATCAAGCAAATTTTAGTTTCAACCCTTAAATATATATGTATATATCTTGAATAGAATAGTAATCAGATTATAATGAAAAGAAAATTTTACATATTCAAAAGTTTAAACAAAATGTTGTTTAAAAATTATTCAGAGATCGTATTGTACATTTGTATGATTTTTAAATTTTTTTAAACAACGTGTGTGTGGTGTTTCGTGACCGTTAGTCAATGATTATTCGGGGATTGTGAGATGCAATCTGCTCTGACGTAGGTTTTAGAAAAACATTTTCTTTATGTGCCAACGTTTCGATATTTTCTGAGATCATCTTCAGATTTATAAACATTGTTTAAATTTGACAAATACATGTAGGATGTGAAAAAATGAATTTCTAGCATTGTATAAATTCATTTTTTTCCATCCTACATGCATTTGTAAAATTTAAACAAATCCTAGGCCCTGAAGATGATCTCAATAAAGATCGAAACGTTGGCACGATAAAGAAAATGTTTTTCTAAAACCTACGTCAAACCAGATCGCATCTCACAATCTCCGAATAATCATTGCTAACGGTCACTAAACACCACACACACGTTGTTTACAAAAATTTAAAAATTATACAAATGTACGTAAATTGACTTTCTTTTCGTGGTACAATTTAAAAAATAAGTTACATGCCTTAATGAAGAAGCTATTCATTAAAATTAACGAAGCACCTCATGAATCATTTTTGTGACTCATTCACATCGGCTCCAAGTAGGCCTTCTGGCAAGATTTTTTTCAATCTAAAGGAAACTGCATTGATTTTGCAATTCATCTAAATTAATTGTGAGTTTATGAAAGATTTCAAAAGGGTTAGAAAACATACTATTCCTTCGTGCAGTTAAAATGGCGTTTAACAGATGTTTACTCACGCCATCCTATTTAACTTTTATATATATAATAATAATAATAAATAATAATGTATATAATATACTTATATATGCAAGGCACTTTTGTGGTTTGTATATGAAGTACATCCTGCCCCATTTTAGGGAAAGTTTCTCCCTCACTCTATAACAGTAGATGAGGATAGATGTCGTATTCAATAATCCGCCGTTAGTCCATACATACGTATATACATACTAACATTTGTATATATTTATCTATCTGTTGTCGACGTAAACACTGATAAAATAACGTTGGTTTTATCTCTATAAAAAGGGTTTTGCCTTGCTTTTTCGCCATAAACATTAAGCCAGGAGATTAAATGCTATATTTGCCTTGCGTCAATACAGGCGCGGGTGCACAAAAGTGAAATCCCCGTCCCAGTAAATATCCATTTCAAAGTATACCTTCAATCCTCGGAGGATATAACGAAATCAAATACGTATATAATTCTCTTCCATAGAGGGTAATGGGTTTATGCTGGTGCGGCATCCGATCTGCCAGATTATTATTCATATCTCTCGGATTTGGTTCGCTATAGGCCGAACTAAGCATTGCTAATGGGTTGAAACAATTCAAACTATTTAATTCTCACTAAGCTTCAAATGTTTCTATAAAAAATGACGTTTTCTTCTAGAAAAACAATAGTTTTTGTAATTACGATGTTACACATTTACAAATCTCATTGAGCAAAACAGAAATAGTGTTACTAAAAATATGTAGGATTGTAATTGAAATGTGCACTTTCATTCTGGCATCATGGAAAATAAGTTTGACTATCAGTCAGTAGTGTATGTAGGTGGGGAAGAACTAAATTCACATTACCTTACATTTTAAGTCTACATTTATTTTAATTTTCTTCCGAAGCCAGATTAGTTCAAGTTAATAATTCAAGTGTAAACATGAAAAAATGTTAGTAATAGAACAAAATATTTTACTGCGTTTTTCAGAAGGGTTAACATAAACTTGAAACGTCAAGCAACGGAAGGGAATACATATACAGTATATATTTTCTTGGCCGTTCTCCATCAATCTCTGACAAATTAAAAATTCACGATTATCCTCAACAACCTTATGTTAGTTTTATCAAAACATATTTTGAATTAAGAGAATATTCTCTACTTATAACACGGGTTCCCATAAACACAATGATAATTCTTTCAAATGTTCTCTGTATAAATGTGTGGTGTTTAGTGACCGTTAGTTAGTGATTATTCGGAGATTGTGAGATGCGGTCTGGCGTGACGTAGGTTTTAGAAAAAAAAATTTTCGTGCCAACGTTTCAATCTTTATTGAGATCATCTTCAGGGCCAGGGATTTATAAACATTGTTTAAATTTTACAAACATATGTAGGAGGTGAAAAAATGAATTATTACAATGCTCGAAAATTTTAGATTAAAAGAAATGAATTTATACAATGCTAGATAATTTTAGAATCAATCAAAGTATTTGTACTCACACGAAGTGTTTTTTTTCCGTGTAGATGTGTCATTCTTGTCTGTCGTGTTGAGAGGGACAGTGAGATATTAATGTTTTATGTTTACATACATTGGATTTTGAAGGGGTAGGGAGGGAAGTGGGGAATAGATAGACATTTAAATATGAGGAGTCGGCTTCTTTGAGGTGAGTGGGTAATGGTTCGGCCTGATTATCCTTTCAGGTTTACATAGACGGAGATAATTAGGGAAAAGAAAGCCAAATTGTTAAAGAATTAGACTATGAAGAAATCTTTTATTTGTGGAATGTGATTGTTCTGGCTTGGGTGGACTGTATTTTTCGATGTTACGGGGGCGATTTCAATAATAATTACAAAAAATATATATAAATTAAATTGGCAACAAGCGTTTCTCACTCACCTCCGGTTGAAGCTTCCTTTGGCGAACGAGGTAAGGGGGAAACAGGAGGATAAGATGATCGGGTTGGGAAAAGGACCATGGACAACCCTTACCTGGGCTTCTAGGTGTTACCTAACCTTTGGCCACAACGATCGGCTGGTCCCAGAAAGAGAAATCCTGATGGCTCGAACAAACGTGCGAATCGAGATGAAACAGACTGGGCACTAACGAAGACTCTTAAAGGGGGGAAACAATCGGCCCTACGTAGGGCCCCCTCTCACCTGTTCCACCTCGCACTCTCTCACTCGAAATATACATTCTCATTACCAAAGTAAAGTATCTCCTTAAATAGGCGCGAACAGTGATGATTGTTTCACACATCAAACATTTCTATAGTCTACTTCTTCAATACTTTGGCTTTCCTTTCCCTAATTATTCCCGTTTACATAATTTTGAAAAGATAATCAGGCCGAACCATTCCCCATTTTTTTCTTATTTTTTGCTCTGTCCTTTCACCTCAAAGAAGCCAACTTCTCATATAAAAATTTTCCCGACTTCCCTCCCCACCCCTTCAAAATCCAACGTATATAAATATCTCACTGGAACTCTCAACACGACACCCAATAATGACACATCTACACAGAAAACAAACTCTTTGATTGAATATACAATTATCTAGCATTGTATAAATTCTTTTTTTTTTAATCTAAAATTTTCTAGCATCGTATAAATTTATTTTTTTAATCTAAAATTTTCTAGCATCGTATAAATTTATTTTTTTAATCTAAAATTTTCTAGCATTGTATAAATTCTTTTTTTATTTAAACTTTTCTAGCGTTGTATAAATTCATTTTTTTACCTCCTACACGTATTAGTAAAATTTAAACAATGTTTATATATCCCAGGCTCTGAAGATGATCTCAATAATGATCGAAACGTTGGCACGATAAAGAAAATGTTTTTCTAAAACCTACTTCACACCAGGCCGCATCTCACGATCTCCACATTATCATTAACTAACGGTCACCAGACACCACACATTATGAATAAGTTGATAGCAATTGCATAATTTATAAACTATATGTTAACTATATACATTCGCATTATAACTTATCATCATCATCAAATCGTATAAAGTAGAAGTAGTGGTGGAATATTAAGGAAAATCTTTTCTTATTGAAATGCATCAATTATTTGAGAATGGAGTGCGAATGCGAGGATTCCGTAGCGAAAGTTCGTATTTTTATAATTCTCTGTGAAGATTTCCTTTTCACAGTTTTCGCTTTTGTAGCAACCTGATCTCCTTAAATTCCACACCAGACCGCATCTCCGAATAATCGTTCTCTGTATAACTGAATAATGTAGGATATATATTTCAGACAAATCACGATGATAATAATTTCTTGGAAATCTTGGAATCGGGATTGAGGTCCTTTTTCTCCGGAAAATTAAATTATTGTTTCATCTTGTTTGAGCTTTTGAACATCTATGTGGTCTTCCTAGATGTAAATTCAGTCGTAGCTACGCTAATAGCATTATTCAAATTCAATATCGATAACATATATATATATATATATCATCTTCACATCATACAAGACATATAATTTAACATATAAAACAATCATCACATTCCACATATCAAACATTTCTACATAGTGTAATTCTTCAACAATTCTTTTTTTTTTTTTTTTTTTGCGTTATGAACTATGCATATTAGCCATGTGACAATTCATATATGTGTGTTCAAATTTGGGGGGTTATTGTGAAAAAAGGGCCAGAGGCGACGGTGGGAATCGAACCCACGACCGCGGCGTGAGAGTCTCTCATGCTAACCACTCGGCTACCGCGATATTGAATCAGGCCAAACCATTATCCATTTTTTCCCATTTTCGGCTCCTTTCACCTAAAAGAAGCCGATCCTCATATAAAAATGTCTTTCTATCCCGACTTCCTTCCCTACCCGTTCAAAATCCAACAGATATAAACATAAAATAGCAATATCTAATTGGTACTATCAACACGACACACAATAATGGCACATCTAAACAGAAAACAAACACTTTGAGTGAGTAGAAATACTTTGATCAAATATAAAAAATATATTTTTTTGCATTGTATGAATTCACATTTTTCCATCCTACATGTATTTCTATAATTTACACAATGTTTATAAATCCCAGGCCCTGAAGATGATTTTAATAAAGATTGAAACGTTGGCACAATAAAGAAAATGTTTTTTTAAACCTACGTCACACCAGACCGCATTTCACGATCTCCAAATAATCATTTAATTTTTATTCGAACATAGCTAAACCTGATTGCTAAGTGAAAAGTCTTTTATACACATACTATTGTACATTTGAACATATTATTTTAATTTGGAAGAAATTCATTCCAATAATTTAATATTTTTTTAATTTATATTTTTTTTTTAAATCCAAAAAGAACATTGTACTCATTTATATGTGTTTATATATTCATAACTTTAACTTGTTGTTAACACGTTGTCAGTAATGTGAGGGTGGAGTTGAAATTCTCAAGAATTCATCATGTGATGACACAATCATCACAGTTCACTATCAAACAAACCACCATGTGAAATAATTGTAGAAATATGACATGTTCTTACTGAGTAATTTATAACTTTCTCACTACTTATAGATACTGCGAATCAATAATAATTTATAACAAACAGCGCTAAAATATTCGAAATGCTGCGAAATTTAAGTGTTGTGACTGAAAAATTAATTTATTCTAAAGCGTCTAATTCCATCTAGATAAAAGAAAATCTAACACCTATGAAAACCAGTACTTTCTCGAATGCATAGACGGTCCATTAACTCGCCCTTAGTTGTTCGGTAAGTCCTGTAAGTATGCAAAGGGACAAGTTCTGAATCTAATTAAGTTCCCGCTAAAGAACTGTTAACAGCGCCGACGAATGAAATTTTAATTAGTGCTTGAGGCCCTGATGGGGCGTTAATGAAAGTAGGCCCAAGTGAAGTTTCACTCGACTAATAACGTGTTTATTTGAAATTCCCGCGACGCTTTTGACGTCGTTTGGCAAATGAAATATTCCCAGAATACTTGACAGACAAGACGTTTAACGACCACGTAAATATCACCACATTTCACAAATTATAAATGCTAGAAAATTTTAGATTAAAAAAATTGTACCTTGCTAAAACATTTTAGATTAAAAAAATGAATTTATACAATGCTAAAAATGTTTGGATGAAAAAATAAATAAATAAATAAAAATTAAATTAAATTTAATTTAAAAAAAATTAATTTAAAAAAATAAAATGAATTTTTAGCATTGTATAAAAAAAATTCTAATCTAAAATTGTCTTGCTTTGTATAAATTTACTTAGTTTTTTAATATAAAATTTCTAGCATTGTATAAATTCATTTTTTTAATCTAAAATGTTTTAACAAGGTACAATTTTTTTAATTTAAAATTTTCTAGCATTTATAATTTGTGAAATGTGGTTTTTCACATCCTACACGTATTTGTAAAATTTAAACCCTGTTTATAAATCTCAGGCTCTGAAAATGATCTCAATAAAGATCAAAACGTTGGCAGAGTAAAGAAAATAATTTTCTAAAACCTACGTCACACCAGACCGCATCTCACGATCTCCAAATAATCGTTGGCTACTGGTCATTAAACACCACACACCTTAAAACCATATTTTCAACAACAAGGATTATCTCAAAAGATAAGCTAATCCCCAACCGCAGGCTCGGCAGTGCGAGCTGAGATAGAAAAGACGAGGAAGTACTCTATTTCAAGTTGTTGAACGCACCTGTTTTTTTGTTTTGTTTTTTTAATCAATTATTTTAGTAAATATAGTATCAATGAATGTTACAATCGTTAAATTTATACATTCTGTAAAGTTAAATAAATAATAATTATTACAATTAAAATTAATTGATTATTATTGTAACTTATTATTTACACAGTCTTAATGGTTTTTCTTTTATAACATTTCGTTTTATGTATTTATGGAATTTCGCCTTATTTTCTCATATAAAAATTTCCTGAAATTCTGAGAGTACCTCAGACACAGTTAAACAAAAATCACCATCATCTGTACCATGAAACAAAACGTAGACAGAGAGATAGAAACTATCACGAAATATTTACTTGATTCCAGACCTTAAAAATCAATACTTGAAAAGAAACAATTATTGATAAGTTTGCAAGTTACAATTTTTTTTATTTTGCTTATCCACTGACAAACGATTGAAGTGTAAAACTTGACATATTTATATGTATGTATATTTTAGTGAGCTGAAGTGGTGGTAGATTTTTGCGGCTAATATTTTGGGTATAAAATATTCCCAAATCCTTATTCAGATTTTGAAATTTCAAAACGTAATTGGTCCAATAAAAAGGCCTTTTTGCAAAACGATGCATTTAAACTACAAGAATATCGTAGTAAATTTTCATCGTCCTAGGTTAATTTAAAAAAAAAGTTAGTTTGACATCTTCTCATACTTTTAGAAAACGTCACTCCGGACACTTGTTGTAAATGTTGATAAATCAAATTATATTATTTTCACGCGTAATCCGAGAATTTCCGTATTTTACAGAGAGACCAACTTTAGCAATGCACGTGCAATGTATTTACAACAAAGCCTTGAGAAAATTAACAAACGGAACTCGGTGAAATGAGCCATTTTCTAGATATACGGTAACTAGGTTGAAAAAGAAGTTTTAAAAAAAAACTTTAAAAATGTAAAATTGAACCGGGCCGTTGTCCAGAAAATGTTTTACATAATTTCCTAGTAAACGTATGAATTTATGAATTACATCTATCATCCACATTGATTTAATTAATGAGTAAAGTCTGGAAAATTCGGCCTAATTGCTTTGATTGTATAAACGATTGCAACATCCCAGTACCACTATTGATGATGGGCTGACGGTTTCTGTCACGAACTCATTTGAAGCGGATTTGTATTGAATTTGTCGCTTGTTTGAGCACCGGAATCAAATTGACGGCATCTCTTTGTGGTTGGGAAATTGAGCACGATGATTCGACCGCAATAGGGCGTACGGTCAGGCCCTTTATTTCATTTGGAAGTCGACGCCGGTTGTTATAAAACTTTCCAGTGGGGAAATGCAAACCGGAAACAATAACAAGGACAATGAGCAGAAAATGAAAAAAAAATTAAAATTATAATTAATGCAACGATGTTTTCTTATATTTTGACCCCAACAGTTAATCTTATGATTCTTCCTTCCTATTATCCCACCTTCAAGAAGGAAGAATCATAAGATATAATTAATGCCTGATTTAAAAGACAGATCTTAATTCAAATCCATAAATCGTTACACACTAATTTGGATTTAGATGGAATGTATTGTTGGTTAAATAATTGGTTAAAACTATAAGGTCTCTGCATCAAATAAAAATTATTGATCATAGTAACCACAATCCCGGACTAGTTACTACAACAAAGCTTATCAGTATTATTGATTGCACAAACATAACAAAAAGCAATAACAATAAATTACGAGAAATGATATAAATTACGAAAAATTATAGGTTTTAAACAGAAATAAATTGATTGATTACAGATGGAACGATCGATCTACGAAGATAAATTGAAAAACACACATCACTCTCTAACTTATGAACATACGTATTTAGAAAGAAACCTGGGTTCATATTCTCTTTGGCTGTGAACTACACTAAGAGACACAAAGTTTGAATGTATCAGGAGGACGATAAACAGCTGCGATTATGAACTTGAAGAGATTTTCACCTATGGATATTGCTAATGATTGGAGGAAATTTGAGGATGTGGATGAATGAAATTTGTGAGATAATGCTTGGGGAATAAGGTATGCATTCGGTGTGATCAGTATTCTATGCCTTATGGTCAGAGTTGCTGTAAAGCAAACGCTTTGGCAATGTGTCTCAGTCAGTAACGCAATTTCTATGCGCCTGTCATGTATTGTAGTAGTTTGTCAAGTTCGTATCTGTGGGAGTTTCACCTACTGTAGTTGAAAATACGATGCTTGTTAGGTAAGGGGTGATCAAGTTGGATGACGAGGAAGGAGGTTAACAAGGGTTTATTAGGAAAAAAAGAGATTCAAGCCAATGAATATGTTGGATTGGGCACTATGGTGTTTAGTACTCGTCACTTTATACCTTTTTACGGTTAATGATTTAGTGCCCTAGTCAAAGTAAAGGAGCCTTTCCTAATTGATATATTTTTCTAATATTCCTGACGCTAGAACTTAGAAGTTTTAATTCATCTTTTATTTTTTTCTGGGGATATTGAGTGGGCAGAAGAAGACGATGAACTACTCAAAACGTCTTGTCTTTTTTTAATTAGTATATGTAATATGCCATCTGATCTCTCTCAAAGAAAAAGATTGGTGTGCCAAGGAATGGGAACTAGGATTTTTTGGTGATCCTACACTACAAAATACGTATACACGTATACGCCACTTCTTGTGAATAGGGTGAATAGGCCTTGGTTTCCCCCAAAAATTTGAAAGTTGAAATTTTCCCTCTTTTAATATTTTGATTTCGCCGTTCTGCTTACTCAAATCAACTATAAATGAATATATCATTATACAGATTTCTTTTTTTTATAGTGCAATAAAAATATTTTCTTCCACCCAGGATCGTGACAACTGTGAGAAGTAGTAGGCTTAACTCTATGCATGCGTTTATGTACGTTCAAGAATGTACAGATGTAGGATTATAAAAAATCAGTCATCAGTCATTAGTATTCATTCGTGAGGCTTCTGAGCTCAAGAGTACACATGGTGAGGTATCGAAACATAAAAAAACAGATGCGAGAAATTTCAAATGTATAAAAAAATAACCCCTAACGGCCGTTAATATAAATACACATACATTTTAAGTGGGGTTTTAAAGATAATTTTTTTTTTTTTGGGGGGGGGGCGTCGGTGGATGGAACGGTTTAGGCGTTGACACGCGCTGTAAGATAAAGGTCCCGGGTTCAAATCCAGCGGCCCTACATTCGATCCAGACATACTTACAAATTAACTTTTTTTTTCAAAAACACCGGCACCCTGAGTGTTTATATGACCTCTGCTGTTGCGAACCCTCGTAAATAAAATAAAAAATAAAAGATAATTTTTTTAATGATTAGAAACAGAAAATTAAGAAACATTAAATGGAAAGTGTTCATTCAATATTTGTTAGATATTAATGAAATATTGAACTTAGAGTAGTCTAAACCCGTACAACGTCTGTGTCATGCCGAACTGATGGTCTGTTTTATTTATTTTTTATTTTATTTTTGTAATTTGTACCCTTACTAGTACATTTTACAAATGTGTTCACAAACCGTTTTTTCACACCATGGCGGTACTAACGCTAATGCAAGCGCTGTACCCGGAAGACGATGTCTCTTTGTGGAGGGTAAGGCTGTTTTGAATATCCTAATCCCTCAGAATGAAGATCGTTCTGTTCCGCTGCCCCGATTAAGTCAATTTATTAAAAATTCCTTTAAGCCTGTGAAATTCGACTATAACGATCCCGCTTATAGCGATAGTCCGTATATAGCGATGTGAACGGGTGTCTAGTTTGGTTTGCAGTGTAAAAGTGAAGAAATAAATCCGGATGTAACCATGTTGGGTATAACGATATTGTGTCTAAAACGATATAAAACTAAAGAAAAAATGTTTTTTTTTTATTCCGTTTATAACGATTTAACACAAAAATAATTCGTAGACTACCTAGTTCTATTTTTAAACGTAAACAAGTCTTGTCTCTTTCCAATCGTTACTCGGTACTCGTTAGATATGACTCCTTCCTTTTTTCCAGAATTTTCTTTGAACACCCTTCCTCCTATTTTCTGCGCACTATTCCTTCAAAATGCGAGTTTAAATTCAGTTTCCGTCTTAATTTTTTCATTGTGCGAGATGGCGTCGAATAAACGCCGCGCGTTTTCAATTGAAGAAAAAGTGCAAATTATACAAAGGATTGGGAAGGAGGAAACGATCAAAAGTTTAGTTTCCGAGCTCAACATTTCACAATCAACAATATCAACGATTTGGAAATCAAAAGAAAAAATAAAAGAAATTTTGAAAAGCTTGAAGCAGCACTTTTGGAGTGGTTTTCGATGAAAGAAGAAAAAACATTCCGATTAGTGGGCCCATCTTGCAAGCAAAAGTAAATGAGTTCGCCAGGATCGATGGTAAAGAAGATTTTCAATGCTCCATGTCTTGGATAACAAGGTTCAGGGCAAGGCACAACATCGTGTTTGGAAAGTTCAGCGGAAAATCTTCAAGTATACCAGCCGGAATGTCCGAAAATTGGCTACAGTCTGGCCTACAACTCGGGAGAATTTCGCTGACGAATACATTTACAATGCCGACAAGACCGGATTGTTTTACCGACTGACGCCGGACAAGACCCTTCGATTTAAAAGAGAATCGTACCATGGTGGAAAGCATCAAAAGAGAGAGTTACAGTCCTAGTCGCGAGCAACATGACGGGAACAGATAAGAACAAATTATTAATCATTGGTAAATCGAAATCTCCGCGTTGCTTCAAAAATGTCAAAAAACTTACATGACGAGCGGGATTTTTCGGACTGGCTTCGCTAATTGGACGAAGAGCTTCAAAAGAAGAAACGAAAAATTCTTCTCACTGTAGATAACTGTCCTTCTCATCCGTCAGTCCCAAACCTGAAAAACATCGAACTTCATTTTTTACTACCCAATACGACATCTGTGCTTTAGCCCATGGACCAAGGCATAATCAAACCCCCTAAAGTGAAGTTTCGTCAACGTCTGTTTGGTTTTAAAAATGTTGGACGAGCAAGAAAACATTAAGGTGTCTCTACTTGACGCAACCCTAATGATTTCCGATTCCTGGAACGACGTCACTCAAAAAACCATTCAAAATTGCTTTAGACATGGTTTTGGAAAAGACGAAACGAGAACCGACCAGGAAGACGACGTGAGGAACTTTAATGAATGGGCCCAAGAACTAGATTTCAATTTTCACGGCGATGCTTAGTCATACGCAGAAGTCGAGGCTAACAATCTTACATCAGAGGAACCGACCGAAGAATCGTGGCGTCTATTTTAAATAAGAATAAAGTGGAAGATGATGAAGATATCGACGAGACTGAAGATGACCTTTTCCGTACTCTGACACTTTCAAAAGTCTACAGCACTCTTGGTGTCATTCCGACATACGTCGCCCTAAATGATGACATAAATAAACCTGAAACTGCAGTTTTCTTAAAAGAACTTGACGAATATGTGAGCAAAAATTTGTAAAAAAAACAACAAGCAAACTAAAATTTCAGGTTTTTTGTCAAAAAATAAAGAATGTAAGTATGTATGTACATAAATAGCAATAACATAATTACGATTATTAGTTATTCCTTTAATTTTATTTTTTGTATAATTATAATAATACATATTACGCATTTTTTTCAACTTGAAAAAATTGAATTAGGTATGTACTTACGATTTCCGGATATAACGATCAATTTTGCCTGGTCCCTTCAATATCGTTATAACCGGATTTCACTGTAATAATTAACACGTTGTTATTGGAAAAGTGGGGTATATACGAAATTACTTATTATTACTCGTCAACAGAAATTCTCTAGGTTTGTTAGCAAAGAATGCCAGAAGTTATTTTGAAGTTGATTAGTGCAGTTCACTAATATTACATAAACACAAAAACGAAACACATTCATAGGCAATTCTTCAGAAAATGATCAAAATATAAATTTAACCTCATTGTCGTGATTCTAGCATGAGATCTGGCGTGATGTAGGCTTAGAAGAACATTTTCAAAATCAATTGTAAAATAAATCAATAAATTTTCCAGAAACTTACATCGGCATTACATCCTTTTTAACTTGTAACTTTTTAGAAAGGGTTTACATCAACAGGGATAAACACAGCATCAATTACAGAACAGACACAACAGCCGCAGGTACTCTAATGCCATAAATCAAATTCAATATCAATAACATACATATAATACACGACACATACACTAAAACAATCATCACATCAAACAATTCTACGTAGTATAAATCTCCAACAATTTTTCTCTCATTTCCCTAATATTCCCATCTAAAATAATCCTGGTCTAACCAGGCCCGAACGACAAACCATTACCACCTTTTTTCCATTGTCGGCCCCATTCACCTCAAAGAAGCCTCATAGAAAAATAAATTTCTATCCCAAGTTCCAACCCTTCTCCTTGAAAATCAAACATATATAAACAAACAATATTAATATCTCACGAACACTCTCTATACTACACACAACAATAGTGACATCTACCCAGAAAACACACTCTTTGATAATAATAAATACTTTGATTAAACCTAAATTTTTTATAGTGAACATCATTGTATAACTTCATTTGTATAATTCAAACATTATTTATAAATCCCAGACCCTGAAGATGATCTTACTAAAGATCGAAACCTCTTATATTTCGTGGACCGATTGACCAAATAACTTCTTTCAATTAATTAATCTTTATGTAAGAAATTGGTTGAAATTAAAAAGTTACGAGCGGGATTCGAAGCCGAAGGTCTTGGGTTTTTTTTAGACTTTTTTATTTTAACCAATATCTAACATAAAGATTAATTAATTGAAAAAAATTGAAACGTTGGAACAATAAAGGAAACGTTTTTCTGAATATACAACACACCAGACCGCATGTCTTGATCTCTAAATAATATTTTTTTTAATTTCTACTTTTAGTCGCAATTAAATGATCAAAAATCGTAAAAATCCTTATAGCTATTCCTTATTTTCGAATTGCACCATTTCCAAACAGATATTCAAAAAACGACTTAAAATTGAACGAACTTTAGGGTTCAAAAATTGGTTAATTTAAATTCAGACCAAAATTTATATTTACGGGTCTCTGGAGATGCTAAAACAAAATTACATATTAGTTTCACGAAAAAATTTATGACCTAGTTAATTTGAAAAATATTTGTTTCTAGAAATGTGGTGCTTATTGATAAACTTTGATTGCTTTCACTATATTTTTATTGTAATCTACTTCAAAAAATTCTGTACAATGTTATGTTCACATAGTTGATTTGAGTTAGCAGAACGGCGAAATAAAAATGTTACAAAACGGAAAATTTCAACTTTCAAATTTTTCAAAAATCAAATTCAAAAATCTGTTAATTTAAATTCAAACCGAAATTTATATTTACAGGTCTCTAGGGGTGTTAAAACAAAATTTTATATTAGTTTCACGAAAAAAATATATGCCCTAGTTTGTTTGAAAAATATTTGTTTTCAGAAATGTTTTGGTTATTGATAAACTTTGATTGCTTTTACTATATTTTTATTGTAATCTACTTTTAAAAAATTCTTATAATGTTATGTTTACATAGTTGATTTGAGTTAGCGGAACGGCGAAATAAAAATGTTACAAAATGGAAAATTTCAACTTTCAAATTTTTCAAAAATCAAATTCAAAAATCTGTTAATTTAAATTCAAACCGAAATTTATATTTACGGGACTCTAGTGGTACTAAAACCAAATATCATATTAGTTTCACGAAAAAAATTTGTGACCTAGTTTACTTGAAAAATATTTGTTTTCATAAATGTTTTGGTTATTGATACATTTTGATTGCTTTCACTAAATTTTTATCGTAATCTACTTAAAAAAATCTGTAAAATGATATGTTCACATAAGTGATTTGAGTTAGTAGAACGACGAAATAAAAATATTACAAAACGGAAAATTTCAACTTTCAAATTTTTTGGCAAAACTAGGGCCTATTCACAAAAAGTGACGGATAAGTGTCCGATATTTTGTAGTGTAGAATCACCAAAAAAGGTTTCGTCCAAATCCGTGACACACCAACTTGGTCGGTCCCTTGTTAGATCTCCGATTAACTGACTAAAATTATTTATTTTAATAACTGTGGGTAGTGCCTTATGATTATTAGCTTCTGTGTCTTTAATTTCGTGTGATACGCCGAATCTGTTTGGAAATCGGAAATATCTTGTATTTCTCGTTAGGGTGTGTGCTTTTCTCGTTAAAGTCCGTGGAATTGTGTTGTAAACCATCACCTCGTTGATGAATCGGTTACGGTTGGCATTGTTCATATATTTCTGTGGTGTAGATTATTAAGTGATTCTGTGCATCACACGTTTATTTTTGACTATGGGAAGAAAATTAGCAAGTCGATCGTTTTGTAAGAAACAGGTGCTTCAAACTGCCCTGTAAATTACCAAATGTTTGTTCAGAAGCCGATTGCCTATTAATTTCATCGACTACGCTTCGTTGACTGAGGGGGATTTGTACCGTGAGTTACAATATGTTAATGCACAGAGGAGCAATATACGGCTTGTTAGCGGGTTGGCAATATCTCACAGGGACTTGAGAATTACCACAGATGTAGAGCCCCGGGCGCGGCCATCTGCTCTGCCCGCCTCTTCTAACAACCACGTTTAATTATATCAACCGCACGCAGTTTTCCCCCGATTTATAACTTCAATTCCTTTCGTTATGTCACACCATCCACATGCCTGCTTTTCTGCGTCACAAGTTAAACTGTACCAAGCTCCCGTTATTATTCCGGCTGTTTTTAATCTTGCCTTTGTTACTGTTTTATAAATCAACAAGTTAAAAATATAATTTATCGTAACATTATGTTTCTTGTTTAAACACTACGAAAAACGGTTAATACTCAACAAATGATTTATCGAAGTATCGCTGATTTTCGTTAAAGCAGACAACTGAAGATGTCAAAATGACGGTTAAGTGTATGACAGACAAAAACTATAGGATAAGTAATCTTTTGGTGTAAGTATGTGTGGTGATTAGTGACCGTTAGTCTATAATTATTCAGAACTAGTGAGATGCGGTCTGGTGTGATGTAGGTTTCAGAAAAACATTTTCTTTATCGTGCCAACGTTTCGTTCTTTATTGAGATCATCTTCAGGGCCTCGGATTTACAAACATTGTTTACATATAACAATTACATTTTGGATGTGGAAAAGTGAATTTATACAATGCAAAATATATTTTTTTTATATATTCAATCAAAGTATTTCTACTCACTCAAAGTGTTACACAGAAGACAAACACTTTGAGTGAGTAGAAATAATTTGATTGAATATATAAAAAAAATATATTTTGCAGTGTATAAATTCACTTTTCCACATCCAAAATGTAATTGTTATATGTAAACAATGTTTTTAAATCCCAGGCCCTGAAGATGATCTCAATAAAAAGCGAAACGTTGGCACGATAAAGAAAATGTTTTTTTGAAACCTACATCACACCAGACCGCATCTCACGATTTCTAAATAAATAAATTATTGAGAATATTCATTACATGTTAGGCTTAATAGTCATTAACGGCAATTATTTCTAATTAAAACTTTAAGCTGCGTTTTATTGTTCAATAGGCTTATATATTTTAATAATTGCAATGGAATAATAAAGTAAGTTCAATTAGACTTTTCACTTAGCAATCAGGTTTAGCTATGTTCGAACAAAAATTAAATGATTATTTGGAGATCGTGAAATGCGGTCTGGTGTGACGTAGGTTGAAAAAAACATTTTCTTTATTGTGCCAACGTTTCGATCTTTATTGAGATCATCCTCAGGGCCTGGGATTTACAAACATTGTTTCAATTTAACAAATACATGTAGGATGTGGAAAAAAGTGAATTCATACAATGCAAAAAAAAAATATTTTTTATATTCGATCAACGTATTTCTACTCACTCAAAGTGCTAGTTTTCTGCGTAAATGTGCCATTCTTGCTTGTCGTGTCGAGAGTGCCAGTGAGATATTGCTGTTTTATGTTTATATACGTTGGATTTTGAAGGGGTAGGGAAGGAAGTCGATATAGAAAGACATTTTTGTATAAGGAGTCGGCGTCTTTGAGGTGAAAAGAGCCGACGAAGGGAAAAAACGTTGGTAGTAGTTCGGCCAGATTATCCTTTCAGGATTATGTAGACAGGGATAAATAGGAAAAGGAAAGCTAAATTGTTGAAAAATTAGACTATGTAAAAATGTTTGATGTGTGGAATGTGATGAATGTTTTATATCGTTATACTGTACGTTTTGTGTGATGTGATGATATATGTATGTTATTGATATTGAATTTGATTAATGATATCGGCGTAGCTGCGACTGAGTTTACTTGTGTCTGTTCTGTAATTGATGCTGTGTTTATCTCGGTTGAAGTAAACCATTTCTAAAAAGTTACGTTTAGGTTTGTTTTGTTCTGTGTGTAATATTTTTGGATTGTTGAAGTCAAAATTGTGTTTGTGTTCGAAATGGTGGGTAGCGAGTGCTGTAGGATTTTCCTTGGGTTTTTTGCAATCATAGATATGCTGATTCACTCTCTTATCGAGATATTGGGATGTAAGACCGGACAGTTTAAACAATTGATTTTGTAGATTACGTCAGATTTATTTGTTATTGGTGTGGGATCTTTAATTTTGGAAAAAAGTGTTTGAATTGTTTTATTATTTAGAAAGCTATTTTAAAGCTATCGGACGAGAGAAATGTGTTTAATTTATGTGATAGGCCGTGAATGAATGGCATGGAAATGTATGTTGGTTTGTTTATATTTGATAGATTTGATGTAGTATTATTAGTAATAGTGGATGATGTTAGTGTTGAGTTGTAGTTAAACAACAGAATAATCAATAAGTACAACTCAATATTAACATCATCCACTAGTACTAGACACGGCGCTCATCACTGTGAGGTCCCGGGTTCGAATCCAGCGGCCCTGCAGTCGAACTCGACATACTTACAAATGGGCTTTTTTTCAAAAACACCGGCACTGTGAGGGTTGATATGGCCTCTGCTGTTGCAAAACTTTGCAAAAAAAAATTAAATAAATTTATTTTTTACAACACCTGACCACAGGCGGAGTATGATTATTGGAGGCGAGCAAGTGATTGAAGAACAATGTTTGATATACCAAAATTAATAGAACCTGCTTTCAAAAAGTGAATCGACAAACACCCCACTTAGATTGATGTATCTGTATCTACTTCTACTGTATCTGTATGTATGTCTGTAGATATTCGTTCGAAGCATTAGCACATTAGCAGAAGGAAAGCAGAAATAGTAAGTTTCCGCAACGAGGTCAAACGTTGACAATTTCCTAATACCACGTTCTTCCTATAGCCATATTTCTTTCACAAAAGGTGCCAAGCCTCTGCACAGCGATATATTTCATATGTAGGGAAAAATCATAAAAACGGATAAATTGCGACTCGTGTAAATCCCAGTAGGGTACCTTTAGCCGGATTATAATTCTTGGTGAGATAAGGGCTGAGGGGAAATAGAAGGGCCGCCTTGCTATCTCTCAATAACCGGAGGAGGTGAGCTAATGGCTAGCCGATATCCCTTCCTATGATTTAAGACGAGGACTTATTCCCACCCCGCCCGAGCCTTCAAGGCCCGCTAGAATTTTAGAGGGCGTACTGAGCCACGATTAGCTCAGGGGCTTAAGCATTATCGGCACTCTCACAATGTTATGGGACAGGTTTATGACTGGCCACCCTATATGGAAGGTAGACATAATCCGGACTTGGTTATTAATGAACGCCGCTACTTTTTGTCATTCTCGAGGTTAGTTATGAGGAGATTTTATAGCCACTCACAAGTTAAATGAATATTTCAAAATATTCTAATGTATTCCTTTCCACGTGTAAAAATAAATATTGCATTTTAATCACAATTAGTTTTGGAATCAATGTTTCGTAAATTTACGATTATAAGATAAGAAAACAGGTTTAGTAGTTTATTCCAAAAGGTTTCTATGGTCGTTTCTTCTAATAAAATGAAACTCTATGATTGCCAAATTGCTTGGTAACTTTTAAACGACGTTTGATCAAGTGTTACATCCCATTCTCGTTTAATTTTACATGTTATATTACAATTATACATGTTGACTCTAAGCCTACCAAAATTACATAAATCTGTTTGATTTGCTGATGCAAACGTGAGTTGTTACCGGTCACTCTAATCGAACGCGTGTGAAATCCATGTTCCAAAGTTTTTGTATTTCAAAGCAATTTCTTAACGGTGTTCACTGTGTTACTGGTAACAATAATTTCTGCAGGCCGATAATTTTAACTTCATCTTGTATTTCATCGTCGAACTTCATTCTACGTATGCCTCATCTCTTGTCGCTCAACACATTGCTCAACATGTGCAATCATAAACTACATGGTGTATATAAATTCATCTTTCCATAGAATGCTCTGAGGATGGCGATATAAGTCGCCGAAAGCTCGGTTGAACCCGGAGTTGTTCTTTTTATTTTTATTTTACCCATCATTTGACCTCCGATGAAGATCCAACTCGTAACATTCATTGCTACAGGTCGATAACTTTAACTTCATCTTGTATTTCATCGTCGAACTTCATTCTACGTACGCCTTATCTCTTGTCGCTCAACACCTTGCTCAACATGTGCAATCATAACCGACATGCTGTATGTAAATTCATCGTTATTGGGGATGCCCTGAGGATGGCGATATAAGTCGCCGAAACGTCGGTTCAACCCGGAAGCTGTACTTTTTCTTTTTATTTCATCGGTCATTTTCATCAAGTGATAGGAAAGTAATTTGAGTTTGAAGCGGACCGGTTGGTCGTTTTACGACCAGATTCGCCGGGCTATCTACTGAACATTGACCCCTAGATATTTCAGACCCTTAGCGTCAATTGTCATTGTTATTGTGTACTATAACATCTGATAGAGCCTCCTTATATTACCCTTCTGTTATTATATGCCTCCTAAAAGTTTCAAAGGTTTCCGGCATAGTGGGGATTCTCCTGTGAAACATCCGAGAGACTCTCCTGAGGAGAATAAGGCAGAAAAGAAAAGATTGTTTTCTCTTTAATGCCACTTTCTTCTATTACCTGAAATATGGAGAGCAAAGATAAAATTGGCCGTTTAACGATGTTGATGAAGGAAGTGATTACAGTGGCGTTGGACAATCTATTAGACAAGAAATTGAGGTTGCTTATTAAGGAAGATTTTTATTTCTTAAGAGAGGGAATCAGGGGATTGAAGGAAGAAAGTGCTCAACTTCCCAATGAACAGATGCCTTGAAAAAAGCAGAGCCAGGTCAGGATGGTTGAGCATTTGGACTATAAATCGCGTCAAATTTACTATTCAGAGGTTTAAATATCAAAGTCCAGACAACAAGCTCGGTGATTTCTGCAGGCAGCTGCTTTCAATAAATAATAAATAACTCCTCCATTGAAAGGAAGAAGTCGTCTCTTAGTTTCTTTCAACCGTGGCGAGGATAGGACGAGGATTCTCAAGGTGGCAGAGGCACTCAAGGGCCATTACCATCTACCAAGATATTCCGGCCATTAAGGTACAAATGGTCTAAGCTTCTGGCGGTTCGCAGCGAAATACTTCAAGTAGATAAGGATATTGAGGTAATTGTATTAGTTGATAACATGAAGCTCTTGAAGCATTCTTTCAATTGATTACCTAATGAAGGATTAAAATGTGACGATATGGATGGCATCCAAGTTGTAAATGATCTCTTGAACTGAGGCTTATCGACTTATCTTTTTCATAAAAAAAACCTTGTACAGGAAACCAACAAAGTGCAAAAATTTGGTGTTCCGCATAAGTCAACTTGGTTTCATTCCGTCCGCCGTCAGGTCTCACAACAGTGGAATGAATCTTGTTTATTTAAAATAACTGAAAATCCAATACATTTCTTGGTCCGATTGACCAAATAACTTCTTTCAATTAATTAATCTTAATGTAAGGTATTAGTTGAAATAAAAAAACTGTGTCACGAGCGGGATTCGAACCCACGACCTTCTGCTAAATACGCCGCGGTTCTACCACTTCAGCTAGCGTGACTTGGATCCACTCGGACACCAAATTCCCATCTCAACCCACCTTTCGAAGTTTCCCTCCCTATTGCCAATTTTCAAATGTCGTGTAATTCGATTCTCGGCGACAAATGAAATGGCCAGGGATACTTTACATAAAGATTAATTCATTGAAAGAAGTTATTTGGTCAATCGGACCACGAAATGTAATGGATTTAATAAGCAAGATGAAGCATATCTTCGCTAAAGCTCTCCGAGGTCATTTCATTTGTAGCCGAGAAACGAATCGTCGACATTTGAAAAATGGGAAAAAGGAGGGAAAATTCGAAAGATTGTAGGTTGAGATGGGAAGTTGGCGTCCGAGTGGATCGATGTCACGATAGCTCAAGTAGTAGAACAGCGGCGTATTTAGCGGAAAGTCGGGGGTTCGAATCCCGCTTGTGACACTAGCGTTTTTTATTTCAACCAATACTTTACATAAATTCACTAGTTTTCGTGGTTCGCTTGACCAAATAATATCTTTCAATTAATTAAGGTATTTAGTTGAAATAAAAAAATGACAAAAAGGAGGGAAAATTCCAAAAGGTGGGGTTGAGATGGGAAGTTAGCGTTTGAGTGGATCGAAGTCACGATAGCTCAAGTGGTAGAACAGCGGCGTATTTAGCGGAAGGTCGGGGGTTCGAATCCCGCTTGTGACACTAGCGTTTTTTATTTCAACCAATATGTTGACGCCCAAGAAGCTTCATTTTCTTGTTGTTTTCGGCTGACCAAGGTTCGCCTCGGTTTTGCCCTGTTTAAATCGCTGAGGGCCCTATTGTTTTTATTTTGGCAAGCGATAACGCCGGTATCTTCGGCCTTTGCACGGAAGTAAATTAGTCTCTCGCTTGCCTGGGTCAGCACAATCGATTATCGAACCTAACATCGATTTTCTTTGGACCTTCACCATCGATTTCTTCTATTCAACACCTTGTCGTCACATCACCGACGTTACGGACTACGTCAACTGTATCGTCATCCGGCTCTACAGGCACCTTCGTCGGCGGAGAACCCAGCAGGAACCTCCAGCTCAACACCGCTTACTTTGATTGCTTAGAGAAGCGAGGAGACATCCCACCAAGTACCTTTTGCTTTTTAAAACCCAGGCCAGTAGGTTTGCTTATGAATTATTTTGGATAATTAAAAAAATTTCTTTTAATTTTTTGCTTAGTGTAAATAAATTGTAAATATTTAATTTTCTCTTTAAATTATCATCAATCTCCCCTTTCGTTTTTCCCAAAACCTCTGAAGTATATTGCATAGTTGCCACCTTATTTAAAAGAGAAAAAAAATTAATTGTACCTCTTGAAACGGGTACGAAAGTTTGCAGGGTCAATTAAGATCCGCCCTTCCCCCCAACATAATACTTTACATAAATTCACTAGTTTTCGTGGTCCGCTTGACTAAATAATATCTTTCAATTAATTAAGGTATTTAGTTGAGATAAAAAATGACCAAAAGGAGGGAAAATTCAAAAAGGTGGGATTGAGATGGGAAGTTAGCGTCCGAGTGGATCGAGGTCATGATAGCTCAAGTGGTAGAGCAGCGGCGTATCAAGCCGAAGATCGTGGGTTCGAATCCCGCTCGTGCCATTGACTTCTTTATCTCAACTAAAAACCTTAATTAATTGAAAGACTTTACATTAAGAATAATAACTGACAATATTAATGGTCTTAGAAGTAAAATTAATAATGTATTATTTTGGAACTACATGAAAAAATTCTATATTTTTGTTTTGTTGGAAACTTTTATCATCGAATATGATATGATTTTTTTCGGTGAGTTCTTTGAAGTGTACAACTTAAGGGTAAGTGCTGGAAGAAGTTCGAAATTCGGCAGATCGGTGGTGCCTTCTGCGCCTTTAAAAATAATATTAAAGAATTCAAGATTAATTTTGTTGATATGATATGTGTTAATTTTCTATCTGTACAATCATGTCCAGAGCTGCTATACGTTTTCCCGGTTTACTTGAACCTTTTTACAAGAGGAGAAGATTTTTCTAATTTGAGACATTTCACAGAAGACAATAACTTTCAAAAATTAGTTCTAATTGGGGACTTAAATGCCAGAATAGAAGACTCCCAGACATTCCCTGTCAGGAATGTACTAAGATACAGTTAATCCGTGTCGTTCCTCAAAAAATAAAATATTGAATAAAAACGGTAAATTCTTTTTAGAATTTTGTGATCACATTAATCTCATAATTGGTGGTCGTTCAGCAGGAGAGCATGAGGGCGATCTTGCTTTTGTTGGTTGTACGGGCAATTCAATGTTTGAACTTTGCCGTGTTTCTGGTCCTTCTGTTTCAATCATCCATTCAGAAAAACGGATTCGGGACAAGTGAAGCGGGAAATTATAGCACATAAAATCTTGTGTGAAAATGAAAAAATCTTACCTTTTGTCGGCAGCTTTTCAGCTATCCACAGTGAACCATTCAAGGAATTTCTGTTGGTTGTTAAATACCGTTAAAGGAAAACAGTTTGTGTACGGTAATAGTACAAACAGAAAGCTCAGGCATTTTGAAGAACTTCTGAATCCTAACTTAACGTACACAACCCTGTTTAGATATGCTGAGCCTTTGGTTACGGATTAATTTCTAGATGCGTCTTTCTCTTTTAAAGAATGAATGAAAAAAAACTTTATTAGATAAACAAAA
This sequence comes from Cimex lectularius, assembly GCF_000648675.2. Lineage (NCBI taxonomy): Eukaryota > Metazoa > Arthropoda > Insecta > Hemiptera > Cimicidae > Cimex > Cimex lectularius. The sequence goes on along the minus strand of NW_019392897.1, from coordinate 451,038 downwards.
GAGAGAAAAAACGTCTACATAACTAAAAAGCACATAACGGCAATGGTAATCAACCGTCTGCCGGAGTCGGACTTTAAATTTTTAATAAACAAACAACACATTTCTTCTCAAGAAATAAACAAATGAGAGAAAAAAAACAACTATATAAGTAAACTAAAATAACAACATCTCTATGTACATTTACATACATTTAAGCCCATACAATATATCTCTGATATATACAATAAACATTTAATAATTGAAATAAAAAAACAGTATTTTCCAGTAGTTCTAAGCTTCTATCGCAAACTTTGTTAAATTTAAGGAGTCGGGGTTGTTTAGTAAAGAGATTAGGTGCTCTCTTGTCAATGTGGGCAAGACTATATGCCGTGCTCGGAATTCCGCTAAAACTGGGCATTCTGCTAAAAAGTGAAAGCAATCTTCTCGAGCTTGCCTATTGCAGAGAGAGCACTTATCGGAACTATTGACCCTTGTGGGATTATAATACAGATAAAGTACCTCGCGCCTAAGTTTGAAAAACCAGCGAGCTAGCGAAATGGATGGAATTTTAGAACCGTTCAAGAAAGTTTGATTGATATTAAGGTCCTTATACCGCAAAAACCTAGAGGAATTTGAGCATGATTGAGACAATTCATTGTGTGAGAGATGCGGATAAGGTTGATCAATTTTATGATATTTTGGACTTTAGATTTCCAGCGCAGTATTCTTGGGAAGGCGGTAGTTAGGAAGGTTTAGGATCCTGCAGACACAGGAAGTATGTAAATTTAATGTAAATTGAAACAAAGTTTAGCTGAGGTCTCGAGGTAGATCGTGAAGTTAGGGGTGAAAGAAGGAAGGTGATAAATTTTACGGACAAAATAGCGTTTAAGGGCTCTCGCATGGAAATAGTCAGTGAGTATAAATATTTGGATCTAATTCTCACTCCTAAACTTTCATTCAATGCGCATCTCAAGCGAAAGACTCATATTGCAAAATATGCAATGAATTCAATTTGGGCTAAATTCATTTCCAATAATCTTGTCCCGGTGTGCAGTCAATACAAGCTGTTTTTGGCTGTTTGCCGCTCGATTAAGATGTGTATTACGCTTCCCAGGCCTGGGGTTTCCAGCGCTGTGAAACAATTGAATCCCCACAACATTCTTTTAAAGAATTAACTACAATAATTGGTAATTTAAAGGATAGTAAAGTCCCTGGTCGTTTTTAACTCCATATATTCCCATTTATTTTCCATGTGTTATTTAAGTTTAGGAATTTTTCTTACCTAGTACAGAAATTAATCGATTGCTGAGATGTCTCGGTTTTTCTCTCAAAAATATAAACCTATATACATTTATATAAACCGAAATAAACCATATTTTTCTACGATCAATTTTTCAATTGTACTTGCATGTCGTGTCCAATCCATGGAATAATCTGTATTGTATAGTGAATGGCAATTCAGAGCGGATCAGAGATTTTAATTCATGTCAAAACACTTTCAACGTTCTCGAAAAACGATCAGTAGTGACCTCTTTCAACCTTAATCCTTAATGGCTTTAATTTAGTGTTGAGTGCTTTATATACTTCTTAAGTAATATATTCGCTATTAATTTATTTTAAATGTGTGGGGTTTAGTGACCGTTAGTTGATGATTATTTGTAGATCATGAGGTGAACATGAGGAGATCATCTTCAGGGCTCAAAGTGTTTGTTTTCTGTGTAGATGTGTTTCTGTGTATCTTCTAAATAGCGCACTGGCACACGAAGAGGACATATCTACACAGAAAACAAACACTTTGAGCGCTGAAGATGATCTCAATAAAGATCGAAACGTTGGCATCACAAAAAAAAAATATTTTTCTAAAATCTTCGTCACACCAGACCGCATCTGAAGATCTCCAAATAAAAACTACATAATCTATATTTAAAACAAAATCAATTATTATCATTTTATTGAAAGGGTTCTGCTAAATATCGTTCGGAATATCTCATTTCGTCTATAATTTTGTCTCTTCATATTTAGTTTGTACCAAATTCCTTGCATGAAATATCGTCTTCGACATGTAATGTCTGAATAAAATTGTCAAAGATTTAATTGATTAATTTTTACGAGTCAAAATTAAAGAAACTCTACTGTACTGAGCATGTGGGCACGTTTATTTTATTAATTACAGGTGTGGTATTACATTTTAAACGCACTCTCAACACGACACTCAAGAATGACACATCCACGCAGAAAACAGACACTTTGAGCGCTGAAGATGATCTCAATAAAGATCGAAACGCCGGCACGATAAAGAAAATGTTTTCCTAAAACCTATGTCACACCAGGCCGCATCTCACGATCTCAAAATAATCATTAACTAACGGTCACTAAACACCACACATTATGTAGTTCCTTCTTGTCTGGTCATCCTGATCTGCTTATCCTTGATCATTTATTATCAGAGCCTTGCATTTTTTTAGCAGGCTTGGTGTATATTTCGGATAATGTAAGACATTTCGTTTCCATTACATCTAAGAGGACACATCACTGACTTCACAAATAATTTTTATAGACCAGAAAAAAACTGAAGACTGTGAAATGTCGCATCGCTTTTATACAAATGGCAAAACTAGCGAATATAGGCATACTAGGATCATCCAGATCGGTTTTCTGTATGATGTTGGATCTGTTATGTGTGAAATAAAAAATGTTGAAATTGAAGTGCGTTGCACATTGCGCTATCCTTATCGACCTGGTGTTGTCTGTTTAATAACGTTGACAGACCTGCTGTTGTTGTATGTTTTATACTATTTTTAAATGTCTCAGTAAGTAATTGGTCACTCTGGTTTCCAAATTCACACTGTTTTTGTCTGTCTGATGCGTTTCGCTGCTTTACAACCACAGTGGTTGTGATGTGTGTGTAATTTCGTCATGCGTATTCTTTTAAAAGTTTGCAGTAATTTGTCGATTCGGTGGTTGTGATTATTTAATTAATATTAAAAGACCCCGGAAAACGTATGAAGAGAAAATTTACAATATAATAGAAGTATATTGTGTGAAGTTTTTACTCAAAATCGGTCGCCTACTTACTCTTATTGCGGGCTTCATTAGCTTGTGGGTCGGATTTCACTTTCAAGTTTCGCCACACAAAAAAACAAGCAATTTAAAAAACTCTACCGTTTCACTGCGGTAACGATAGCAGCCCCAAAGGTGAAAAGCGGCGCTGACAAGAATTAAATAAGAATGATTTGAAAGGATCCAGCGGTGTCTTTATTGAAAAGGTGTACGTGATTGAAAAGAATAAAGGGCCAGGTGAATGGGGCATACTACCTTCGCAAGTACCTTAGATAAAACGTGAGACAAAAGAAACGTAAAAAGGTTGGTTTGATAAAGTCGAGTCTGTTCCAGCCGCACCGCACACTAATTGTTGCAAATAGATATTTGCTTCCTTTTTTTTTTACTTTATGTACTATGCATATAAGCTAATGCCAGCCAATATATTATGTGTATTCGTATTAAGGGAAGGGTATCGTGAAAAAAGGGCCAGAGGCGACGGCGGAATTGAACCCACGAACCACTTGAGCTATCGTGGCCTCGATCCACTCGGACACCAACTTCCCATCTCAACCCCACCTTTTGAATTTTCCCTCCTTTTTGCCATTTTTCAATGAATTTAAATGAAGTATACTTCACTAAAGCTCTCCGTGGCCATTTCATTTGTCGCCGAGAATCCAATCCGATTACACGATTTGAAAAATGGCAAAAAGGAGGGAAAATTCAAAAGGTGGGGTTGAGATGGGAAGTTGGTGTCCGAGTGGGTCGAGGTCACGATAGCTCAAGTGGTAGAGCAGCGGCGTATCTAGCCGAAGGTCGAGGGTTCGAATCCTAACTTTTTCATTCATTTTTCAACCAAAACCTTACATAAAGATTGATTAATTGAAAGAAGTTATTTGGTCAATCGGACCTCGAAATATAATGGCTTTAATTTAGTGTTGAGTGCTTTATCTACGTCTTAACAAATATATTCGCTATTGTTTTATTTTAAATGTGTGGTGTTTAGTGACCGTTAGTTGATAATTATTTGGAGATCGTGAGAAGTGGTCTAGTGTGACGTAAGCTTTAGAAAAACATTTTCTTTATCGTTCCACCGTTTCGAACTTTATTGAGATCATCTTCAGATAAAAAAGATAGAAACGTTGGCACGATAAGGAAAATGTTTTTCTAACACCTACGTCACACCAGACCGCCGAAGATCGTGGGTTCGAATCCCGCTCGTGCCATTGACTTTTTTATCTCAATTAAAAGCCTTAATTACTTTTAAAATAAGTTCTTCCTGAAAAATGTTTCTTCTTAAAATTTCTTATCACGCTATATTTGAAATTGTATTTTCTTTTATTATATTTAAGAATCACGTGACTGCATCCTTTATTATCGAATGATGATGATGATTAATTGGACCTTGTTTTATTATTATATTGTATTTATAACAATAATAGTTTCGTAAATTATAGCAATCAGCTTGAAATTTCCATTAATAAATAATTGCCGTTATTAGACTTAGCATGTAATAGATATTTTGAAGAATGCTCGATTCATGTTGAATTTAGAATTTATCTTGCTAAAATTAAAAAAAGTAGAAATTATCTTAATTCTTACGAAAGTCAATTTTTTTTTGTAATTTGTATAATTACATCGTACAGGAGGCGGAGAGGTCGTATGAAAATTGCTGGGGCGTTTTCTCTTTGTATTTTTAATTGACTTCCCCCAAATGAATTTCAATCCTTATACCAATTATGGGAAAATTCAATAAATTTCTATATTTTTCGTACGCTTGATAAAAGAAGTGTTTTTTTCTTTCAAATTGGCCTTATTCCTGATTTTTTAAGACTAAATATTACTAACAAGACTAACATATTAAAGGCTTATATAAATTATATCATAATTTGAACAATTAAAACCGGCGATAAAATTTAATAAATAATAAACGAAATTTTTTATTATTTATTTTATATATACGATTTTTCAATGGATTAAAATCTGTAAGGTCAGTTTATTACAGATGTATTTATCTATTACTTAATAAAGTGTTATTAAAAACTAATATGTAATTATATTATGTTTCCTTATATGATTGACAGAAGAATTTTTAAATTTTTAGTAGTTTAGTAGTTATACGTAGAATTTTTATGACAAAAAAGAGTATTCCAATTATTCACCAATTACAGTTTGAGATTCAAACGTAATACTGTTTTAAATATATTGAGCATATACGTTGTATTTTAGATCCAAACGAAGGCTGATCAAAGGTTATTATTTAGCCTTAAGTTAAATATGAGCCATCTTTAGTGAAGGTGGAGTCACACGGTTTTAGACACAGAAAATGGCCGGTTTTATCAATTTATCTTGCCACAAAATTTACTGCAGACTGCACCAACCCTTCCAGGCCTTTCCCGACAAATTAAAAACAGAAGTCGTCGAATATAGTAATATAGTAATAGGGGGAGGGATACCGATCACTGGGAACTCATCACTGAACCGTTCCGAACAAAATCCCAAGGGAGCACAGTCCTCAGGAGAGTCTCGAGGAAACGAGGTAATTTGCCTGTACTGCCGTTGTCCCAACATCGCTGATATATCGCCTATTTCTACCTCGTACCTTCTTAAGATCAAAGAACTTCCACTTTAATAGTTTGAATACCATAGTTCAAATTGGCATGTATTCCTTAAAACCTCCCCAATGTCCGATTTACAGTATATTTATATAACACTTAATCCAACGTACTCCCAACTTTTTATTAGTGGAAGAACCAGAATCAATTACAATTTCAGATTCCAAATAAAAAAAAAAAAGGTATTTAATTAACCAAAAAAGAGCCTGGGGAATGTCTTCTTTCAGTTACAGCTTCAAGTCCTTTTTTTAAACTTAAAAATGCAGAACCGAGGATGGGCTTTTCCAGGATACAATCCCCTTTATAGTCCCCAGGTTATACTTGTATTGTAAACAAATCACTCATTTGCGGTAATTTTTTTTTTCTAAGGAAGTTTGAGGATGTTTAGCAAGTACTTTAACCGGGTGAATCTGAGCTCACGGGACTGTGCTGGCCAAGTTCCTTGGAACCGTCGTGTATTTCTTTACACGTACCAATTCACCCGGTTTTTCTCACCCTTATATCTCTGCTTCCTCTTAAGATGGACTTTTGAAAATTTGAAACATAAATTAGGATTAGGTCGCTTCGAACGTTGTCAAAATTTGAGCACTTAATATTAAACCTTTTCGAAAGGGGAGAATTTCAAAATTTGCATTTTTGTCACTGTATGACACATTGATCATCAAATTATAAGCAACTTCCCGAATAGTTAGTAAGGTAAAATTTAGTAAAAAGGTAGGTTTTATATTGTAATAAAAGGCAAAGAATACGAAAATAGCCATTTTCCCAAAATTAATGTCTCCCTTGGAGAGAAAGAAGTAGACTCATCAAAGTTATACGGCACTTTTTGTAGTGGATAGTTCTACTCAGAATTAATTGTGTGAGTAGAACCATCCAATCAGAATCGACTTACTCACCCCACCTCAATTATTTCTATTGCATGCCCTTTCCGTTTTGTTTTACGTTCTACCTGATCCAGGTAAAGGAAAGTGAAACAATAAAAGTCAACATTTTGCCCGTTTAAACAGGTACGCTGTCGCGGGCACTGACCAGTGACTAACTTTAAACTTTAAACTATCAGTGATTCGTGACAAACTGACCAGTGTCAAATCAACTCCACTGCTGACTCACTAGTGACTACCCTTCAACAAAACTCGCAGAGGGCTCTACGTAGGAAAACCTTCCCCGTGGCAGCGCACTACTCTCTGGCATCCCCATTTTTCATTTCTTGAAATTTTGTTTGGAGGGGATTTTCGAGGGTACAAACAAGACAGGAAATGTATTGCGAATAGTTATATATCCTCATTCGAATTACTCAATACAGGTAATACACATTAATTAATTATTATTTACACCACGAATTAGTTATACCAAAAATAGCCTTCTGTTTTTAAATAATTAAATAATTTTTGAACACTGTGTGGATTTGCCGAAAGTCATAATAGAAATTCGACATGGTTTAAACTTTAAAAAATCATGATTTATTTAACAATCTCGTAACTTCGACCTTCATTATTAAAAGTATAAAATAATTAATTGAACTTACTTTATTATTCCATTGCAATTATTAAAATATATAAGCCTATTGAACATTAAAACGCAGCTTAAAGTTTTAATTAGAAATAATTGCCGTTAATGACTATTAAGCCTAACACGTAATGAATATTCTCAATAATTTATTTATTTAGAAATCGTGAGATGCGGTCTGGTGTGATGTAGGTTTCAAAAAAACATTTTCTTTATCGTGCCAACGTTTCGCTTTTTATTTAGATCATCTTCAGGGCCTGGGATTTAAAAACATTGTTTACATATAACAATTACATTTTGGATGTGGAAAAGTGAATTTATACAATGCAAAATATATTTTTTTTATATATTCAATCAAATTATTTCTACTCACTCAAAGTGTTTGTCTTCTGTGTAACACTTTGAGTGAGTAGAAATACTTTGATTGAATTTATAAAAAAAATATATTTTGCATTGTATAAATTCACTTTTCCACATCCAAAATGTAATTGTTATATGTAAACAATGTTTGTAAATCCGAGGCCCTGAAGATGATCTCAATAAAGATCGAAACGTTGGCACGATAAAGAAAATGTTTTTCTGAAACCTACATCACACCAGACCGCATCTCACGATTTCTAAATAAATATCGATTAACTAATCACCACACAATTCTCAATAATGCCTTAGGTTTCGTGGTCCGACTGACCAAATAAATTCTTTTCAATTAATTAATCTTTAAGTAAGGTATTGGTTGAGATAAAAAAAGTCAGTGTCACGAGCGGGATTCAAAAACACGACCTTCGGCTAAATACGCCGCTGCCCTACGCAGCCGAAGATCTTGAGTTCGAATCCCGCTCGTGAGACTGACTTTTTTATCTCAATCAATACCTTACATACGGATTACATAAAAATCTGAAAATTTCAATTTTCTCCAAATTAATGCCGCTATAAGGGAGAGAATGTAGTCTCACCTCCAAAATTATAAGGCACTTCCTGCCTAGGTAGAAACGTGATCTTTCATTCAAAAGTGGGTTTTATATTGTGAGTAAAGGAAAAATCTTAAAATTGCAAGTTGCTTAAAACGTGCTATTTTAGAGGGTAGGATTTAGTCATATCATAAAAATTATAAGGTACCTCCCGCATAAGTATGTTCGAAATGTGATATTTTTCGTACAAATATAGGTCTTATAAGTAAAGGTAAAAAATTGGCTAGTTTCGGAATGAACAATGAGGAGTCTGGGACGTTTTTCTTTTCTTAGGAATTTTCTACTTTCTCTTCATCTACTCTCCTATGTGAGCAAACATGTTCCTGATGTTTTAATCCTCATTCTTGGCCCTTTTTTCACGGTTAGGTTTTTGTTGGGATACAACTTACAGAAAAATAATCTTTTAAGTAAATGTGCAGAATTATTATCTTAAAATCAGGTTTTGAGGAGAGTAAATGGACATTTCCTCACAGTTGAAGTCATACTAACTTAATACTTGATGGCACGGGTGAGTGCTAATTAGTTAAGTTTTTAATTAAACCTCACTGAGAGTGATTCAATTTTCGATTCAAATAAAACGCTCTTTTAAACGAAGTTGGATGCTCAAATGTAAAGTTTGTAATAAATGTTTGCTCTTGTATAATTGGTAGGGAAAGATGATTAGCATCAAAAACATTCCTTTCCCGAAGGGTTTGTTAGTAAGTGTTGACAAAGGATTGAGAGAGGTGGCGGAAATTGAAATCCTTAACGAGGGATTGAGTTAGTCCAACACTTAAAATAAACTTCTGGATTCTCATTAAAGTATCGATTTCATCGGAGTTTGCCATTGTTTAACGCTTTGACATAAATGAACTTTAAATTCGAACCCTGCTCCGTTGTGCGGCCCTGAATTTTAGGGCGAGCGCAGGTAAAATCGCCGTCCGAAGTGTCTTTTTACTCTGCGACGATTTTCTGTTCAATTTTGCCAATTATACGACGGGATTCAATCATTTCCACGGTTCAACAAGTGAAGAACTTTCCTTTTCAACTTCTATCTCAGTGCCGATGTTACTGGAAAAGGAGGGGACCATTGACAGTCCTTGTCTCTTAATTAAAAGATTCTAATTAATATTATTTATTATATTTTACGCCAGTTCTTAAAGCTGTGTCAATTCGTACAAAGTAACCTCTCATTTCAACGTATCTAACACTTAAAAAATTTTAAGGGGGTGTCAAATGTTTTATTTGTTATTGTGATAACATAAAAAAAATAAATGACTAATTTATTGTATCGAATTGTAACCTACCGCTATAACGAAATAAACATTTACGTAATGTACGTAATGGATAAATTCATTTCTAATAAATTGCCCTTACACATTTAAGTCAAGTCAATTTGAAAGATAAAAACTTCACGCTTATACACCAAGAAACATACCCACAAGAAAATTATTCATTTATCAATAATCCGTATAAGGATTGAAATTCGTTTGAGGAAAGTCGTTTAAAAGTACTGAGAGAAAATACGTTAGCAATTTTTATATCTGCTAGCACTCCTTCCAAATTGATGTAATTAACAAAAAATTGTCCTACAAAGCCAATTAAGAAGCCTTTTTGAATTCAACCAAGGTAAATTCTAAATACAGCATGAATTGAGCATTATTGATAATTTTCAATTAATTAATCTTTAAGTAATATATTGGTTGAGATGAAAAAGTCAGTGTCACGAGCGGGATTCGAACTCACGATCTTCGGCTAAATACGCCGCTGCTCTAACCACTTTTGCCATCGTGACTTCGATCCACTCGGACACCAAATTCCCATCTCAACCCACCTTTCGAAGTTTCCCTCCCTTTTGCCAATTTTCAAATGTCGTGTAATTCGATTCTCGGCGACAAATGAAATGGCCAGGGATACTTTACATAAAGATTAATTAATTGAAAGAAGTTATTTGGTCAATCGGACCACGAAATGTAATGGATTTAATAAGCAAGATGAGCATATCTTCGCTAAAGCTCTCCGAGGTCATTTCATTTGTAGCCGAGAAACGAATCGTCGACATGGGAAAAAATGGGAAAAAGCAGGGAAAATTCGAAAGGTTGTAGGTTGAGATGGGAAGTTGGCGTCCGAGTGGATCGATGTCACGATAGCTCAAGTAGTACAATAGAACAGCGGCGTATTTAGCGGAAGGTCGGGGGTTCGAATCCCGCTCGCGTCACTAGCGTTTTTTATTTCAACCAATACTTTACATAAATTCACTAGTTTTCGTGGTTCGCTTGACCAAATAATATCTTTCAATTAATTAAGGTATTTAGTTGAAATAAAAAAATGACAAAAAGGAGGGAAAATTCCAAAAGGTGGGGTTGAGATGGGAAGTTAGCGTTTGAGTGGATCGAAGTCACGATAGCTCAAGTGGTAGAACAGCGGCGTATTTAGCGGAAGGTCGGGGGTTCGAATCCCGCTTGTGACACTAGCGTTTTTTATTTCAACCAATATGTTGACGCCCAAGAAGCTTCATTTTCTTGTTGTTTTCGGCTGACCAAGGTTCGCCTCGGTTTTGCCCTGTTTAAATCGCTGAGGGCCCTATTGTTTTTATTTTGGCAAGCGATAACGTCGGTATCTTCGGCCTTTGCACGGAAGTAAATTAGTCTCTCGCTTGCCTGGGTCAGCACAATCGATTATCGAACCTAACATCGATTTTCTTTGGACCTTCACCATCGATTTCTTCTATTCAACACCTTGTCGTCACATCACCGACGTTACGGGCTACGTCAACTCCCCATCGCAACCTACCATTCTAATATTCCCTCCCTTTTGCCATTTTTCAAATGTCGGTTCGAATCACTTTTTAGTGATTCGACTTTATATTAATAAAGATTAACTAAATTAAACATGATTTAGATATTTATATAAAGACAGAGAGTAGCCTATTTTGTCATTGATATTATAATATCAAATATTCGTAAACAAAGAACCAGATAGAATGAAAGATGGATTCGATCCACTCAGACACCAACTTCCCATCTGAACCCCACCTTTTGGATGGATTTGGAAAGTGGATTTGCCCACTTTGCAAAAAGACAACGCTGCCTTCCAGCATTGTTATTGACGGGTGAAAAGAACTCATCAACACATTTTTTCAATCACCCTGATCGAATTTTTCGTCTAGGTGTCTGGCCGGCGTGATAAATACGCTGAATACTTCAAATTTCAGTTGGTCCACAGTTGCCCTCCTGAAGAACGGTTCCTGGCAGCCGAAGCGAGGTTTGCTGAAGGGTAGTCACTAGTGAGTCAGCAGTGGAGTTGATTTGACAGTGGTCAGTTTGTCACGAATCACTGATAGTTTAAAGTTTAAAGTTAGTCACTGGTCAGTGCCCGCGACAGTGTACCTGATTAAACGGGCAAATGTTGACTTTTATTCTCTTCACTAATTTCGTGGTCCGCTTGACCAATTAATACTTTACAATTAATTAAGGTCTTTAGTTGAGATGAAAAAAAGTTAATGGCACGAGAGGGATTCGAACCCACGACCTTCGGCTAGATACGCCGCTGCTCTACCACGTGAGCTATCGTGACCTCGATCCACTCGGACATCAACTCCCCATCTCAACCCCACCTTATGAGTTTTCCCTCCTTTTGCCATTTGTCAAATGTCGTGTAATCGGTTTGGATTGTCGACGACAATTGAAATGGCAAAAGGAGGGAAAACTCATAAGGTGGGGTTGAGATGGGGAGTTGATGTCCGAGTGGATCGAGGTCACGATAGCTCAGGTGGTAGAGCAGCGGCGTGTCTAGCCGAAGGTCGTGGGTTCGAATCCCTCTCGTGCCATTCACTTTGTTTCATCTCAACTAAAAACCTTAATTAATTTTTGGCTTTTATTTTTTCACTTTCCTTTACCTGGATCAGGTAGAACGTAAAACAAAACGGAAAGGGCATGCGATAGAAATAATTGAGGTGGGGTGAGTATGTCGATTCTGATTGGATGGTTCTACTCACACAATTAATTCTGAACTATCTTTTGCAAAAGTTTTTTAAAAACGGTATGCGATTGTATATCGATTCCACAATTCAAGGTGCTCGGATTGTCGATGCGAATGGGGTAGAAAATAGTCGGTGTCAGCGGAAAGATTGCTCCTCGACGATTGTATCAGTTTCCTACAGCGATTCTAATTTCCTTGATATCTGCCCCTTTCGAGTAAATAAACAATTTCCCTTGCAAAACAATAAATCACAATTTTGTTTCTACTGAAACGAAATTCTCTCTCGCTGTTCTGTCATGGTGGGCTGCTAACGAGGTCAATATACGTATTAACTTCCCCTGCGAATAATTAGCCCGTTAGGAGAGAAATTGAAACTTAAACATCAACCCATCGACTGCACAATTGCAAGCAAAATTGACGTGACGGAGCATAAATCATACAAAAAATGTACATTTGTTTCTTTATATGATTAACTCAACAATTTCAAAATTAACTCAATTTCAGTAGTATCTACGGTGAATTGTTGCGTTGAAGTATTTGAATTATTCAGTAATTAGTTAAAGATTTTCAAGTGATATGTTCAAACCATATTTTTTCCATATATTGAATAATTAAAATAAACGTTCTATGGACCATATGCAAATTAAAGCTTAATATTTATCAATTGCATATTTTAAAAGAAGCCTAAAACGGCATTAGAAAAGATAACCTCTGTAAATAGTAAAGAAACAATGATAACTACGTTTGTCCAAAAATGTAAGATGTCTTTGTTCTTTCTAGAGATGTTAACTCACCTGAGGAAGGATTAAAATAAATCCGAAACGATTTTTTTTTTTTTTTTTTTTTTTTAAGATATTCCACCTACGAGAAGGAAAAATCAGAAGTGAAACTGTTGAGGTCGAAATAAAAAACCATCAATACAAAAAATAATTCACTTTGAAAACAAAATATACAAACAAATTAATGGATTGCCAATGGGAGATTAATTATCTTATTGAATTATTATCTTTTTGAAGACATAAACGAATTACTAAACAAGGTTATAAAATCGGAAAATTTAAAAATCATATTCCTAAAAAATACTTAGATGACAACCTAATATGTACATACAAAGAAAACTATAATATAAAGTTGGTTTGCTAAATAAAGAACACAATATAATAAAATTTACTGTAGAAATATAAAGTAATAAAAGTATAGCGTTTTTGGATTTGTTAATTACAAGAGCAGACAACGAGAATTTCAGCATAAATCTTTATAAGAAATTAATCAATCTTTATGTAAGGTATTGGTTGAAATGAAAAAGACAATGCCACGAGCGGGATTTGAACCCACCAACTTCGGCTAAATACGCCGCTGCTCTACCACTTGAGCTATCGTGGCTTCGATCCACTCGGATGCCAACTCCCCATCTCAACCTACAACCTTTCGAATTTTCCCTCCCTTTTGCTATTTTTCTAATATGTAATCAGAATTCGATTTAGCGAAGATATACTTCATTTTATTTATTAAATCCATTATATTTCGTGGTCCGATTGACGATATAACTTTCCCTACTTTGCGCCAAAGAAAATTCGAAAGGTAGGTTGAGATGGGAAGTTGATGTCCGAGTGGATCGAAGTCACGATAGAGAGTACGCCGTAGAGCAGCGGCGTATTTATCCGAAGGTCGTGGGTTCAAATCTTGTTCGTACACTAACTTTTTCATTTCAACCAATAACTTTCTTAAAGATTAATTAATTGAAAGAAGTTGTTTGGTCAATCGGACCACGAAATATAATTGACTTTTTAAGAAACCTAACACTAGCGAAAAAATACTTATTTATTTTTCAACGCATCCATACAGGCAAAAATTTAACTTAGTAAGAAATTATTTTAAAAAATGCTTAAAAGTAAACGCTTATTCATATCACGAAACAATTTAGACAATATAAGAAGTACAATACAAAAAATAATTTTCCAACTAAATTAATTAATATAATCATAAATACAGAAAAATTCCGATTTTATAATGCCGTATTAGCAGATGGCAATAATAGTACCAAAACCGTAAAAAATAATATAGATCCGAAAATGTTTATAGGGTTCATACACTTTACAGAAAGATTATTAAATATAATAAAAAAAGAACAATGTAACAAGCAATTTATTTTGTACAACTATAAGATGAATAGTTTATTACCACTCATCAAAGTCAAAATAAAAAAGTTAATAACCACAAAGTAGATTATATGCTAAAGTGCTCATGCAACAAAAAATATAATGGGAAAACAATACAATTGCTGAAAAATAGAATAAACCAACAAAACGGTAGCGTCATACATGAATAAAATGTCACTGGATTATCACAAGATGTATTAAAAAAAAACATACTGTAAGCGGACGACGGCGCGGCGGCCGAATAATCTCTCAATATTCGCTTACTATTTCTCTAAGCGGCAAGAGATGAGTCGGCGTAAGCGCGTCGCTACTTATTCTTGTGTAGGGGAAGGTAAGGTTCTAGAATTCAATAAACCAGAGAGCATATTCAGTGTGGTGTCAGCTTTGCCGTGAACCACGCTCTGCTACCAGGTGTCAGCTTTGCTCTATCCTGCGACGGACTTCGGTTACCTAAACTTACCTTAAGTCCGGGAAATGGTTTGCAGTTTCCAAAGCCCACGTACAGCGAAATCAGCAGAGTGCGCTGTGATGAAAGCGTGGGGGAAGTAAAATAAACAAAAGTAAAATGAAAAGCAAAAGTAAAACAAAACCTTCTTGACCAAAAATAAAGTTATTAACTCAATGGTAAAATTTATACAAACTAAAAATAAATAGGCCTCAAACTTTCTTGTGGCAATTAATAATTGATAATTGAGCGAACGGAGGAGCTTAATCGGTGGAGACAAAAAGCAATTACGGTTTTGCCAGTTAGAGAAGCTAGGATCAGTCCGCTGCAGAGATCAGGAGCCGAGTCTATATTAGCCCGAAATTTGGTTCCCCTACCTTCTGTGATGGAAGGTGGCATTTGTCCCACCTAAACGTGTCCATAGGCGACCCTTAGCGCCTCGTGACTGTATCTTGATTCACTAGCCCTTTCTTTTTGTACGTTAGGTACTTGGCATTCTCTGGCGAAATGTCCTCCCTTAGCACACCTAAAATAAGTTGGAACTCGTTCCATCTCGCGGTCGTCCTTTTTTCGTTTGCCATTTTCACTGACTCTGAATATTTCTCTCCAGACCTCTTTTCTTTCCGATAAGGCCTGCTCTATTTCTAACGCATGCTTTAACGCGTATTTCAGAGTAGTATGTCGTCCGATGACGACCTGCTTTCCTACTTCTCCCCTGAGTCCTCGGGAGAACGCCTCAACAACCTTTCTTTCAACCTCTTTGGACCACCAAGAGGATTCTGCACCTGTTAAATCAGGTCGACCCATCTTGGTTCCTAAGCCGCTACACCGTTCTGCAAATTCGTGAACACTTTCGTTTGGGCGTGCCTCGACCACATGTAGCAATTTCTCGAAATGTTCGAAATTTCTCGGGACGCCAAAACGATCCCTCAACGCATCGGCTAGAGCCTGATATGTTCCTCTACCTTTTCCGTTCGGGTGAGTCCGAACAAAGGCCGCCGCCGGGCCATGGAGTTTAAGTTTACATATGACGAGCTTATCCTCCTCTGTCCCGTTCCCGCAAGCTGCAACCTCATCCAAGTTGTCTAGGAACTCCTCTACCGGCTTAGCAGAAAATTCTCCTTCCCAGGATTTGATCATCCCCTGGAGAGATAAGTCCCGCCGATAACGCCCCCATCGTAGATTCTGGACTCAGACTCATTGACCGTTTTCTCGAGGCTTTCTGCATGTTTCTGTTCAACTTCGTCGAGCGTTTTCTCGAGCTCCAATGAACGAAGTTGTTCGACCCTAATTTCTTCACGTAGTTGCGCCTCTACTTGCTCATAGCGACTGTTAAATTGTAGAGCTACCCTCAACCTCTCTTTCAATTCTTCGATTACCGACAGTTTTTTTTTAACGAGTGAGCTTTGTGTTCTAATAAAGTCCCCGAATACTTCTGCCTCTGATTTATTTGGTATGGATTCTTGCACCAACCAACCCCTCACCTGACACCAGTTGTAAGCGGACGACGGCGCGGCGACCGAATGATATCTCAATATTCGCTTACTTTTTCTCAAAGCGACAGGAGATGAGTCGGCGTAAGCGCGTCGCTACATATTTTTGTGTAGGGGAAGGTAAGGTTCTAGAATTCAATAAACCCGAGAGCATATTCAGTAACAATTCCGTCTCCAAATCTGGGATGAGTCTATCAACAAAGGGACTTACCCCAAACGACGTTCGCCACGATTAGTGTCCACAGCATCTTTTCTCTCAACCGTTGACTTGGCTCGATGGCTCGCAACGGCTGATCCTCGCTTGCTCTGGCTGGCTGAGTCCTCTTGTTGAATCCCAGACGGAGTGTGGCTGCTTCTCTTCCGGTCCTTGGTCTTGACTCTAGTGGGTGAGTCTCTGGTTTTGGCTGCCTGGAGTGAGTCTTTGATTTGCACTGACTTTTGATTTCCCAGTCATCCCTTTTATACCGGGTTCTCTACCGGAGTAGGGATGGAAAGGAAACTCAAAAGTCGGGCCGGCGAAGACGGGTGTCGAGCACAGGGTTGACGCGACCCCAATTTACGATGTCCCCCTTGGCTACATATTTTTGACCGTGTGACAACTTCAGCATTAAATAACTAGACGATAGTTATTTATTTGGTCGGTTGTCTAGCTATTGCTACTTTATGTTCTCCAGGTTCGTGGGAAACAAGACGTGGGTCCAGCCTAGGTTTGCCACACACTTCGACGTCCTTATCTATCTCTCCACCTGGGTAATTATTTCCAAGTTATGTTTGACAGATTTGAGGGGGACGTCACGTCTTTCCTGTCTGGGTGGTCGCCCTTTCAGATTTGCGACCTTTGTTCCATTCCATCGTTTACCTTAATTTGTTCTTATTTTAACAACTAAAACTTATCGCTAAGACGGGGACCGGCTTACAATACCATATATTAGGATAATGTAGAATTTTTAGGTTGAGATCGAAATGAAGTAAGACTTAATGTATTGAAAAGCATACACATAAATATGAACCAAGTTAACATGAATTTCTAGAGAGATTCCGAAAAGGAAACGAACAATATAAGAATTTATTAAATATGTGTAAAGATAGAAATAAGCGTTAATATCATTTATTACAGGTGGAAAGGATCAGGGTAATGGTCGAAGAAAACCCGTTTTTAAGCCAACGCCTAGCTTTCGACCTTTATTAGGCCTTCCTCAGGGCAAACACGGTGGTCAATTATTAAATATAAATATATTTATTTATTACATATATATATATATTTGCCGAGGTCTCTCTGACATACTATATACACAATATAATTGTAATTCAGCTAATTCTTTTTTCACAAATCATATATTATATCCTTAATATTATTGTGTGGTGATTAGTGACCGTTAGTCGATGATTATTCAGAAATCGTGAGATGCGGTCTGGTGTGATGCAGGTTTCAGAAAAACATGTTCTTTATCGTGCCAACGTTTCGATCTTTATTGAGATCATCTTCAGGGCATCTCACGATTTCTGAATAATCTTAATATTATTATTTACATACTGTTTTGTGATTTTTATAAATTGTTGTATTTAATCGTTTATTATGCACGTAATTTTATTTATTAGATTTACAATTGTTGTGATGTATATTAAGTAATTTATTAGTTACGTATATAGAGACGTATATAGTTATATTTATTTACCAACAAAGGTCTCAAACCAAAGATAATATTATGTCCGTCTCCAGACGTAGTGACTAGTATATACAGGGTGACTGGCGATAAGTGTCAAAAATTTCAGGAGGTGTTTCTACTCACCAGATGCAAAAAGAAACCCCTGTTCAAACCTCAACGGTAAAGAAGTAATTTCAGGTTTTAGGTGTTTTTTTAATTTTTCGACTTAGGTCCACTTAATTACTTATAAACTTCAGAATTACTGACTGTAGAAAAATCTGGTTTGTGCCACCTGAAGGAACGTTAAATTTGCTGGACCAAGGAAACCTATTTACATTTCAAAATTGATGGAAAATTCTGCACGAAAAATTCAGAAATAAACAAAAATGTTGAAATTTGGATTTTTTTTTAAATGTTGGATTGGTAACTGTTAATAACTACGAACTTCTGGAACTTTGCAATTTCCCTCAAACGTTCTACATTCAATTAGTTTCCACCGTGCCTCTGATAAAGTCGTTGGAAGGTGTGATCTGCTGAAACGTCTCGACGTCGAAAACGAGGTTGGTTCTCCCCTTGCAGCAGTAGCATTACCGTTGCAGTAACCATAAATGAAATGCATATCAGCAAGATGTGCATTAGGAAACAAGAACATAATTTAAATCACCAACCTGAGAAAGTTGTCAGCTGATAACATAAAGCAAACTGATTGAATTGAACATTAAAGAACTGACACGAAAATCAAGAGCAAGACACATTTCTTGAGAAAATTGAGCGTGCCCCCCTTCATCGACGCCAGTTTTTTTCAACAGAATGCAAAATGTTTGGGCCTTCCAGAAGCGCAATCCAAAAAGGTGGATATATCGCTGGGAGCTAATTGAATGGAAAACTTTTGAGGAAATTTACAAAGTTCCAGAAGTTTGTAGTTGTTACTAGTTACCAATCCAACCTTTAAAAAAATCCAAATTTCAACATTTTTGTTTTCTGAATATTTCGTGCAGAATTTTTCCATTAATTTTTCAATGTAAATAGGTTTCCTTACAGCAAATTTAACGTTCTTTCAGGTGGCACAAACCAAATTTTTTGACAATCAGTAATTCTGAAGTTTATGAGCAATTTAATGGACCTAAGTCGAAAAATTAAAAAACACCCAAAACCTGAAATTACTTACTTCTTTACCTTTGGGATTTGGACACGGCTTTATAGGAAGTTTTTCGTAGCATATGGTGAAAGTACCTCCCCAAGTTTTTGACACTTATCGCCAGTCACCCTGCATATATATTAAGTATGTTTGATGATCTGTATATATTACAATACTAATTACTTTTTATTGAGTTTCATACCAATGAAAGAAAATATTGTGGATAAGTTTGGTATAAAAACTGGTCTCAGAAGCAAACCAATTTTTAGTGATTGGGTAACGGTGAGGTAAAGATAGTGGCCGGTAGGGTGTGGTAGAGATAAAAAAGGTTGAGTTGTTTATAAACTTCTCAAAGTTCAGTACCACATTGATGCTGGATTTTATTTCTAAATGTATTTTATTAATGTAATAAAAATAAATTTTATTTCAAATTAAAGTAGCCATGAAGTGGGGAGCTTGGAAGATGGCCCCGAAATGCATTGTGAAAAATAAAAAGGATATACAAAGGTTTTTGAGTTCAGGATCGTCGTTGCCACTTCTCGGAAAGTAATCTAAATAATAAAAACAAACGAGTAATATATATGACAACATTTTTCTGTCTGGTGTTCAACTGTTTTCTGCTTCTTTATAAAAAATAACTTTAGTTGCCAGCAACTTCGCTCTCTGAAGGAATTTTTATCAGAACCTATTCAATAAATCAATGTAAATTTAAATTTTTGAGTGATAATATTCGTCCCGCAAATTTCGCTAAAAAGAATAAATATCAACCTACTTTTAAATGTATGTTAAACGAGTTTTCCCTCTTTCATTCCAAGCCAATTGTGTCACCCTAAAATTTGTTTTTATCAAAGTGAACGTGACATTTCGGCCTCTTAATTAACTCGAGTCTCACGTACGAGTTTGTAGCACTGTTTTAAGAGCAAACACAATGTTTCACTTTGAAAACTCGTCGCAGGCGGTTTCGTATTTTCAATGTTTGTTATATAAATTTCCTCCAAAAAACCAACGAGAAAACATTGCCAATGGACAATAAAAATAAGCAAACGGATCAGCCTTGCTAAGTACCTATTTTGAAAGAAGATACTCTCCCGGACAAAATTTTTCCACCCCCAAATTTTTTTTCGATAATCATATTTCTAGAGATCAAGACGATAAAATTAATTTAGCATAAATTTACTATAAATTAATATCAATTAGGGGATTAGGATATTCAAATCAGCTTTGCCCTCCACAAAGACACATCGTCTTCCGGGTACAGAGCTGGCATTAGCGTTAGTACTGTCATCGTGTGAATAAACTGTTTTTGAACACATTTGTAAAATGTACTAGTAAGTAAGAGTACAAATTAAAAAAATAAATAAATAAATAAATAAAACAGACCATCACTTCAGCATGACACAGACGTTGTGCGGGTTTAGCCTACTATCAGAAATGTAAAATCCATAAATATCTATCAATTATTGAATAAACACTTCTTTCCATTTAATGTTACTTAATTTTCTGTTTCTAATTATTTAAAAAAAAATAACAAGGGTTCGCAACAGCAGAGGTCATATAAACTCTCAGGGTGCCAGCGTTTTTGAAAAAAATACATGGCCGCTGGAATCGAACCCGGGACCTTTACCTTACAGTGATGAGCGCTGTGTCAACGCCTAAACCGTTGCGGCCACCGACGCTACTTTCTTTATTTTTAAGCGTAATTATTGTTACAAATTTTTTATTTATCTAACTCAGTGGGGCGTTGGTCCCCCTTGGTTCTCCATGACTTCCACCAGTCTTTTTGGAAGAGATTTGAAAAGTTTATGTATTTTTGTCGGATGTTGTTCCACTTTTCTACTCTGCATACTTCGAGTTCCTCTGTGGAGTTAAGCCGTTCCCTTGTGCATATACAGCTCGACTCAGCTTTCCCTAACAGTTTTCAATAATATTTATATCTGGCGGTCTAGCTAGGTCATGGCAAAATGGAAATATGTTTTATTTCGAAAAAAAATTTTACTATACGCCGTGTGGACAGAGGCGTTGTCATGCCGAAAGATGAACCGTCCTCTTGTCAGCTCTTCACCTCGTTCAACAATTGGTTCATAAATCATTTCTTTATATTTCTCTGTACTTTATTTCTATTCTAAGAACGTTTTATCATTTTAGACGTATTTTCCATGATTTTAGTTTAAGTTGGATTCACAATTTAAAAAAATGATTAAAGGATTAAAAAACATTTTTTTTTTAAATTACAAATTATAAAAAAAATATTTCTCTGTATTTATTGTTGTTATACAAAATTTTAATTACGTTTTCCCATAGTCATCAATCCCAGCCCAAACCATGACACCGCTTCCCCTCATTCATCAAGGTCTTGATTGAATTGAAAAAGCTAGTGTCACGAGTGAAATTTGAACCCACGACCTTCGGCTCTACACGCCGCTGACCTTACTGCTGAACCAAAGATCGTGAATTCGAATTCTGCTCGTGACACTAGCTTTTTCACCTCAATCAAGACCTTAGATAAAAAAGTATAATTAATTAATACGGTCAAGTATGTTTACTGAACATGGACTGAAAATAATGCTATTGTCTGGCAAACTGAAATTATTGCATTGATAGAATTAGATTTTGTAGTCCCTTAAAAATTTATCCTGAAGTACATATCGGTACATAAGACATTAAAAAAAAATACATGACAGGCAAAAATTCTACCCACTTGTAATATAACTTGTTTTGTGCATATTTTTATATATTAATCAAAGTGTCGTGTTTTTATCATTTAATAATTGAGTCTTTGTCTATAAAAGTAAAGAAAAGTAAATTGATAAGGAAAATGAGAAAAAAATTAATTTAAAAAAAAATTAAAAAATACGGACAGAAAATTTGTTTTAATTTTATTTTAGGTTTTTAATTGACATTTCATCCACTTGCTTTAATTACATCTTGAAGACGCCTCGGCATACTTTATATCAGTCGGGAAATGGCACTTTGCTGTACGTTAGCCCATTCTTCACGAAGAGTCCTTTCAAGATCGAAGAGTGTATAGGGAAGTGCTGGACATTCTTTTATACATCTTCTGAGGTCATCCTATAAATGCTCGACGGGGTTAAAGTCTGGAGAACGGGCTGGCCAGGGTAAGAACCTGCTGTTGAAGATACGTTTGCACTATGCGAGGCGTTTGCAGATGTGGACGGGCAGTATCGTGCATTAGAATAGGATTGTCGCTGATTTTATAGTGGATAAGCAACGCATGATGTTCCAAAATTTCATCCACATAGCGAGTGGCCGTAAAAGACACTCCACAAACAACAACCGACTTTGTGCGACTCTCCATTGAAATTCCCGCCCACATCATCATTGAGCTATGTTGAAAAGGATGACTCTGGGGAAAAATACAGACTTCGTAACTTTCATTTGACCTTCCCCACACCCTTTTACGCCCATCTGGAGATCTTAGAGCAAATCACTCATCTGTAAAAAGTACAGCAGACCAATCGTCCAAAGACAAATGGCTGTGTTTTCGAGCAAATGCCAGTCCTGCAACCCTGTGTGTTCTGGTCAATTTTGATCACCTTACGGGGCAAAAAGCCATCAGTCCATACTGATTCAATTTTCTTCGAGCAGTGCGTTCAGAAATTTGAACACCTCGAACTTCCTGGAGCTGATGAATCGCTTCAACAACAGAAAGCTCCCGAATTCCCAAAATTCTCAAAGTCAAAAAACTGTCATCCGGTGGTTCTGTTACCCTAGGGCGTCCAGAACCGGGCCTTCTATGGAAGGATCCAGTTTCTGGAAAACGCTTAACGTCGTCTCGCAGAGTTTCGTAGGGAACTCCGATGGCAACAGCTGCATAACTGATGGAACGTCCATCTTCAATAACAGCCACACCACGCGCAACATCCTCAGCACTACGTGGCATTTTAAGTTTAATTGAAATTTAAAAAAATAAAGATGAAAACTAAACAGTTTATTGCTTCAGAATTCAAATGAGACTGAATAAACATTTTAAATATCGTAAAAAGTAAACATTGAAAAATCATTTATTCTTGTGTTTACCTCTAATTGATATTGCCAATTTAAACCATAGCATAAACAAATATTTATTGATAAAAACAATGAGAAAAATTAAGGGCAGAATTTTCTTTTATCGAGAAAATGAAAAAAAATCAATTGGGTGGAATTTGTTGTCTGTCAGTGTAATATCGAAATCCATCAGAACCATCCAAATTAAAACGTTTTTCGTCACTAAAAATTACTTTCCCCCACCTCTTTTTCCATGAAACGTGTTCAGTGGCGAATCGCAGCCTATTTGCTTTTTGGGCCATTAAAAGAGGGATTTGGATTTGAGTTTCATCCGCTTTAAATGGCAGGCTATCTGTGCAATGTGTTGGACATTCGGACGTTCGTGCAGAATTGGAGGCTTGGCGTAGAAAAACGAACGTCCTCTAGTAGTTGTCCTGTACTATTCTTTCGTCCATAATCTTTGTCGAACCTAACGAAGTTTCTTAATGCGTGTCTACTTCTATTCACAGTTCGAGCAATGTTTGAAACTGTAAATTTTTTCTCAGCAATGTATTAATAACAACCTTCACACTCTCATAGCGCTTTCCATCTTGGCATTGTAAAAATTTAAAATAGATACTCTGATTGATAGCCGATGAAGGTTCTTCTCATTGTTGACGATGTCCTTCAGATTACTCTTTGCTTGGTGTTCATTTGTAGTAGAAATCTGTTCATAGAATCCCATGTTTTTTGTTCTTCTCGTGTAGAAATGTGTGGTGTGATCGTTAGTTAATGATTATCTGGAGATAGTGAGTTGCGGTCTGGTGTGACGTAGGTGTCAGAAAAACATTTTCCTTATCGTGCCAACGTTTCTATCTTTTTTATCTGAAGATGATCTCAATAAAGTTCGAAACGGTGGAACGATAAAGAAAATGTTTTTCTAAAGCTTACGTCACACTAGACCACTTCTCACGATCTCCAAATAATTATCAACTAACGGTCACTAAACACCACACATTTAAAATAAAACAATAGCGAATATATTTGTTAAGACGTAGATAAAGCACTCAACACTAAATTAAAGCCATTATATTTCGAGGTCCGATTGACCAAATAACTTCTTTCAATTAATCAATCTTTATGTAAGGTTTTGGTTGAAAAATGAATGAAAAAGTTAGGATTCGAACCCACGACCATCGGCTAAATACGCCGATGCTCTACCACTTGAGCTATTGTGACTTCAAACCACTCGGACACCAACTTCCCATCTCAACCACACCTTTCGAATTTTCTCACCTTTTTGCCATTTTTCAAATGTCGGTTCGAATCACTTTTTCATTTCAACCAACATAAAGATAAACTACATTAAAGATGATTTTAGCAAGAGACTTAGATAAAGACTGAGAGTGGCCTACTTTTGTCATTGATATTATAATATCAAATATTCCTAAACAAAGAACCAGATAGAATGAATGATGGATTATAACTTTACTTTTGTAATTAAGGTTTTTTATATGTTCTAGTTAAATTTTAATATTTCGTACAACTAATAACGAACAACTAACAACGCCTATAATTTTGTCGGGAAGTGTATAGAAGAGATTACAAACAGATAATTAAATACAGCGGCCAAGAAAAACCTTAATGAAAATAATAAATTGAAGCTAAAAAAATTAAGTTATCTCTTGCAGCTTAATTAACCAGATTTCAAGAGCCGCAAGGGACAAATTACGATGAAAATAACTAAATGTAGTAGACAAAACGCAGTTAAATTTTGTCTACAGACCGATATGTTTGGGCGACAGCTCGGGAACAGAACTACTTGAAAAGATAATGTCGAAACAGCACGGTCCATTAACCAGCTACTACAGAAGTGAAATACATTTCCTCCTTTCGCTTTTAACGATTTCCGGAATACTAAATTCGTTATCGAGCTCTTTCACGCTAAGGAAACGACGCCCTAAATGATTAATGTAAGACAGTTAATTATGATTGAAATGGGAAGTCATTGTGCACCTAAAGTAATTGTCTTTTATTGAAAATAGGGAGAATTTATGGCTTGTTTACAAACGGTGTGAATAATTAGACTTCGTAATTCGATTTAATTAGACGAAATTCACGTTCGTAATATTGCCGCAGTGACTTATTGCAATTTACGAGGAACTGAGGCAAACAGATATTCTATCAGGAATCATGTTTGAGAATAACCGTCAATCCCTTAACTTTTGTAATGAATATGGTCATTAGTGTGTGTGGTGGTTAGTGACCATAAGCCAATGATTATTTAGAGATCGTGAGGTGCAGTACAACTTGTCCACTTCGAATGGTCGGGCCCGCATTGTGCATCGGGTCGTATGCCGCACGCAAAGGGCTAACAGGCCGAAATACGTCAGCTTGTTCTCCCGCGTACTCCCTAGGTAGAGAAAGCGGCTCTATCTCCCAGAGTATTGAGGCTTCCCATAGCATAGAAACTACCGGATCCGCCCCGGCCGCGGTTTTGTTTTTAGTGGAATCGCACATTAAGGCAGAGGGGAGATGTTCCAATTCTCCCCCGGCGTCAGAATCGGGAACAGCCGAACACTCGAACTCAGATAACGTGAGTTACGCCTTTCGCTCCCTCAGGGAACCCAGGATTTCACAAGGTCACCCCAGACAGTTCTCCACCACCAAGCCATAACTACATTACAGTATTAATACGAGAGCGGTATGTACTCTCTTCCGTCTTTATCAACTCTCGGTGTGCGACCACAACCCTCAATCCCTCGCAGGAAAGCCATGACGGCCAGCCACTACTACCTCAAGAGCCACAGAACGCCCACTTGAGATTCAGTGCCTTGGGCCCGCACTGGAAGTATTTCTTTGCGGTTTCCATTTGCTTTCATTCTCCTCTGCAGCCAGACCTGTGATGAAGTTTTATGAATGGAAGAATCCCTTAATATTATTTCAGCTTGCTCGACATCATTCTTTAAGGGCTCTTCTGCGGTACCCCACTGAAAATCCTCCAAAAGGAAACTCCCCGTCGACTTACCACTCTGAGAGCTATTCCTCAGCAATCCGAACCAGGACCGCACATGGAGGAAAGGGGGAGAGGCCCGAATTCTCCCCCAACAGAACGAGAAATAGCCGAACAGTCGAACTCAGATAACGCCTTTCGCTGCCCCGCCTGAAATCGACTGCAAGAGCATACCTTTCTTCTGCGGCATTCCTAGTAAGATCCTCCAAAAGACGAACACCCGTCATAATACAAGCCAGTTTCGCAAACAACTGCCGAAGAACAATAGAAACCCTTCAGCGGCATCTCATAAGAGATCCTCCAAGGAACAACCGCTCCCGACAGCCGTGCATTTGCTACACCACCATCCGTCGATACGAGCAGGCTGCTTTTTACTCAGCCTCCTAGGAGACCCTCACAGTGGCGCCACAAGGCAAAAGTCCGCGGGAACGGGATAGGTTGTGTGTTGCACTTCACCGTTCCCCATCTTCCCGTCGCACGCTTTCAAGGGACGCCATAGGCTATGTGCGCTAACATACATATCTCATATTTTAAACTAGAATTGGCCAGAGAAGAAAGTTATTTTCTACGCCTATTATCTTGATTAGGCTTTTGATTAATTTAAAATCTTTGTTGTCCGATCCTTCCCCGTCTCCGAAGAGAACAGCGTCGGTCATACGCACGCCGGGGTGGATGGCCACCAGATCAAGTAGCAAAGGCATGAAGAAAAGAATGCAAATCTGGATAATACCGAACTTACAGCGTCGATGATGGCAAACACCAGACTCATTTTCTTCCCCGTTATTGACCGAAATTGTACTAATTTCACTATCTATATTATTAAGTGTAATGTAATTCATTACATTACGTGAATCTATATTGGTTAATTTAATTATATTTTGTATTAATACTAGCGTTTTTTACATGTTTCAGGGGGTCTTCTCCTGAAGGGCAACCCTTTGTCGTGCGATTGCAGCCTCGTTTGGGTGGGACACTGGCTGCGACGGTGGGTGCGAGAGTCGCTGGTTATCCACACAACCGACCCGGAAACGGGGCAGAAGCTGGTCCGTGCTGTTCGCGAAGCGACCTGCAAAGACAGATCAGGACGGGCGCTTCCGCTGCTCGAGCTTCACCCTGAACAGCTTTCCTGCCACGCCAGCGCCCTTTCAGCAGCTGCCCAACCGTTTTCCTCTTTTCCCTTTTGCCTGCCCCTCTTCCTCCTCCTCTTCCGGTGATGATAAGTTCTCAATAAGACTAAAAACATACATATCTCATATTTTAAACTAGAATTGGCCAGAGAAGAAAGTTATTTTCTACGCCTATTATCTTGATTAGGCTTTTGATTAATTTAAAATCTTTGTTCCCGACCGTTCGTACATTATATTTCCAAAACAAAGTTGTCCTTATAAAAGAACGGACATGGAAGAATTTTGTATATTAGAATTACCATCTAATAAAAACTGTTAAATGCATAACCTAAAAGCCGAATTGAAGTGGTAATTTAAAATTAGAATTGTTGACAATGCTTTCGAAAGTCCTCAAAAGCACCTTTGCATTCTAATCATACTTTAAATTCAGACATTCATTCTCGGAGAGGTCCTTCCCACTCAAAAGCATACCTCTCAAGTTATATTGTTTAAAACTTCAAAACCATTCCGTGTTCCTTTTATCTGCGCATATAAAACCCTAGTCATTTTTTTATTTATTTATTTGTAAATTTAACTTTATACGAATTGAATACCTATCACGTCGACCACGAGATTACTATTAAGACTATTGATTTAAACTAGCGGAACAACAGTTTAATTATTCTTTAACATTAAACATTCCATTTTCTAAAAGTAAATAATTTAAAAAATATTTATTCAGGAAATATAGTACATAAGATTTGTCTTATTACGTTTATGCACTACATACCAATATTATTGTGATCCATGTACGTTTTAGTAGTCAATTGACTAAGTTACTTCTTTCAATCAATTAATTATTCTTTTTAAGGTCTTGGTTGAAAAAAGTCAGTTCCACGATTCGAACCTTTGCTACATACGCCGCTACTCTAACACTTGAGCTATCGTGACTTCGATCCTCTCGGAATTATCTCAACCAAGACCTTCGAAAGAATAATTAATTCATTATTGTGATTTATGGATATGGCCGACTCCTAATGTCCTTGGTGCATATCAGATGTTTGAATAAATTTATTGCAATAAAAAAAAATTTCAAAAGTTTTCTGTACCAGCATATAATTGCGGAAAAACATTGAGAAATGAATCAATCATATATGTAAATATCACATAACACAAAGGAATTCCGAAGAAAGCAGAAATAAAATCTCGCTGTGATGAAAATTAAAAACATTTTTAATTGGCGGTTTTTTATACTAAATTTCGTATTGAGTCAGGAAAATTATGCTGCATTTATGAAACTATCTTTTTCACAGGGACCATATAAATTTTTGCACTGGTTATCGGTTTAGCCGGATAAGTAATGATTATTTGGAGATTTCGGGGTTTTTTAATAGAGGTGGAAATCATATCGACAAACAAAAAAAATTAAATATGATTATTCGGAGATCGTGAGATCGGTCTGGTGTGACGTAGGTTTTATAAAAACAATTTCTTTATCGTGCCACGTTTCGATCTTTATTGAGATCATCTTCAGGGCTCAAAGTGTTTGTTTTCCGTGTAGATGTGTCATTTAAAAAAAAAAACTTTGAGCCCTGAATATGATCTCAATGAAGATCGAAATGTTGGCACGATAAAGAGAATGTTTTTCTAAAACCTACGCCACTCCAAATAATCATTAACTAACGGTCACTAAACACCATACATTTCTCTCTCTCACACACACACACGTATATATAATAGTACTTTTATTTTTAGAATAGGGGCTTTTTCTTTCGTTATTAATTATATAATAAAAATAGAAAATTTCTTTTGTTGTTTCTTTTTTCTTGCCAAACCATTTTTATTTTAGAAAAAAAAATATGCGCTTTATAAACTAATATCTTGCGTAGTTTTGAATGATCACGTCTTCTATTTAATATAAATCGGAACAAACCACTTGGGTGGATTTATGTAAGCGATGCCGTGATATTGAAAGGAATGGAAGGAAAGAAGCCTCGAGCAAGAAAGAGATGAAGCCGAGCACTAATAATGCCCGGGAGAGGAAGAATGAACACGGATTTCCCACCCTATTCAAACGCTAAAAATCAGCAGAAAAAAATAGTTTTTCCAGCTTTTCACGTCAGGTGATGTATTTCAACGAAAATTCAAAATCCCTCTCCGGATTTTAGTATTATTAACGATATAAAATTAATCACTGATATTCAGTAGAATTGATAATGTAACTCGTCCATTATTTATTTTTGAAAAACAAATTCTGTCTGTTTGATTAATGAAGTTTTATTTGATTACTTTCAATTTTCCTCTTGCCTGAGGCAAACAAAAGGTCGGGAACTGACTGTCGTTTTGAAACCATGTTTAACATTTGGCAGGGCCAAACGTCTTCAAAGAGACTGCACGTGGTCAAGTAGTTGTGTCAATAGAACATTAAATAGAGTAGAAAACAATTCGTTATTCCTTTGTCTGTCCCCTTCGATCGAGTGGAGTAACTATCTGCTGCCTTAAACTAGATAAGGTAGATCCAGTTTTAGATGTACCAATATATAAATAGATAGTTTAATGTAAAAAATAAAAATTAAATGTAAATGTAATTTAAAATGAACGCTCTCCTCAGGTTGTTATCTATTTTCTGTAATTGAGCAAAAATACAAACTGAGCGTTTTTGTAAATATATTCAATGTGATAGGCAAATCACTTGATGAACGCAATCTTCATAACTTGCATACTGGCATTTTGACCGTAAAGCTCTAATATTTTGTCGAATAACAAATATCCAGGGCATTACGTTTGTCATAAATAATTGTAAGCAAAGGAAGAAAATAAAGACTAAATCAATTGAATGGCGCATAAGCTTAAACTGTTGTAAATAATTTCATTGAGTTAAGTCCAGAAATCGTCAACTCAGAGTAAAACAGGGAAGTAGTCATGTTTTCTAAATTTGAAAGGCGCTAAGTATTATTGTGGTTGTGTTAAGAAATGAATATTTAAAACAATTGAGCATGACTTTTTTCTAACGAAAACATTTATACGAATAGATCTTACATTAAGAATAAAGAAAAGAGCGCCCCTAAAGCGGGAACACACTTACCCGATGGAACGCTCTGCGACTCTACCCGCTGCTACCGGACGCCTTGTCCCGTTTTGGTAGGGTTGCACATCTATGCGACGTCAACATCACGCCACGTACAGTCATACAGGGTGTATCACAAATCAGTATCGCAATCGCAACTCCTCTTTTGTTCTTAATGCATTATTTCGAACAAAACCAAGTAATAAATTGTTGTTAAACTTAATTGTTTTAAATAAAGTTATTCCGGTGTTTTAATAAATTTTCTTTCTATCATAATTAAATAATTTTTGCAAAAACATGAATTTTTGATTTCGTTTAATTTAGTTTACATTAAAATAGGAATGTTTTAGCTAATATAACGACAAAATTACATATGCTTAGTTTGAAATAAACTACAAAAAATATGAGAGTCCTGTCCTGAAGCTATTCGACGAAAATGGTGTAATTTTATGAGCAAAACCATGAAATAAATCGTTAGTTAAATTTTATGTGCAAAACCGTGTAAGAAATTGTTAGTTAAATTCATTATATCAAAAACTGGTATTGCGGTGTTTTGATTAATTTTATACCAAACCATTAAAATTAATTTTAAAAAACTAATGAATTTTTGATCTCCGTTAATTTGGTTTATATTAAAATAACGACAATAATAATGTAGTGTCCGGTTCTTTTGTTTTCGACTGTATTCAATGCGACCCGACGAAAATCTGGACAGTGGGGATCGCAGAAAGTAGAGTAGTAGTAGTAGAGTAGCAGATGTGCACGGGGGTAATACAATCTTATGGAAAAATGGACTTTGGATTTGCAACGGGTAGCATCGGGTTGCGTCGCATAGTGTTGCATCGGGTAAGTGTATTCCCCGCTTAAAACTTGACTCCTTTCAGCGACGACATAATGTTTAATATTCAGGGAAATTACCGCTTTCTATCGGGGCTTAAACGACAAGTTTTGCCATGAGGATTATCACTTCAGGTAATTTTCATCAAAATGTTGGGTTTATTTGAGTCCTTTAGCAAAACCTGTTTACTTAGCGCCTTTCCTTGATTTGTAACTATTTGAAAATAAAAAAAATTATTTCTAATAGTAATGTATAATACAGAGTAACTAACTGTCCCTTGACCAGAAAATTCAATAGATAGTAATATTTTAAGATGGAAGATTCTGATGGTAAAAAAATTAATGAAACAATGCAATTATTAGAGAAAAAGAGATTTCTTGATAATTTAATTGTAAATGATGTAAATAGAGTGTAACTATTTTATAGATAATTTGAATAAAAAGATACATTTGGAGCTGTTTTAATTTTATACCCATTTCTCCAAACAGACTGCGATTTCCTAGGAAAATTTTGACAACAGATCTTGAAATATCGGTGTGAATGTAACAAGCTTTACTCCGTTAAACCATTCATTGATCATCTTGGGAATGAATAACGTATTGTATGGGAAGGCGGATCAGTTAGGGGATACATCAATCATCAGCATTTATGGGAGTCGGAGCTAAAGGTAGGCAACGTCATTTTTCTTTTTCGTATTCACTGACCAAAGATCATTTAAGCCTTTAACCGGCTTTCAATCCTTTTCCTAATAACTTATAGCCGACGTCTAATTATTACGTGACATTAACTTTTAAAGAAATCCATATGATAATAAGAAGTTTCAAAAACCATAATTAACGGTTGATAATTCTAATAAAATAGTTTATTATTATTGTACTGTTGATTATTTGTATTATATGGTTGAAAATTATCTCTAATTAGAAAATTAAATGTTTAAAAAAAATATTTACTGAATGCTGAAAAAACTGCAATAATAGACCTTGAATGGTCAAATAAATTGCGCAAAACTGAATAAGGATATTCCTCATTTTCTAGAATTTACTTTCCCTAGCATTTGTATTTAATTTTATTATAAATTGCATTAAAATTTATTAGAAATTATTATGTGTTTTACTGAAGGAAACTTTAATTGATGGATTTTGAAAAATAACAAAATAAAAGGTTTTAATTCTATAATTTTGTTTCAATACTAGACTTCGAAATAGATCTACTAACGTGCGATAACAATCGATATGAGTAAATTATCGAGTATTTACTTTCGATACCGAGTATTTTTGGTAAAGAATATTGTCATTCGATACAAGTACTTTATCGAGTTCTTTTTGAGGTGTCGGTAAAAATACTTGCATAGATTTTTTATGCAGAAAATATTGAATTGTTATTTACCGTTC
Source organism: Cimex lectularius (assembly GCF_000648675.2). Classification (NCBI taxonomy): domain Eukaryota; kingdom Metazoa; phylum Arthropoda; class Insecta; order Hemiptera; family Cimicidae; genus Cimex; species Cimex lectularius. Next base: position 418,691 of record NW_019392897.1, on the reverse strand, counting down.
GAAACTTCCCTTTCATCAAACTGGGAGTTGACTAGTTATTGTTAAGAGCTAGTAGGCACTAGCAGCATGTGTCAGCAAAGTTAATCGATATTATTCAGAAATCGTGCGATGCGGTTTGGTGTGGTGTAGGTTTCAGAAAAACATTTTCTTTGTCGTGCCAACTCGGGCACTCTCAACACGACACGCAAGGATGGCACAATTACACAGAAGACAAACACTTTGAGCCCTGAAGATGATCTCCATAAAGATCGAAGCGTTGGCTCGATAAAGAAAATGTTTTTTAGAAAACTTCATCACACCCGACCGCATCTCACGATATCTGAATAACTATCGATTAACGGTCACTAATCTCTACACATTTATACGGACAGTTCTCTTTTGAACCAAAATAGGCTGTGCCTTTTTCGACCTACAATCTGGCCAACTGTATTGTACCTACAATTCTTCACGTATATACACAATGTGTGTGGTGTTTAGTGACCGTTAGTCAATCATTATTCGGAAATCGTGAGATGCGGTCTGGTGTGAGGTACGTTTTAGAAAAACATTTTCTTTGTCGTGCCAACTCGGGCACTCTCAACACGGCACGCAAGGATGGCACAATTACACAGAAGACAAACACTTTGAGCCCTGAAGATGATCTCCATAAAGATCGAAGCGTTCGCTCGATAAAGAAAATGTTTTTTAGAAAACTTCATCACACCAGACAACATCTCACGATTTTTGAATAATCATCGATAAACGGCCACTAATCACCACACACGTTAATCGATATTTCGAATTGGTGGTTGGTAACTCTGCTGATAACTGTGGTAACTCATAATTCTTTCCCTCGTCGCACCTCGTACTTTTAACTTCAGTAATTTTTTATAAAATATTTCTGTCTTCTAGTATCTAAAAAATGTTTGCCTTCCTTCTCATGATAGATACCTCATCATGTCTCCTCTCAAAAATGAGGTATGACGTATTTTACCAAGAAAACTGAAACGTAGGCATCTTGTATGCTGCGCAGGAATACGTCTAATCTTTTCAAACATTTGAAAACAAAACACCCGAACAATTTTTTAAAAACTCGATAACGATAAAAATTGAAATAACAATTTTGCTGAAATGTGTTGACAGCTTTTCTTTGTTCTTACCTACGTACCCACTTATGAACAATTTTTAAAAATATGAAAAAACTGAAAAATTTTGTTTATTTTAACGCATGAGAGTATTTTGCCCAAAAGTCGATAGTGAGTAAGTTGATTATGAATAAACGACAAAGTACTCATGTGAGTAAGTACTCGTTAGTATCGAATAATTTCTGTCGATAGAATTATCGAGTACTGGTATAGCATGTCACTGGTAGATCATCATTCGATTATTAAAGTAAGTCCAAGAGGGTTTTTGAATGTATATTAAGATAAAGAAAAACTGATCCATGATATTTAATTAATATAAATGCTGTATAATTAATAAATCAACGAGGACTTTTTCTGGGTGGGGGTCGGCCAGAAGATTGGTTGTGATGAGGTAGGAAGGAGAAATTGGTTTGGGAAAGAACACTGTAAAAGATTCAACCTCTCAAATCGCCACATGACTACCTGGGTGCTCCGCCTGACTCATTACTACAGATAATCGTAGACGAAGGATGAAAAGAAAATATAGGAAGTGGTGTTCAAGTATTGTTTGGTCAAGAATAAAGTACCCACCTGATATAGTACATGAAATAGCTCCAATATAGAAATCGCAGTTATTTAAAGATTGGGAGAGGGTATTATAGGGTACTAGTAAAAAGTGTTAAGAAAGATAGTTGGGAACAAGCATTCTTCTCTCACCGAAGGCGGTCTCATTGGTGGTTAGCCGTGTACATCGTGTAGCCTGAAATGTGAAATTGCAGTGTGTCAGTAAATTGTGTTTCTGTTATCAAAACTGTATTAATTCTCTTTGGTATAACATATTTTAAGTTCAAGTTGGTTAGCACGTTGCCATCCTAAAGGAGGGGTTAGAGAGTATGGATTAGGACCATTTAGAAAGAAACGTTGGGGTGAGTGATTAGTATCTTAAATAATTTAGAACGAGACCAGTAGGTTTGTGATATCCCCTATGGGAAGAGGAATGGCATCATTAGGTGTTGCTAGAGAGAGAATACTGTGAGCAGGATAGGAGATAGATGATTGAGTGGACCCCGCGACCACCGGTGGATGGACCGTTTTTATGGAAATGAGATGGTCTGGTGATTGGTCTCAGAGGAGTAAAGACGGATGGTTGTTGTTGAGACGCAGCTAAGTTCTCCGCTCGGTTGAAAGATGATCGAACACCTTTGGGAGCCGTCTTGAACGCAATACCTCTTATGCACGATAAATCCTTGATAATGATTTTATATAATTTTTACTTGTCTATTGACTGAACAAGGGCCTGCTTTTAGTAAATCTGATCGATATGCAAAGTAACTACTCGACAAGGAGTATAGATTGCTGGGGTAAGGTTTGTTTTGTAAGTTGAGCAAGAATAGCAGGCCACCATACATCACAGGCTCCTTTGGCATCAAGTAAGATGACAATAATACCGTTTTTAGTATGCAGATTAGATTATAGGGTGCCTTTTACATCTAAACAGTTAAAAAATGAATAGGAATATTGCCAATTTTATAGTACTTATTTTCCCTAGTATTTTTATTTTATTTTTATTGTAAATTGCATTAAATATTTTGCAGAACTTATTTTGATTTTTTACTGAAAGAAAATTTAATTAAGGGATTTTGAAAAATAACCAAATAAAAGGATTTAATACCATCATTTTGTAATTCCACAATTAATACCGTGTAGTCCTCTGCGCACCTGTTAGGCATACTGTTAATAAGATTGTCAATAATTTCATAAGGAATTTCATTCCATAAATGTTGCAAAGTTGCACTCAGTTGTTGCAGATCAATTGGCTGCGGATGGTGATCGTAAAGACATAACTGCAACACATCCAACTGTTCTCAATAGGATTTAAGTCTGGAGACAATGGAGGATGGGGCAGATGGGAAATTCCCAAATTATCTTAATATTGCTGAACCGCCTCTAGTCGTCTGGCATTGTCCTGCCAATGAAATCTCGGGTTTGAGGGATGTATTCCTCGATAATGTCATGGACATATTATATATGTACAACAATCTTCTCTCCAGTTCTTCCTCCAGTGTAAATCCCAGCCCGGACCATTACACCGCCACCTCCAAACTGCACTGAAGGGAACACGGCATTGTACGCATCCCCTGTTCTCGGTAAACTCTTCGGCGCCTGCTATGCAGACAGAAACGCGACTCATCAGTAAACATAACAGCTTTCCAATTGGTGTTGTCTTTTAGGCACTCGCTGCACCATATTCTCCTGAGTTCCTGGTGTCAGTGTTTTGCTGCAAGTCGTCTTAAATGGGCATACGATGTCCGCCCAACTACCCATAAACGATTACGAATCGTTTGTGTTGATAAAGGCCTTGCCAAAACATCTTGTACTTCATTTAGGATCTGGCTGGCACTATGGAAAGGGTTCCGTCTTGCAGCAATGACAATATTTCTGTCCTTCATTAGCCTTGTAATATGCTGAGGCTTTCAACCTCAGTTATATACTGCTCTATTGGGGCAAAAACTGTACCCTTTTGGTGAATACTCTTTCGTAGGGGGGTTGGAAGGGTTTCTTACTTTATTCCTGCTGTGGCTTTGTAAACAATGTTCCATGGTGAGAACTTGTCGGTTGCGTTTCACATATTTCTCCATGAGTTTGATTTGATTGTTGCGTAGTTCTTTGAAATTGTTGAAGTTCTTTTCAGTCGCCTGCAGTATTCGAGAGCTATCGATATATGCGGGTTTACCGTGGGACCATTGCGCTTAGCGTTAATTTTACTCGGATAGTATCGAGGAATTACAAGCCTGTGTGATGAAGTCCGTGAAAGTTTTGTAGGTTGTTGATTTATGTTATACTTTTACCCATATATTCAGCAAATGATGATTTTGTTTTTATTATTTCATTATAAAAGTGTAGAATTTCTTTTTTTTTCTCAAGAAAGTTCTACATATTGTGCCTGATGTTTTGTTCAAATTTAAACCAATCTGATTATGTCCGGTAGGATAATTACATAGCTGGATATGTAAAAATGAGATCTGTTGTTACTAAATTTGTGTTTACCTCTTTTACTACGTCAATTAAGTTGTCTTTTGTAATTTCAGGAAGAACATCTAATATTATTATTGTAGGTTTACGTTTTTTACCCGTACCTCTACGTACCTAGACCTAAGCACCTCTGGTTTTAGATCTTTAGTACAAACTTTATTGATTTATTCTGATAGTTTTTTACGATCACTTTTAGTAATGACACTCCAATTCGAGCGACCAATCTTCTTTTTACTCCGATCTTCATTTTGACCGAATTTACCTTTTTTCAAGGTTTTCTTGGTAACATCAGAATTAGCATCCTTGTTGTTAGGTATGACTAAAACAGTGAAAACGGGATCTGGGATTTCTGGCCGTGATTCGTTTAGAGTTAATAGTCTGTAAGATAGTGCGTGTTGGGACGCGGTCCGAGCAACTACCCATAAACGATAAAGCAGCTCCTTTTGTTTTATAGTCATTAATGATCAATTTAAGATAATTAAATATTCAGTTAGATCAAGTATTGCTTTCTTCTTCTGCCATCATCACGATGTTCATTTTAGGTATCTCCTATATAAATCAGCACTTTTTGTAAAGTTTTTACATAAGCTTGGAAACGGGTGACCACGTCAATATCACATTGACCCATTGTAACATTTCCCAATGTGTATTAATGTGGTCCATTTTGTGTTTGATTTTGTGTATGAGCTGTATATAAAATGCAACTTTCTTGAATACTGAAGTTCACAATACATCATTCATAGTTGGCAGAATGCTAACGGTTGCACAGTGCACTATGCAGCAGGAAGGTGCTGGCAAGAACTACAAAATTAATTAACTTATTTAAAACTTTCCATATTGCTGATTAATCGCTGTTATAGCAAAATCATTAAAACTATATACAGTGATCTATTTGTCTTGTTTTCTGTCGGTTAATATACATGAAAATAATAATAATGTGCTACAACTTTTTTAGTCTATTAAGGTTATTAATGCTTTTTGTAACTAGATGTGATCAGAAATAAAATAATTTCTACTTTCATCTTATGCAATTATTATTACCTAGGTTAATTTTGTAATAAAATATGTTCCAAAATAATATGGATTATACTGTGGAAGAAAAAAAGGGAATTGTGAGATTTATTGTTGGATTTGAAAATGATGAACGAAGTTACAACAATATTATTATTTTTAATTAGTTATACTTTTTACTTAACTAACGTCTTGTTTGAGATCAAAATTGTGTGTGTGACGAGCGGGATTCCAACCAAGATAGCTCCATTGGTTAGAGCAGCGTTGTATTGAGCCGAAGGTCGTGGGTTCGAATCCCTCTTTATTCTTTGTATATAATTTTGTGATTAAGTAAGTACTATTGTTTTAACTATCGTCTAACATTATTTTTACTATAGAGTAATTATATATTATTCATAATATTATTAGGGCATCTGGTGTGAATCCCAGCATAGTCCATGAATTTTTAATTGATAATAGTATCGTAGTATCATCGGGGGCCGCAACGGTTCAGGGCACTGAGGTGAAGGTCCCGGGTTCGAATCCAGCGGCCCTGCATTCGAACCCGACATACTTACAAATGGGCTTTTTTTTCAAAAACACCGGCACCCCGAGGGTTGATATAACCTCTGCTGTGGCGAACCCTCGTAAAAAAATTGTACGAAAAGTAGATTGTTGTTTGACCCCTCAAATAATAAAACATGGTTTTACGAAAGATAGTTTTTATAATTGTCTACAAAATAAAGTGAGTACAATTAGGTTTACATGATGGTTTACATGATACCAGTAATCAAAGATAAAATTGATAATCTAAGCCAAAGTAATGTTGTTTAAATGTTAAAATATTCTTGTGATAAATTATATACAGGTAAAGCGATAGTATTTTTTAAAAATGAAGTCAAACAACATAAATATAACGTTAAAAAAGATCAAAATGCTACCGGTTTACCTAACCACTTACTCAATACCAAACATAATGATCATTTTGATAATGTACAAATATCGGCAAAAGAAAAATTAAAAGCAAATTATTCTTTTTATGTAAGGCCCTAGTTGAGATAAAAAAAGTCAGTGTCACGAGCGGGATTCGAACCCACGACATTCGGCTAAATACACTTGAGCTATCGTGACTTCGATCCTCTCGTACGCCAACTCGCCATCTCAACCTACAACCGTTCAAATATATATATTCTGGATGTGTTGTGTGATTGTTATCTATTAATCCTATGAAAACAACAAACAGTACATGAGTTTGCTCCGAGTTTCACCAACAAAGTACGGTTCAACTTGAAAAAAGTAGTTCGTTTACATGATGATTTTTTCATTTGTAATGTTTGATGTTTTTACATAATTGAGTTTATTATCAATAATTTTTATGTTAGTTAACCTTGAAAAGCGGTACCGTTATTGGACCCGAAATACGTATAGAAAATAAAAAGATAAACATAAAAAAACATTTTGAAATTCAATAACTACACCCATCAAATGATAAATTCAACAACAACCAAATAAAAGGATATGAAGTTTTATCTGAAAGTGTAGAAAGTTTAATGTTTATATTTACACCAATAAAATTTTACGCAATGAAAACTCTAAACTCAACAGTTCTAACAATGATAATTGTTTTTTTAAATATGTGAGAAGCGAAATATTATTAGAAAGTAAATATTAAGATATGAAATTGAAATTTAATATAACCAATGTTGCTATATGCATGCCCAGCATGGAATTTTACCTGTAAAACAAATGTTAATAAATTACAAGTAATCCAAAATAAATTACAGATTGACGACCTACTCAAGCGAACTAACATGAAATGGGTAGAGAAAGAAAAATACGGTGAGGTCAGCAAATTCTTTAGGTGTATGAGTGTCTCCTCAAATACCATTTTGAGACCAATTGGTGCATATCCAACATATGCAAATTTGAAACATGAGAGGATCAAACACAATATACCTGGTTTATAAACTTGTCATAGTTATCAAATCCATAGTTAAAAGAATAATTATATATTTATTGATGTATTTAATGATTTATTTGTTTAATTCTCATCCATACCTTTTATATGTATTTATTTAATTTTATATATAGACTTCATCCTCTGCATGTGGTTTTTTGAACATAAATTTTTTCCCACTAATTACTATGGAATTTCTCTTACCTCTTTGTATATAAAAATGATTAGTTGTTGATAATAGGAAACCATAGTGAAACGTCATTTTCCCTACATTCTAAAATTATTTTATATATTGTACATGTACAAATAAAAATTTATTCATTATTAATTCATTCATGAAATTTAATATTTTTGGGGAGAATTAAAAAAAGTCGAATGTAAGTGAAATACACTGCTTGATTAATGGGAAGATTAATTACTTTTCTTCTTGCTTAAATTATATAATTAATACTAATATAAAGTTAAAGAAATGGGCCTTGATGTAATAAATTGCATTATTTTTTTAAAGACCAGAGAATAAATCCAATTTAGGTTATCTTAGATAAAGTCACACATGAGCTTGAGTAATGTTAACTTTTGACGTGAGCTAGTAAATCAGGGTGTAGAGTTGATAACAAAGAAACGATGAAATACTGTGGTGATTAGGTCCACTTTGGTAAACTAGCCCTAATGGTGACGATGCTTAGCCGGCCACAAATAGCCCCCGGCAAGCGATATCCTCATTGTTTACAGCATTGTGGTGCAACTAATCCGAGATGAAATTGCAATTTTCCCTCTCCCAAAGACCAAAACGAGTTTCATGTGGGAGATGGTTTCACAATCGCAAAATCCCAATTCGATATTTGATCCGATTAGTGCGCTTTCAAGTGCCATTTGCAAATTCAGTTCGGAAGCAATAATAACCTTAATTTTTCCGAGCAATATTATAATTTTGTAAAAAAAAATATTTAGCACCACGATGTTACAGGTTGTATTGTTTATTATTAAGCAATTTACTCTTACTTATTACTCGTCTTAGCATTTGACAAACAGCACAACTTGATCATAAAACGAAATTACAAACACAATATCGGAGAGAAAGTAGAGAAAAGAAACCTTGAATTAACGCCCTTTACAAAATTCATATCAGTACGAAAATAAAACAATCAACTTATGAAAGGACACAAGTGGCAAAATATTGCGCAGATCATTAAAGCCGGGAACACACTTACCCAATGCAACGCTATGTGAATCTACCCGACGCAAATCAAAAGTACATTTTTCCATAAGATTGCATTACCCTCGTGCATATCTGCCCGATGTTATGCAAAGCTACCCTATGCGATCCCCACTGTCCCGCTTTTCGTCGGGTAGCATCGAGTACAGTCGAAGACAAAAGAACCGGACACTCATATTTTTATTCAAACTACATATATTATTGTCGTTATATTAATTACAACAACCGTATTTTAATGTAAACCAAATTAAACGAGATCAAAAATTCATAAGTTTTTACAAAAATTATTTACTAATAATGGTTAGGCAGAAAATTGATCAAAACACCGGAATAACTTTATTTAAAACAATTAAGTTTAATAAACAATTTATTATATGGTTAAGCTCATAAAATTTAACCAACAATTTATTACATGGGTTTGCTCAAAATAGTGCATTAAGAACAAAAGAGGCTTTGCGATTGTGATAGTGATTATTGTGATGCACGTTGTGTGACTGTATGTGACGTGCGCTGACGTCGTATAGATGCGCACACCCTACCAAACCGTGACAAGGCGTCGGGTAGCATCGGGTAGCGTCGCATAACGTTGCATCGGGTATTTTTCACGCTTAAAGGAGGCCAAATGCTGAAACGTATCTAACAGTCAGAGCCAGCGAGAAGTCCGATTGGTATCAGATTCTTATGCTTGCAGAACTCAACACAATATTTATTAAATGAAAATTCTAGAAAGTTTGCATGAAAATGGTAACTCTCGTTTATAATTAAATAAACAATTATTTAACATTCATGCGACACATTTAACAGTTTGTATTGTACATTACACGAATTGTTGACCTTTTGTATTCGCAATATTTAATTGTTAAACATTTCCCTAACTTCATATCACAATTATTGTTTAAAGGATTTTTCATTATGTTAGTAACGGTAGTCACCTAGAGAAGTCTTTAAACTTCACCAATATACCTGATATCATGTAGGAATAAGAAATGTTATATAGTGTAGATACTTTGATTTCATGAAAGCGTAACTCACGAAAAAAATTCTGTTCTTTTAAAAGTGAAATATAAAAAGAAAACAATCCTTTTCATCATTATTATTTTTATTATTATTATTCCGCCTCCCTCGATTTTAAGATTGTGGACCTGGAAATGAAAAAGGGGGAAACAAATTGGATTTCTTTCAGCTTCAACTGTTACGTTTAGCAGCTTCTACCACTGGAGGTGGATTCACAATGGAACTTTACTCAAGACGATTTGCATGACAGAGTACGGTATTTGGCCGTAACTTTCTGAATTCTTAATTGTTCCTTTATACGTTTTTATAACACTTCAATCTGACACTTTTGGTAGTAATTCTCAATTTATAAAGCATGTTCAGGAACATTTGCTTAATAATTTTCCTGTTTTTCCTACTATGGATACGTCGATTGTGACAATTAAAAAAGTACATATTTATTAGCATGAATGGGGGTTTTAAACCAGCCCGAGGAATATCGGTGCTCTGGGGGAGTGAATGTGGTCAAACTTGTTGACGATGATAGAAGTGCGCTGGGAGTCCGCGCCCTTAGCTGATATAGTGGTTGTCACTGTGGTAGGTGTCCCTTTCCCCCCAACGCCTGACTGACGCATCAACGCGGGGATATCCTTATGGCGCTCAATGAATACCAGTACAAATAAGCAGAGTATCGTTTGACACCTGAGTTCAGTAAGCACCTCATTACCAAAAATATAGACTCCAGAAAGTCAGCGATACTTTTACGGCTGGAAACTCATCGAAGAGTCTGTCTAGTTTAAGTGTTGGAAAGGTTCCTCGATATGTTCATACTGAAGGGGCAATGACTACGCACTATATGAACGCATCCAATTTGCAAGGCTTCCGATGAGTTGAAATTAACAGCAGTTATAGCTATATTTTCTCTATATCCGGCCCTTGTTGTAGCCTGCGCTGCGTGTCTCGATGTTAATCCACTGATTTCATGCCTTAATTCCTCCAACTAGTTTTAAGCTTTCGCGTATATAAAGATGGCCTGCGGATTGTAATGTACTTTCAGTCATTAAGTAGGGTGTTAAGATTAATATCTTTAGCAATTGACATTAGTGACAGAAGAATCACCGGCTATCTTCGTGCCTATAGGAGCGTTAATCAGAATTACTGCGCGTGCGAGGGAAGGCAGACGGTTAATTAAGTTGGATGTGAAATCCTCCTCCCAGGACAAAGACTGACATGTGCGAAAGGGTAGGGGAGAGCAAATAGGATGAGATACCCTGGTAGTCCCGTTGTAAACGCTGCCGATTTGAAGGTTATATTTTTGAACTAGGCTTCCGGAGCAAACGGGTAAAATCGACCGCCTGGGAGTATACGGGACCGCAACTCAAATTAATTGACGTGGGGTCCGGTCAGAAGCGGTACAGCATTTAATTCAATGCAACGCGAAAGAACTTTACTACTCTGGATATCAAGAGTAGGTAACCAGAGATGTTCATGTACTTTTAGAAATTCTGAGACAGATGCTGCACGGCTGTGGTCAACTTGTGTGGTGAAATGTTGGGTTAAGTCTCACAACGAGCGCAACCCTGATCCTTTGTTGCCAGCGAGTGCAGTCGGAATCTCAAAGGAGACTGCGGTGATAAACTGGAGGAAGCTAGGCAAGAAAGCGTAATAGCTCACTGGCCGAGTCGGCATTTGCGAAAGATGTAACACTGGCATTAAACAACAGCAACGAACGTAGTTGAACTGGGGAGTTGGTGTCCGAGTGGATCGAAGTCACGATAGCTCAAGTGGTTAGAGCAGCGGCGTATTTAGCCGAAGGTCGTGGGTTCGAGTCCTGCTCGTGACACTGACTTTTCATCTCATCCAAGACCTTACATAAAAAGAATAATTAATTGTTAATTATATACATTTAATTATATTTATACTACACCACATATTTTCTATGTCCAATACAAATAGTAAGGTAGACATCAATTTTTCAATAGTTGTCCAATGGTTAATAATGGTCAGTATTGGCTGACCTTGTTTTATGAAATTTTAGTTCAAACCATCGTTGATGAAAATATGTATACGATGATGAAATATGATATATTCATGAGGTTGTTATAAGGAGAGTTCATACAGTCACCCAATCAGCAAGGATTGATAGACCAGGATAATCGTAAACTGCTTAATTACACTTACGAACAATTGTATTGCATAGGAAATGTTTCGATCGAAAAATTTTAAACAAAATCGAGATTTTATAAAATCAAAGTATCACTATTTCGGAAATCGAAAAAATTCTAAACGGAAACAGGTAAGTAGGAATCATGTCAACAAAGAGTTATTTGTTGCCGGTCTGCATGGTTATCATTAATAATGGATTGTGTAATCGACTAGGCCTTTTTCCCTGCGGAACTGGAAGGAAATTACCTGTGTAGTGAACCGCTAACCCCCGACGGACGTAAATAGCGAATTGACGTCAATCAACCCACCAAATAATGGGGACGATTAGATACAGTTAAACGAACAAATTCCGGACGGATGTCGGTCCATGCGCACTTAGGGATGAACATTACTCACATTAACAAGCCTCGGAACGAGAAGAGCATGCCAATTGTGGGCTCGCCTCCAATTGTCGGATAACAATTCTATCCGTTAAATTTATAGAGGGACTCGCTAATATCACGGTTTAGCTAATCTTGTGTTCCCGGCCGGAGTTATGCCGACAGATGCCGGGACCGAGGGTCGAAAGAGCCGTTTGACGTCGTTCAAATAGGAATCTGGATTATTCGATTAATCACTACCATCAAGATCATTCCATGTTATGCTAAAGCAATTTAAAAATAGTGTGCGACACAAGTGAAACTTAACGTAGTCCTGAAAAAATAATTGATTCGTCGCAACAGTAGAAAATCGTCGGGTATTTACCAACAAATCTTATTAGGTAGATAGATATAATTTATTTAACAGCATTACATAGTTTGAGCAATATGCTTTTTCCATTTAATTTATACCAGCAGTGATTTATAATAAAAATTAAAAACGAAATTATGCATTACCCAGCCCTGCAGTGAGGATGTCAAATAGACAGTTGATTTATTTACAAGCACTCTTAAATGGTCTGAGTCGTGTTCTAATGCGAAGAAACCATGGTACGACTGGGAATGTAAACTAGGGAATGGTCTGTGAAGTTATTGCAACCAACAAGATATATTCCAAGTTAATTACTGAAAAGTAGAATCCTTTTTTACAAATCTCACTGGCAACTTTAAAATTGTAAGATTGCAAACAATTCTAGGAGGTTGAACAACCTTTAAATAATATCTTCCTGTTTGCCACGCTGCAATACCACCTTCTGATTGGGTGGTACACTTTGACTTGAGTGGAACAAAGTCTGATGCTCAATTGCATTTTGTGAATCCTTTCATCACTTCACCCCCTCCTGGATACCCTTTGCGAGCTTACAAAGGTGCTTTCCACAGTTAAGAATAATAAACATCCCGGTAATGACAATATTCCTTTCGAGTTCCACAAATTTGCTTGTCCCAAGTTTCAGTGAAATGAAATGAAAACTTTATTAAATTTTATAATGAGTTACAACTGTAAATATAAAAATAAATAAAAGCACACTACGTCTATGGTTAACAACCGCCTGCCGAAAATCGGGAAAAAAGTTTTTTTAAATATATTTTTTAATAAACAAACACATGAAACTATTATTCTTACTAAATTTTAACCATTTGTGTAAGGCATTTCATTAGTAACTTCTTGGGGAAAAAGATCAATTAAATATAATATCAAATGAAATAAAAATTTCTTTAATAGTTAAAATCAATTCTTTACTGTAAATCCCAGCTTCTTTAACAAAGTTTGCTAAGTTGAAGCACTGAGGATTATTTAATGAGGCGATTTTATATTCTCTTCTTAATGTGAACAGACTTAAGTGTGTCAATCTAAATTCTGCCAGAAGAAATGGAAATTGTCTTCTCTGGCCTTCTATTGGCCAGTTTTGTTTACAAAACTCACGCAATGTATCCACAGTACACATTGATAAATGTCTTGCAAAGGCCCATAAGTCATCCAGAATCCTATTTTATAAGTAACTTTCGCTTGATGAAAACTTACTTAATATTGTCATGAAAATCACGACAATTTTTATTTAATTGACTTTTTGTTTATCTTTTTGTTATGTTGTAATTTTCAAGTTAAATTATTATTATTAACAATTAAGTAAACCTTATTTCAAACAAACAATAATTTATTTAGAAAAAAAATCGTATTTTATATTTGTTTAAATTGTTCAGTCAAGAAAATTTTGTTATTTCGATTTGTATTATATAAAAATATAAATAGTTCATTAGCCAAACAAATAGTTAGAAAAACTAGCGCTGCTTTCGCCATAACGTGTAGTAGCTTGAAGGCAGTCGTCTACTTCATATAACTAACGTTAACAGGTTGGCAAAAGAAAATATTTTAATTTTTTTTGTATGATTATTTTGATTGAGATTTTTTTATATTTTATTTCAAAATTTTGAATTTGTTTGTTTATTTTTTAAAAAGGAATATAAATTTTTGTTGTAATTCGGATTTCGTTTTTATTTGTATTATTTCCACTGCGCAGCAATGGTCTGCTGAATATTATTTTTATTATTGTCCCATTCGGCAGTGTCCGAATAAAAGATACCACATACCTTCATTACAATATGTCTGAGAGCGCTAGAAAATCCTCTGTCCTGTTTGCTTGCTGGCTTTTTAAAATTGGATGAGAGTAGCTTCCTTTCAACTATAATCCGAGTTCCAGTGGTTTCTTAGTTTCTACAATCACATAAATATTATACGGGTCTAGTTTTGCTCCTTTTAAAGAAGAAGAGATCTTCCCTCTGTATAAAAATGACATACCAACAAATTACATAGGGTTGTCTTTCCTTCCTCTCCTGCATGCTTGTGCACATATAGTGCAAATGGAACAAAATAAGATCCAGACTGATTGTCAATTCTGTTTCACGAGGGATATTCAACTGTGGACACCATCTTCACTTTGACAAGCATAATAAGCTTAACCTGTCGCAAACACGCGGGAAGGCATATGATTTTTTTGTGAATTTGAGATCTGCTTGTGACAAAGTAAATCAAAATAAATCAAAGTTTGTCGGTTTCCTTCGTAATTTCTACTCGTGAGTAATGGTATCAGTATGGATTAAAGAAGGCCAAACGGAAAAGTTTGCTGTATGTAGTAGTGTGAAGCAAGGACGTCCACTTAGACCATTTCTTCGGGCACGAAAGTCAACAGATATATTGCCATAAATGCATTTTTTGCATAAGTGGGTTGTAATTGCATATTTTTTTACATATCCGGCATATGGGTAATTGGCACGTCAAATTTTAATGTTTCTGAGCAGGCAAAAAAAATTCTCCGAAAAAGAGCTTGAGCTGCTGCTCCACCGCTTTCTGCAAACTTTCGGGTGCCTTTGCTTCTCTTGGAAAAAATGGAGAAAGGAATAGTGTTTGTACCGCTGTAAATGTTCTCTTAGAATAGTTTAATTGGATTTACGGAAATATAACGACCTCAGTTCTCTTCTTTCCCTACCATCATCCTTCTCAGCTTTACCCAGTCTTTCATGCGTTTTCCATCGTGAAACATTATTTGTGTGTTGTGAACTGACTACTCCTAAAATGCCGAAAGTCACCGCAAAGACGAAAGATCTTGTTCAAAAGTATGTGCGTGAGTTTTCAAGTGAGACTTTTAAGGGAGGTGGAAACGTTTTATACTCTGTTTGTTGTGATACACCTGTATCAACAGCTACACGTTTTGTTGGTAACACAGCACATAAAGACAGCAAAACACATGGAAAACAAAGGTAGGAAGTCTAACTTTCAACAAACTTTTGTGACACAAGCTGCCACAAGTGCTGGGTCCGGAAAGTCCGGGTTCGATACCGATTTATGTCGTGCTTTAGTTAGAGCTGCCGTACCTATCCGTAAACTAAGTCATCCTGAATTCAAGGTTGTTTTTTTGTGAGAAATACATAGGGAAAAAACCATTCCCCACGAATCTACCCTCAAGAAATCTCACCTGGATCTTATATACAATACAATTTTAAAATGAAAATGGACTGATCTGAGTCTCGATGGATAAGAAGACGGATTTTTTAAATTTAAATTTTTTTTAAAATGCGTTTTTGTTTTTTTAATATTCGCCATGTGATGTTCCTCTTGAAACTGTTTCTCTTTTCAATACAAAAATGTGCTTTAATTTGAGGTTTCCCTTTTCTCATGGTAGTTTTCACATATTTTCAGTTTTAAATTGCATTTTTTTCCAAGAACATTTACATACAGGGTGAATTGCTACTCGTGCTACAAACTTCTCCAGTAGATTCTTCACCCTAAAATGAACAAAAAAGTTAATATTGTCCATGGTCCGATTCTCAACCATTTCAGAGTAATTTCGCTTTTTATCGATTTTGAAAGATATCACGTCCTGGCGTCGGAAAATCGTGATATCTTTTAATCTAAACATTTCTCTTAAAATCTATAAGCACCGTTGAAATCCCCGTTAATTTTTAGAGAGAATCAAAATCATAATTCCATTGAAATTTTTTAATTTAATTTAATGCCCATTTAGTATGTAATGCTTAAGAAGTTTACAAACAGCTAGAAGGTCAAGGAAGAAAGACCCAAACGTTTTGCCACCTTCATCTTCTTATTGAAAAATTAACGGGGATTTCAACGGTGCTTATAGATTTTAAGAGAAATGTTTAGATTAAAAGATATCACGATTTTCCGACGCCAGGACGTGATATCTTTCAAAATCGATAAAAAGCGAAATTACTCTGAAATGGTTGAGAATCGGACCATGGTCAATATGAACTTTTTTGTTCATTTTAGGGTCAAGAATCTACTGGTGAAGTTTGTAGCACGAGTAGCAAGTCACTCTCAAACATTAGCAATCCTTGAACCACCATTTTTTCTCTTTTTGTCATCAACATCTTGGTCTCACAACCACTAAATAAGAAAATGACGAGTGCGTTGGAAGCGTTATTAAATCAGGTAGTTTTCCTCAAATTTGCTGCCTTCTGAGACTAAAATTAGAAACTCTGGATTACTTTATACACTTTCCGATTTACACAATTTTCCACTCTTTTTGTAGTTCTGGCTGAAATAAAACACAAAAAATTAGCCCAAACATTTTGCCACCGTCATCTTCTTATTGAAAAATTAACGGGAATTTCAACGGTGCTATTAGATTTTCAGAGAAATGTTTAGATTAAAAGATATCACGATTTTCCGACGCCAGGACGTGATATCTTTCAAAATCGATAAAAAGCGAAATTACTCTGAAATGGTTGAGAATCGGACCATGGACAATATGAACTTTTTTGTTCATTTTAGGGTGAAGAATCTACTGGAGAAGTTTGTAGCACGAGTAGCAATTCACCCTGTATAAGCGCATATTTGTCTGTTTTTTTGCATATAAATCACAGCCCTAATAATAACATAGTACGGGACTCACAATCAGTGTGCTGTTGTAAATTTTCTTGTTTAAAAAATATATCTTCCTGGTTATGTAATATAGCATAACAAGCTATCTATTGACCACGAGCGAGTATAACCGCTGTTGGATATTCTGATGAGTGATGATATTAGGATATTAAAGACGATTGCAAATTGGGCGTATTCGCGTGTTTAGTGAAGAGAGCGAGGAACTCGTGGAAACGGAATGCATTTGTTTCGAGAAAAAAATGTGTTGCTTTGGTGTTGATATGGGTGTCAGCATGTGTCCGGGTCAAATATCAGGGTATATTTAGGCCGGCTCCTAGGTCAGGATCAGACGTTCTTTTATTGAAATAGCACTTTTTCGCTGGAGGCAACATGCCGAAATCCAATAAAAGAGCACGAATAGAAGCAAACAGAGATAGCGGCCTGAATCACAAATATACATCTTGTGTACGCATCTCTTTTGTTTTCCACTGCACTACAGGCCCGCTTTTTAGCGATAGAAAGGACTCGTCCTGCGTCTTTATTTGTATTGTATTTTTAGAGGTGAATTTGATCTCGGCCCAAGTTAAACGAAAAAGTCCAAAAATACGCAATAATATTGAATTGTTTTGTTGTTTCCAACCTTGCATTACATGAAACATGGATACATAATAATAATTTTATGTAGATTGATATATATGCAACACTGGTTAAATGTTGAACCCTCAGTTTTATTAAAACATATTTCTAAAGACAACAAGAATATAATACAATTAACACTACGGCAATTTTCAAACCAAGATACTTAAACAAAATTAAAATTTACTTAAATTTAAAATGCATTAATTATGCAATAGAATTATAATTACAAAAATCATTGTAAGATTTTTAATGTAAATTCAATTAAAACATCTTGTTTTATTTGCATTAAACTAATTACTCAGGGCAGAAAAAGCTAGAGATTTTGAAATACACAAAAATTGCACCCTCTCCGCAATATGTGTGAAACGTGCGGAAGATCACATGACAGCAGATGCAACAAGGCGAAAGGCACCCCACCAAAATGTCACAATTCAGCTCAAGCACAGCCGGTAAGTCACTAAGGCTGTTTCATTGCAAATTTATTCAAAAAATTTATGAAAAAAGGGGAGAAAAATACGTCCTTCTGAAAAGGGTAAAGAGGGGCTTACAAATGCCCAAATGACGAAACCAAGCGCATCTACAGAAAGGAAACACTGGAGGTCGTTGAGATGAGTTGCTGAAGAGATTGATAAGTACCCCCTGAGAAACGCCTTTACCTGCCTCAATACACACTATATATTGCAATGTCAGACTACTTTTCTACTGCACCCTGACCCTACATCTGAAAGACAACATATCAGGAAAATACCTTAACCTTTTCGGGGGTTTTTAATAGAGATGGAAATCATATCGACAAACAAAAAAAATTAAATATGATTATTCGGAGACCGTGAGATCGGTCTGGTATGACGTAGGTTTTAGAAAAACATTTTCTTTCTCGTAACAACGTTTCGATCTTTATTGAGATCATCTCCAGGACCTGAGATTTATAAACATTGCTTAAGTTTTACAAATACATATAGGATGTGAAATAAGTTAATTTATACATTACTAGAAAATTTTAGATTAAAAAAATGAATTTATACAATGCTAGAAAATTTTAGATTGAAAAAATGAATTTATACAATGCTAGAAAATTTTAGATTAACAAAATGAATTTATACGATGCTAGAAAATATTAGATTAAAACAGTGAATTTATACAATGCTAGAATATTTTAGGTTAAAAAAATGAATTTATACAATGTAGGATGTAAAAAAATGAATTTATACTATGCGAGAAATTTTAGATTCAATCAAAGTATTTGTACTCACTCAAAGTGTTTGTTTTCTACGTAGATCTGTCATTATTGGGTGTTGACACATGACATGTATTTGTAAAATTCAAACAATATTTATAAATACCAGGCCCTGAAGATGATCTCAATAATGATCGAAACGTTGGCACGATAAAGAAAATGTTTTTCTAAAACCTACGTCACACCAGGCCGCATCTCACGATCTCCACATTATCATTAACTAACGGTCACTAGACATCACACATTATGAATAAGTTGATAGCAATTGCATAATTTATAAACTATGGGTTAAAAATGATACATTCGCATTATAATGTATCATCATCATCAAATCATATAAAGTAGAAGTAGTGGTGGAATACTAAAGAAAATCTTTTCTTATTGAAATGCATCAATTATTTGAGAATGGAGTGCGAATGCGAGGATTCCGAAGCGAAGGTTCTTGTTTTTATAGTTCTCTGTGAAGATTTCCTTTTCACAGTTTTCGCTTTTGTAGCAACCTGATCTCCTTATATTTTAGAAGTGGATTTTTATACTTTACTTATACTTTTTAAGAGAATATTATTTAGATCAATTTTAATTTACCATGTTAATTTTTATGAATTTATTTTTTATGAACAAATAATTATTGTTGGTTAAGTAATTGTACTGGTAAATCAAATATTTTCCACATCTTAGTAATGCGTAGGGTATACAGCAAGGATCTTTCAAATGACAGCTCTAACTAAGAGTCTTTCTTTTTAAATAGTAGGTGCTAATTTTTGTTTTTGTTTTTAGCCTCACACTCAAATAGCCAATGCTAGACTTTTTAATAAAATGTTTTGAGATTTCGTTCGTACTTGCTCTCATTAGGAACCAAATGGAACCTCTCGGGCCTACATGCAGAAAACAATTCAAAATAACTGTTCATTTTCGTTGGGGCAAAAAAAAATGAATTTAAACAATGTTAGAAAATTGTAGATTAAAAAAATAAATGCATACAATGCTACAAAATTTTAGATTAAAAAATGAATTTATACAATGCTAGAAAATTTTAGATTCACTCAGTGTTTCTTTTCCGTGTAGATGTGTCATTCTTGTCTGTCGTGTTGAGAGATTTGATTGAATCTAAAATTTTCTAGCGTTGTATAAATTCATTTTTTTAATCTAAAATTTTCTAGCATTGTATGAATTCATTTTTTTTAATCTAAAATTTTCTAGCATTGTATAAATTCATTTTTTTAATCTAAAATTTTCTATCATTGTATGAATTCATTTTTTTAATCTAAAATTTTCTAGCGTTGTATAAATTCATTTTTTTAATCTAAAATTTTCTATCATTGTATGAATTCATTTTTTTAATCTAAAATTTTCTATCATTGTATGAATTCATTTTTTTAATCTAAAATTTTCTAGCGTTGTATAAATTCATTTTTTTAATCTAAAATTTTCTAGCATTGTATAAATTCATTTTTTAATCTAAAATTTTTTAGCATTGTATAAATTCATTTTTTCACATCCTACATGTATTTGAATAATTTAAACAATGTTCATAAGTCCCAGCCCCTGAAGATGATCTCAATGAAGATCGAAACGTTGACACGATAAAAAAAAAATGTTTTTCTAAAACCTACGTCACATCAGAACGCATCTCACGATCTCCAAATAATCATTTATTCATAATACGAAAAAAATTGAAAAATAAATAAAAATTAGGACTTTTTACGTTTTCAAAAATAACAATTTCTTATAAGATCGGAAGGCATCGATGCAGTAAACCTAGTTAACGTTTTTAAACAGATTTTGGTTGAAATGGAAAATGTTAATTAACTGAAAGAAGTAATTTGGTCAATCAGACCCCTAAATATCATGGGTTTTTAAACAGAGTTGTGCCAGGATTACATTGATTCAAATTGAACCGCTTCTTCGTTACATCCAATTTTCCTTGAATTGTAATTTTTTGCGGCAAGAAATAATTTGAATATCGGTAACTGACTGTCGGTTTAGAGTACAAAGCGCTCCCGGAATTAATTACAGTATAGCCTATCAAGCTTAACGGGCGGTTGTTTAGATAGCGGAGTGTTTTTACGCTATTGTTTAGAAGGTATTAAGGTAGATAGTGGTGGAACGTGCATGATACGGTGAGTGTGTTTTAACAATTAGCCGCTATGTGAGTGAGAGTGAGGGAGTGTGAGCGGACGGGGTCGAATGAGAAAACGGTGGAGCGAGAGGGTAGATTGCACCCCAGATATTGCCCGGGTCGAAGCCTACTGCCTCAGCGTATATTCCCCAAACGGGAAATGCGATTCGTAAGCAAGTTTTTAACCCGGGCTTAATCCCCTGAAGGGCTTTACTAGTAACTGCTGCAAAAAAAAAAACGATTCTTGACAGAAAAGTTTTAAGTAGATTACATCATCTGCTCTTATAAATGGATAAAGTGAAACGTATTGTCTTTGGTTTTCTTTTTATCTCATCGTGTTCAGTAGTGTTTTTGACTATATTGGTCTAAATATTCTTTGAAATGATGATTTATAATACACAATTTGAACAACAAACAAATTTTGAATTTCTCAACAGATCGCATGAATACTAAAACGGTGATCCATGATTCACTAACATTGAAATATGTATAATGGCAAAAAAGGAGGGAAAATTTGAAAGGTATATTGAAGTGGGAAGTTTTTGCAGCCGGAAAGCGGGAGAATGCCCAAGCCTGCCAAGGGGACGAGCACTCATACTTATTTATTTCTTTTTAGGGCCCTAAAATACGGTTTCCATTTTCGGGGATGTGGATAAAACCATTTACAACACCATGGAAAAGACCACATCCCCATGGAATCCGGGGCAAAACACGCCCAAGCCGCTTATGGCACCCAACCCCACAGTCCAGCACCACCCAAACCCACGCGTCCCCGGGCTACCCCAAGCCACGAACGAGTCAAACTAATTTTTTATTCGTTCCTGTCGTATGTACTTCATGTCGTCGAAAATCTATATTGTTCTTATTTATAAAGGCTACGAGTGCATCGAGAACCGGGATGTTTCTTGTGTCCGAGAGTACGATATCCATTTTTGTTGGGAATTTTATCCCATTTTTTTAGTTCTGAGAACAAAACCTCCCTGTCCATCGTGTTTCTTGTGTATGCCAGGATTACGTGGTTTGAATCGGCAATGGTCCTCGCTTCGCATCCACAACCGGCGCTGTCCACAATACCAATTTTGGCAAAGTGGTATGGTAATTGGTTATGATTAGACCGTAACCTGAATATCGTCGTGAAGAACTTTCTTGGCCTATTCACCTTAAGGTACCAGGGTTTATGTTGGATGCTATGCTGTATATTAGCGTAGTACTGGCCTTTCGTTGTTTTGGACTCGTTTACTGTTTCTGCCATTTCCTCCTTGCAATTTGTTTGAGTGTCTTTGAAATGACCTTGATTTGTTACTATTCCCTGTATTTTCTAGATCTTTCCACCATACTAAAGCTGCGAACAATTATCTAGCTAGAATAATTGCAGCATATAGCCATTTGGCTACCCATGGTTTGATTCCCCATGTTTTACAGACATTTCTCCTACATTGTACCAGTGATATGACCTTTCCAATCAAGTCTCCTGTCAAGCGTCACACCAAGGAATTTTATTGAGTCCACTAACTTTAATTCTATGCCCTGAAATTTTGGGTTTTTAAAATTAACTAATGTTCTTCTCCTGCTAAACATTGCTTGCTCAAGTGGTAGAGCAGCGGCGAATTTAGCCGAAGGTCGTGGGTTCGAATCCCGCTCGTGACACTAACTTTTTCATTTCAACCAATAACTTACATAAAGATTAATTAATGAAAAGAAGTTATTTGGTCAATCGGACCACGAAATATATATATNAGATCTCAGTATAAGATAGTACGTATGAGGGAGGATGTTCCTCAGTTTCCAAAGCAAGCCCGAGTGCCAGACTCGATCGAAGGCCTGTTCTAAATCAAGAAAAACACCCCAGCAATGATGTTTTTGTTCTAGGGAAGAGGCTATATTGTCAGCAACACGATGTAATTGTTGAGTTGTCGAGTGAAATGTGCGGAACCCAAACTGATGATCTGGAGTAATATTAGAATTTTCAATTATTGGCAGTAATCGTCGGAGAAGTAGTTTTTCTAGAATTTTGGCAAGGAAAGGAGACTAATGGTTCGATAAGAATTTGGAAGATCAGAAGGTTTATTTGGCTTATGAATCATTTTAATTATAGATAACTTCCATTGCAATGGAAAATATATATATGGAGAGTTGCAAGGGGACATTCAAGTCGTGTTCAATGTTAAGCTGATGGTCATGGTCATGGTGTGCAGTGAAAATTGTGGAAAGATGCTCTGAAAACAATTTAGCAATTTCGGAATTGGATTTTGCCCAAGCGTTGTTACTACGGATAGGAGGCGTGTGGTCCTTATATCGCAGGATCTTACGGATGCATTACCACAAAGACTTGTCTGTTTTGGAAAGTGAAGTAGTATATGGTTTGTACATTTCAGCCCTAAGTTTGGCCAGTTCTTGTTTCAGGTTTCTCGCGAGTTGGTTCATCCGTCGGTGGTCACTCGGATATCTGTTACGCTGCCAGATTGCCCTGGCCCTTCGCTTTTCAGTTAGAAGTAGCCGAATATGTGGAGGTAATAGTAACTGTTGATTATTTCGAGGTGCTGGTATGAAGGTTGACACCCATGCTGCATGCTGTATTAAGTTTGTAAAATCGTCTACAGCTTTGTCAATTTTTTCTGCAGTTTTTAGAGATGTGTGTAGGTTAACATTTTTGTATATTATTGTTTGGAAATTTTTCCAATCTGTAGGTCCAGTTATTAGGCAAGGATGTTTTGTTACAATGAAAGGGGCAGAATTTATGATTAATTGAACTGGGCTATGATCAGAAGAAAAATCAAATGAATTTAAAATTTAATAGGATGAAGAGATTCCGGATGTTATAAAATAATCTAATATATCAGGAAGTTTACGAGTAGATGTTGGCCAGTACGTTGGGTTTGGAGGTGTAATAACAGTGTAAGTGGTTGAGGATAAAGAGTTAAGGAAGTTGGGGGTTAGAACGTGGGTTAGAAACACGGCAACCCCACTGTGGGTGCTTGGCGTTGAAGTCACCCCCAGCAATGAAATGAGGTCCAAGTGATCGGAGAAAAGATAGGAATTCGTGTTGTGACAAATCTTGGTTAGGAGGACAACACACAACTGCAATATTCAATTGGAAGGAGGAGGTATTTAAGGTGATAGTATAATGGATTTAATACGAAATATAATGGATTTAATATGTATATGTTAACACATTCACACATGCACGCAGGTACACAACACATAATTCACACCATTTAATACATTATGAATTAAAGATGAATAAAACCGACGATCACCTAAAGAAAGGCTGAATCTGTCAAAACCACAGCCAGGCACCTTCCAGATATTCCTTCCGTCATTCACAAACTTATAAAGCAGACCTAAGCCAGAATCACAGAAACCTAAGTCGAAACACATTTGGCGAATCAAAACATCGAAGATATGCAGACCAGAATGATCGGAGGCGATCAACCTGCAGGTTCTTCTTCTCGCAGACACCAAGAGAGAATCTCTCAATAATTACCTAAGTGATTAGTTCATTCCAACGCAATGATTACTTAGTATTTATGGTTTATTGCAAGAGCATATGGATAGTTCGTATCAGGAGGGTAGAGAGCACAGATGAAGATCTATTGTTAGTTCTTGATTGCAGCCGGTGTGGGACAAAGCGAGATTATCCACTGTGTGTGACACGTGGGCTGCTGGGGACCTAAAACATTCAGTCAAACACAATCAGTCTGCAGAACCTAAATGGAAATATTTGATCAAAAAGACTCCTTTATAATTCATGGAAAGCCAGAATGGAATAATCCTCAAGGGTCTCCGCATGTCCGTCCCTTTTACTAACACAGAAAGCCTCACAGTTTTAACTGGAGGACAGTGGGAAATTTAATAAAGATGCTGTTCGGTAATTTCATTCTGAGATATTTTAGTACTTTTCCTCTTTTCAACACTCGAAATAACTTTGGAAAATTAATTTGTGAACCTTAACAAACCACGAGCGATAATTTTAAACGAGACCCAAGCTGTGAATAGAGCAATGCATCATTTTAAGTGAAGATAAAATCCACAACTTCTTGCTTATTCTTTCTAACCTAATTTACGTTACAGTTTGTCCGGAGGAGGAGACTTTAATTGGAAAAACTTATCTTCTCTTTAATCCGAGATATTTCCTTTTTCTCCCGCAGGCCTCGTCTTCTCGAAGTTTTAAAGTCATAAACCTTTTCATCTGAATGTTGCGAAGTACACAAGTCGCTTTTAACCGTGATTGCAGAAAAACAAATTATACTTGAGATAAACTTTTATTGCAAAGAGATTTTTAGTATGGTTGATTGTCTTTCTAAAGTATCCGTACAATGTTATTTGTTGAACTGGTAGACATTTCACCATAATTAATTTATGCTCAGTTGATTTATATCAACTTTTCGAAATAAGCTTTGACAAAAGTAAATCATACATTAAAAACCCCATAACGCAAGTATATAAAAATAGTAGGCTAAACTAAATTAAATATATCCTCTGCAGGGAACCCAATGGTCATAAATAGCTCAGATGTTCTTTGACTAATTATATAATCCATAATTTTAGCTGGTTGGGAAAGATGTATTTTTTCTGTAATTCTGTTAAAATTGTATTTACATTATTAGTATTTACAGTTTGTCCTGATCTAGTTTAATGTTATAATTAAATCAGTATTTAAGGTATTGGTTGAGATAAACAAGTCAGTGTCACAAGCGGGGTTCGAACCCACGAACTTCGGCTAAATACGCCGCTGCTCTACCACTTGAGCTATCGTGACCTCGATCCACTCGTACGCCAACTCTCCATCTCAACCTACAACCGTTCGCATATATATATTGTATGTGTTGTGTGATTGTCATCTATTAATCCTAAAATAAATTCTCTGATTGATATCCGATGCAAGTTTCTTCTCATTGTTATTCAGGTATCGTGAGATGCGGTCGTTATCTGAATAACTATCGATTAACGGTCACTAATCTCTACACATTTCTTCTCATTGTTGGCGATGTCCTTCAGATTACTCTTTGCTTGGTGTCCATATGTAGTTGAAATCCGTTTATAGAATCCCATATTCTTTATTCTTCTCGTTTAGAAATGGGTGGTGTTTAGTGATTGTTACTTAATGACTATCTGCAGATCGTGAGTTGCGGTCTGGTGTGACGTAGGTTTTAGAAAAACATTTTCTTTATCGTGCCAACGTTTCTATCTCTATTATCTGAAGATGATCTCAATAAAGTTCCGAACGTTGGCACAATAAAGAAAATGTTTTTCTAAAGCCTACGTCACACTAGACCACATCTCACGATCTCCAAATAATCATCAACTAACGGTCACTAAACACCACACATTTAAAATAAAATAATAGCGAATATATTTCTTAAGAAGTAGATAAAGCACTCAACACTAAATTAAAGCCATTATATTTCGAGGTCCGATTGACCAAATAACGTCTTTCAATTATCACGAACAACCCGCGCAATGAGGATCGAGCAAACCGCCGAAGCGAGAGAGGGGATCGTGGAGGAACGAAGCGGGGACGGCAGAGCTAGCCCACTGCCCAGGCCTGGAGACAACTCATGCGACATGTCGAACATCTTCCTGTTTTTTGAAAAAGTGCTGGCTGCAGACTAGGCGCAGACACCGCCCCGTATCCACACTCACTCTCAAGGGCTCACTCTCTATTGTTTTTTTCCCTTTGGTTGAAGAACCTTGGCGCTAGCTGCAATACAATTAATTAATCTTTATGTAAGCTTTTGGTTCAAAAATGAATGAAAAAGTTAGTGCCACGAGCGGGATTCGAACCCACGACCATCGGCTAAATACACCGATGCTCTACCACTTGAGCTATTGTGAGTTCGAACCACTCGGACACCAACTTCCCATCTCAACCTCACCTATTGAATTTTCGATCCTTTTTTGCCATTTCTCAAATGTCGCGTAATCTATTTGATTCTCGGCGACAAAGGAAATTGCCTTCACCTTTAGTGAAGGTATACTTCATTTAAATTTTAAATTTACTAGTTTTCATGGTCCGCTTGACCAAGGAGAGGTTGAGATGGGAAGTGTCCGAGTGGATCGAAGTCTTTCTCTCTCACTCTCTCTCTCCCTCTCTCTCTCTCTCTCTCTCTCTCTCTCTCTCTCTCTCTCTCTCTCTCTCTCTCTCTCTCTCTCTCTCTCTCTNTCTCTCTCTCTCTCCCCTCCCTCTCTCTGATTGTCTTGTGTGTAAGTGTGTTAATAATTTCTAATAAGCAAAATTCATAATAATTTTATTAAACCTTATTTTAGATATTGTTCGTCCCGGGGAATGCGATAGTGGAAAGCTTGACAAAGGTACTAATCGTGATCTCATGATATCTGAATAACTATCGATTAACGGTCACTAATCTCTACACATACGTACTAATGTTTGTCTTTTCCAACTCATTAGCCTGATCTTCTACATATAATTATTAAAACTGATATAAATCTCATTAAGATGAAAATTAAGTACAATTTATATAGATTAAAGAATTTTATTTTAGTTTATATTAGAGTACCCGTCTATGTTGGTTTGGGTTAGTTCCGCTTGAAAGCGCCCATTTTGACTTACGTTCACTACCTTCTCATCTCCGTTTGTTTACATCGAAGTTCTTTGTACGGGTTGTGTTTAGTGTTTGAAACTATTTTTCAGTTCGTTTTGAGAAACTTTTTGGTACAATTTATGGCCTTTTACGTGCCTAGGAGGAAAAATCAACAATTAAGACCACTCGCCCCTAAACAGTACTAGATTTCGATCTCGGATGACGACTGCTAACGACCCAAAAAAGATGGACCGAAAGCACAGAAGAAAGCGTAAAATCTCCAAAATAATGTACGTTTCATAATAATGAATTTGATTACTATCCCGGGGGGATTTTTAGAGATCTTCAAGGCTTCAAAGTCGCTTTGAAATGTTAGGTCTTCCCCTCAGCTTTCTTCACATGGAGGAGTACGTGAAACCTGTATACAACGAAGACGAAAGAGAAGTAAAACGGGAAATGAACGTATCGATTGACTCGATTAAGCCGGCCGGCCTCTGTAGACGGTGTCAGGATTTTTATGACCAGCACGGATTCTTATCACCCCACGATTCATGCTTGGATTGTTTGAAATTAATAGAAACGGCGGATAAGAGACCGACGTGTCGGGTCTGCTCAATGCAGGATTGTCATTGCGAGGGGTATCAGTGCGCTTATTGCAACCAGAATTTTCCGACGACTTTCCTCCTCCAGAAGCATACGTTTATTCATTGTGCGGATTCGTCTAGGCCTGCGAGTGAAACTGACGAGGAGGGCAAAGAGCTCCAGTGTCAGGAGTGCCATAAGACTTTTGAACTGTTTGAGCCGTCTCGGCACAATTGCTCCTCCAAATTCATCTGCCATATCTGTGGGGGAGGCCTCAGCTCGGCCTACAACCTCAGAATACATCTGATGAAGCATTCCGGAGACCTCCCTCACAAATGCGATACGTGTGGAAAGTCTTTCAGCAAGCCGAGTGAGTTGGTGCGCCATAACAGGGTACACTCAGGTCTGAGACTGGCTTCTAGGCCTGGCCTCAAATCGTACCCTTGTGAAGTTTGTAACAAACCTTTCACTAGACCGGCAGATTTGCGCAGGCATGTTCTCACTCACAGTGGTACTCGCCCTTTTGCTTGTTCTGTATGCGGCCTCGCCTTCTGTGATACGTCAAATCTCAAAAAGCACATAGCGACTCATATGAAAGATGGAGGGCACCAACTACAAGCAAAAACGTACCACTGCTCTTACTGTACAAAACTCTTTTCCAGACCTTCGGAGTTGAAAAGACACTTTGCAACCCACACAAATTCAAGGCCTTTTTCTTGTGATTTTTGCGGATTGGCGTTCGGTGATACTTCAAATTTAAGAAAACACATCACGAGTCATGCCAGATCTGGCTTAAAGAACTGTGTCATCTGCTCTGCCATCTTCGACACTTTTGAGGACCTCGAAGTGCACATTGCGACACATCCAAAAACGACTGAGGAGCAATCAGAGTGTGTCCGCTGTGATATATGTGGCAAATCTTTTTCCTCAGAACTTTACCTTTCTGGGCACAGAGCTGGCCATACCGAAGCCAGGCCCTATCCTTGTTCGCAGTGCCTCAAGACATTCAAATCTCTATCCCATCTTAAAAACCACATACTGACTCATACAGGGGACCGGGGCCATGTGTGTAGCACATGTGGTAAAGCGTTTTTAACAAAGTCAAGTCTACGTAGACATGAGACTATACATTCCAGATCTTTGCCACTTGTGCCACAGCAATATTACAATAACGGTAGTGAAAACTTAATTTTGTCCGTTGCAGAAAAAATAGTGGATGATGATCAAAGGGTTGATCAAGATATACCTTGTTCCCAGTAAATTCAATTTTATATTTTAACAAGAAACACATTTGTATCATTAATATTATGTATATAGGCATATTTACACTAAAAACATTATGACTAAATTATGATTCTATTGGAATATGATTGTGCCGTGAAAACAATTACATTACTTGAATAGTGTTTGAAATTCAATACATATTGAAATTAAAGAAATCTTTTTTTCTTAAATATGAATCTTGTATTGTTATTTTACCCAAATTTCATTTTCTTATTCTAATATATTTATATTTTAACGTTAATAGTATAGGTGTTTTAATTTACTAAACAATAATTTGTATGGAGATTAACTCATCATACCAACACTCCAAAATATAAATAAAAGATTTGTTTGATTTTTTATATTTAATTATTTTTTACAAGTGAAGGTATCAATTTAATGATGTTTATACAGTGTTATGTCATAACAAATGTCTTCTTAAATTCATCATAAAGTCTTTATTGCTTTTAATGTGAAATTACTAATGTTTTTGTTTAAACAGATATTGTGATTCTCAATCAGTGAGGTAAGTGAAGTTAGCTTTTATTTTGACTAAAAACTATGATTAGAATTTGAATTATAGATATGCTTTGACAACTCCTTGAAGCTATTTATGTGACTATAGTACAGCAATTAATTCAATATAATATTAATATTGAATTAATTGCTGTACTATAGTCACATAAATAGCTATTATATTATATAATATTAATGATATTACTCGTGTGATGTACTATGACGATTCACTTTGTCGTACCAATAACTTTAACCATACCATATGCTGATGAGAGAAGGCAAGCGAATAATTTCAATACTCTCATCTTTTATTTTGATAATAAAAACTTTTTTTTTAAATCATTTTCTTTAATAATATTATCACCAGTGAATTATTTGTGTGAAATTTGCAAAATGATTTTCAATAGCTAGATCATTCCAAAAAATATATTGTTTTATTTATTTGTTGATTTATTTATATGTGCATTGATATTTGGAATTGGACTTCACTCACAGCTTGAGAAGTCTCCAGCATAGTTGGCAGACCAAGTTCAGAGTTGGTTCGGTCTTCTCCACCCTGTCTGAAATTAAGGGCTATCAGCAATTAGATTGCTTAAATGGAGATGTTAACCTAAATTTACTCAAAGCCAGAAATAACCAGACACTCATATTAAATATCAAACTATATGTACCTTATGTTAATAACAACAATTATGAAACAAACTAAATTAAACAAGATAAAAAATTCATGAGTTTTAATGAAAAATATTTAATTATGATGTTTGAAAGAAAATTTAACAAAACACCGGAAAATCATTTAGTGATAGAATTAATGCATTGTTAAGTAAATTGTAATCTATCACTAAAAGATTTTCTGGTCTTATGCAGAATTTTCTTTCAAACCATCATAATTAAATATTTTTTATTAAAACTCATGAATTTCTGACCTCATTAAATTTCGTTTCCGTTAAAATAAGTATGCTGTAGATAACATAACGATAAAATATATATGCATAGTGTATATTAACGCTGACAATCTACAAACATTATTTTTTCATCTTCTTAGAAAATGGGATAGTCAATATAACACGTTTGTTTTCTCATACAACACATTCGATACAAACTGTGTAGTAAATACACTCGATCCGTTTAACACAGAACAACCTTAAAAAATAATAAATAAATAAAAATTTCCAATCGCCATTTGCCCTGTCGTCAGTTTTTGGAGTTCCGATTGACAGGCTGCGGGAATTTTCATAATGACAAATAGTTTTCAATAAGGAGCCGAATAATTACGCCCTTCTTTTATGTGAGCAACGTCGTGACTGTAAGTAAACCACGTAAGTCCTATTCCAAGTCGGGGTAATCCGTCTACGATTCTGATTCACTTGATGCATACAGAACAGCCAGTCAATCGGACCTCCAAAAACTGACGACAGGGCAAATGGCGATCGGAAATTTAACTTTAAAATGGCGCGATGGTTTTTGATTTTTGTTTAATCTGAATTTACCACGTTGGTATGTATTTTTAATATATTTATTTGATCTTTCACAGTTATCAATTTGTCCTTCTTTTGTTTTTGACTTCTTCTTTCTTCTATTGTTTAACTTATCTTTTCTTTTGTTTTAACATCCAATTTCTGAATCCCAGTACGTCTACAGTTCTACAACTCCAGACCAGAACTCCATACTCTCCTCTCGTCTAACCTCTGGTGAACTTGTTTTATTTTTCTTGTGTATGTTAATTGGCATTCCCTTTAAAGTTACTTTCGTCCGACCTTGATTTGGGATCGAAAAGAAAAAGTTAGCGTCATGAGGATTCAAACCCACGACCTTCGGCTAAATACGCCGCTGCTCTACCACTTGAGCTATCGTGACTTCGATCCACTCGGACACCAATTTCCCATCTCAACCTAACTTTCGAATTGTCCCTCCTTTTCGCCATTTTTCAAATGTCATGTAATCAGAATTCGATTCTCGACGACAAATGAAATGGCCACGGAGAGCTTTAGTGAAGATATACTATGTCGAAGTCACGATAGCTCAAGTGGTAGAGCAGCGGCGTCATGGGTTCGAATCCCGCTCCTGACACTAACTTTTACATTTCGACCAATGCCTTACATAAAGATTAATTAATTGAAAGAAGTTATTTGGTCAATAGGACCACGAAATATAGTGGCTTTAATAATTAAAACTAAGTGTATCTTCACTAAAGCTCTGACAAAAGAAACACTGTGCAGTTACTGTCAGGAAGAGGAGGAGACCGCAGAACACATTTTATGTTTCTGCGAAGATCTATGTAGGTGCAGGTTCTTGCAACTAGGACAAGAAAAACACAAGCAAGATTCTACACCAAGGAACCTCTGGCAAAGCTATGGAGGCTGGTTAATAACCTGAAGCTGGCCAGTAGGCCTTGTGACCGCCTCTCTTATCCCTATCCCTATCCTATGCCTGGCAATATAATTGCAAGTTCAGTAACGATTATTAATTGCTTTATTTGAATTTAGTTTTCTTTATAGAATATAGTGGTCAATTTTGCTTGTCTGAAATAATTATATGCATAACCAACTACCAGCAGACGGATAACCTTAGCAGCCTTAGCCACTCGGCTACCGCCCCCCCCCCCCAATTGTACCTTTCTGGGCAGGTCTACACTCAGTAGACTGCACCTGATCGGTACTGCAAAAATGCGGGGAAAAACAAAACATTCACTAACAGTATGAGGAGAGGATTCTTCTTCCGATGTTGTTGGACTTAAGGGGACGATGATGACGGAAGTGATTCCGTTTGCAACGGTGGAAAATCATCAAATTCACAGATAGATGATTACAGACTCACCAGAGTACTAAACATTAAGAACGGAGAATATAAAGTTGTCCAATGGGCGCATTATTACTCTACGCTAAAACCAAATAACAATTAAACAAAATAATTACGTGCAAAAGAATCGTTCAACATATTCCCATAACTTGTAAAAAGTTATTAGTTTTATTAGCTTGAAGCTTCTTTTACCTTTACTCATGAATTTTCATTTTCATATCTGTTACGTATAAACAAACTTTTTAATTTTCCAGACGTAGGATTTTCTTCCAGTTTTCAGTACGGGTTAGGCTGCCAATTATTGCCGACTTTTGGGAAACATGCATTGGCAATCACGCATACTGGCTCTAGTACGATGGCTCACGCGATTCGAAACAGCATGCTTTCTCAAACACATAATTCAATTGGCTGAATAACTATTCCGTATCGCTATTGTCAAAATATGCGACAGAAGGCAACTATGTGCTTTTTTTATGCATTTTTGTTTCTTATTAGTTCAAAATTTGATTGTGTAACTGTTTCATGCCAGATTAATTTTTTGTGTGTGAGTGAGGAAAGGAGGGGAAGAAAGAGAGAGAGAGAGAGACAGGGAATGTGAGTGTATAAAATAGAATACTCTTATGCGTTACAATACGTAAATGTCTAGCTATTATGTGATACATCACAAATATGGAGTAATTTTAATGAGCAGTGGGTTCTACTGCTTTCTAGACTGAAAATAGATGAACGTGTTGTGCTATCTATTCAAAAAACAATTATTATTGTACAAAAAACAAAGTATTATTGTAAGAGCTTTTTTATACTGAACGGTTATATCAGTTCGTTACACTTTAAAAATGCAATTATGTCAAGTTGATTAGCTAGTGCATTAATGTGGCTTCATGTGAAAGCATCTGGGCTGTGTAAGGCGATTTGTATTGCCTTCAGAGTGTAAATTTATTTCCGTGATAAAGAATGTAGGTGTACGTAGTTAATATTTCACACTTCGATGCTTTTAACAAAGTTAAATAAACAGGTGATGGTGGGATAGAACACGAAACATGGTTTATAATAAATTCATAACCTGCACGAAGTCTATTCGTGGATGTAATATTGCCCAATATAAGTGGGAAAAAATACGGTAGATATACATAATTCGTTTACATCGTACGATTTGAATTATTCTCTTAAATGCTTCTTCATTCTTCTCATCTCCTGCATGTCTTGATACTCTGTGGAGGGTCACTCTGTTTTATATACTCAACTTATTTAATTTGGCGTTATGCTAATTCGGAACATATCCCAGTTTGTTTTATTCTGCTTAGATATAGAATTTTATGGGGATAAATTCTCGTGCTCCGAGATCTACTGGTGTACCAACAAATGGCTCCGTCTTTGGGAAAAGGGTCTATCAATTCCAATCAAAACTGTGATTAATAACTGTTGGATTCGTGAGGATCGCTCATGAATGAGGTAATTTAGTAAAACACCTTTTTCATTTTTTTGGCGTTTCGAGTTTTATTCGGGTCATCTTCAGGGCCTGTGTGAATTACAAAACATATGTTGATTGGAAAAATACAATAGAGATGTAAGAAGAAATATAAACTTACTAAAAAATATTAAAAATACAAACTTTGAAACCAAGAATTTCGTAAGTATTTTATTGGTTTCAAAGTATACATTTACATCTGTATTAGTTTTCCAATTGCCATGTTTTTTAATTCACCTAGGCACTGAAGGTGACCCGAATATAGGTCGAAACGTCGGCAAAAATGACTCGAGAGAGATTCGAACCCACGACCTTCGGCTAGATACGCCGCTGCTCTACCACCTGAGCTATCGTGACCTCGATCCACTCGAACATCGAATCCCTCTCGTGCCAGTAACTTTTTTTCATCTCAACTAAAAACCTTAATTAATTTTCTTGTATTAATTGGTCAAGCGGACCACGAAAATAGTGAATTAAAATAATAAAATAAAAATAAAATAAAATAAATAATATAATAAAGTAAATACAAAATAAATTTTTAACCTATCCTAAAAATTAATTATTGTTAGCTCAACCCAAAGTTAATAATTAAATCCATTATATTTAGTGGTCAATTGACCAAATTACTTTTTTTCAACCATTGTTTCATTTCAATCAAAACCTTACATAAAAAGATTAATTAATTGAAAAAAGTAATTTGGTCAATAGACTAATAGATATAATGAATTTAATAAGTAAAACGAAGTTTGGCTTCACTAACAGCTCCATGTGGCCACTTCATATGTCGCTTAAATTCGCATCCTGATTACATGACATTTGAAAAATGACAAAAAGAGGAAAAATTAAAAAGGTTATAGGTTGAGATGGGGAGTTTGTGTCCGAGTGGAAGTTACGATACCTGAAGTGGTAGAGCAGCGGCGTATTTAGCCGAAGGTCGTGGGTTCGAATCCCACTCGTCACACTAATCGTTTTAACCATAACCTTACATAAAAAGATTAAGTAATTTTTTAAGTCAATAGACCACTAAATATAATGGATTTAAATATTAACTTTGGGTCGAGCTAGACATAATTAATTTCCAGGACAAGTTTAAAAATTAGCAGCAGTGTAGCAACACGACGGACACATTTACACAGAAAACAAACACTTTGAGCCCTGAAGATGATTTCAATAAAGATCGAAACGTTGGCAGGATAAAGAAAACGTTTTTCTAAAACCTGTACCAGACCGCAACTCACGATCTCCAAATAATAGTTAATAATTAAGTTGAACAGAATCGGAAGGATGTCATCTGATAACAACGATACAGTTTTGTCAAGCTTTCAACATATATTACTAACTAACTAAAACTATAATAGTTATCAGTTGACCTCCTTCCTATCTTACTCAATTTAACTATTCTGTAAAGTCTAACTGTCTAATAAATTTATTGAATTCGGTCACAGAATTATTCGTTAGTTCTGTTTTAGTAACTGGCGAGACTTCACCTTTCCGTATGACGCCTGTCATTATTCTGCTCCGGGTTGCTACGACGTTCGGGTATGACAGCAGAAAAAGATTCCTAGTTCTGCAGCACATCTATGACCTGGGTCATTGATCGAATCAAAACGGTACAAGTGTGCTTTTTGTTTTCCATGGTCTAAGATTGTGGGTGGTGCTAATGTTTGAGTTTAGGTGCTGATTAACTCTTGGAAGGAATGCTTTCGTTGAGGCTCCTTTTCCGGTATTTTTCTATTCTTCTTCCCATAACCGCATTCTACTACTTAAAACGGATTTTAGGACGTGAGAACTAAGTAAAGCATAAAACTCAATCGGAATGTCACTTTCCGAAGCTTTTTTGCCAGGACGACCACCAGTTTTTCGTTCCCAATGTTCCCAGCGTGGGGGTCTTAAGCCATACGTTATTTTTGGTCCAACCTCCACTGGTTAACCATTCCAGTAACTTAAATATTGCCAACAATTCCGTTTAGCTATTCCAACACAAATCAACAAGCTTGTTTTTATCATTTTTAGCTCCGTGGTTTCGTCATCAGCACATATTACAACTCCATACACTGTATTCACTTTACTTCAATCAGAGTATATATAAAATTAAGAACTGCTCAATTCAAAGCTTAGGTGACGTTTCTTCTCTGCCGGGTAACACACAGTGATATCTTAAATATGTCTACAGATTGACATATTTAAATTGTTTTGACATTAAAATAGGTCGAAAGGTGTGGTGATTAGTGACCGTTAATCGATAATTATTTAGAAATCGTGAGACCAGACAGCATCTCACAATTTCTGAATAATTAGGTCGAAAGCTTGGCAGTTACAACTGAATTTGCTTTAGTATTCAAGACCATAGTTTGATCCAGAGATTTCGTGAAAAAGTGGTCGATACTTTTAATACCGAAAAGTGGAAGTATTGCTCCTTTGTAAATAATCGATAGGGCATCACTCGAAATTCCTCAATAAACCTTAGCCGAAATCGACAAAGTTTTATTGGTACAGATAATTCTGGGTAATCATTGTAACGTGATGGGTTGGTTTGTTGTTAGCCCATTTTCATAAGGTGTTGTATTACGTTAATTCACACAGGATATGACGAAGGTAAACTGGCAATAGATATCGATAGAAGGCGACCGTTTTATGCTATCTATGTATTAGCCATTTTTTATCACCCAATGCTTTGTAAATAAAGTTTTTTTTTTACAGAGCGTTTAACAGCACTAAACGAAAACGGTGTCATTTAGTTTTCTCTCCCGTCAGTGTCCAAGGCACTTGAAAGTGCGTTTGACAACATTAATCAAAGCCGAAAGTTGTAAGGTGATACTCAAAGAAAATTAAGGCATCCGTCAACTTGTCCCCACCAGCCCCTTTACCTGAAAAACATTTTCTCCTTTTTCCATTAGGAGGAAGTTCCTAAGGAAAAAATTTGGTGTTCAATGGAAGATTTTTTTAAAATATATTTTTATTCACTTAGCATAAGTAACAAATAAAACACACAGCCA
The DNA here is from genome assembly GCF_000648675.2 of Cimex lectularius. Taxonomy (NCBI): domain Eukaryota; kingdom Metazoa; phylum Arthropoda; class Insecta; order Hemiptera; family Cimicidae; genus Cimex; species Cimex lectularius. The sequence goes on along the minus strand of NW_019392897.1, from coordinate 381,777 downwards.
ACAGTTTATAATATAAAAAATAAAAAGATTTTATTATGATTTAACTGTTTTGTACTCACAAATGTTTTAATTTGAAACTGACACTATTTTCAGTTTCTTTCTAATGTTTATTACAATTATTATTTTAACAGCCAGTTTATTAAGCTGTGTTAATTGTCGTTTCGGTTATTAAGATTATTTGTCTACAAATACTGTGAAACAAGTTAGTGGAAACCAAGTTCTGACGAGATCGTTTCTTTGTATGGCAAAGAAACTTCTAATGTAGAGTAACTGTGTACCATCAGAGAACTTTCTCATTCATAAAATATGATATCCTAGTTGAAACTCTAAGTAAAGATATTAGTGTAACAAATAATATATTTAAGTAATTATCACGACATTTGAAAATGGCAAAAAGAAGGAAAATTCGAACGGTTGTAGGTTGAGATGGAGAGTTGGTGTCCGAGAGGATCGAAGTCACAGTAGCTCAAATGGTAGAGCAGCGGCGTATTTAGCCGAAGGTCGTGGGTTCGAATCCCGCTCGTGACACTGACTTTTTTATCTCAACCAAGACCTTCCATAAAAAGAATAATTAATTGAAAGAAGTAACTTCGTCAGTTGACCACTAAAACGTAAATGTATTAATATATTTAAGCTTGACCGAAGATAATTTTAAAACACTTACTTTTATTTGAATGTTCTGTTATGTATTACATTTCAATTATACCTGCAAGAATAATTACACGTTTCGTATTAATTTGCACGGGCTGCTTTATGATCAACGCAATTAATGCAAAGATCGTAAATGTGAAGAGAAAAGTTTATTTTACACCTGCATCGAGGCGAGCGCATAAAACAAATGAAAACGATATTGTATAAATAATAGGGTGAGAACATAAAACAATGACCAATTTCATTTTCTTGGAAATTGTAAAGCTTTATTAGTTTTTCAAATCCAATTAGATTTGAAATCGCTTTAAACCGCAGATTATACTAAATGAATGTGTTAAAAAATGATCTCGTCTTGCCTTATGTTTTGTCAGAGTTTGGTTAAACAACACGACGGTAAAATTTGAAATTTATGTAATATTACGCCATTAATTTTCCGATGCAGAAATCACCCATTTGGTGCGGCAGTTTGAGAAAGAGGATTCTTTCTCTGAACGGACAAATGAATATTGTGCAGATTAGCAAGAAAGCTTGAAATTTCTCAATCCACCATAAATCGTGGACTGCATAATTGGGGAAAGTGAATCGCTTATTAAGAGTGGTTCCTGGTGAGTTCATTTTAGAAGGTTGATGAAAAACCATTGATTCCAAACTTTATTATGAGCAGTTAGGAAAAAAGTATGATGTTTCGACCCAGCGTTACTCAGGATTAGTAAATGGAAATCGGGCTTTGTTTCAACAAGATCACGCCCGACCACACACTTCTCGTTACCCGAAACCAGAAATTACAGAGTTTGGATGGAATTGAGCTTCTCCCGCCCCTGCTTACTATTCAGACTTAGCACTTTCCTTCTATCATCTGTTCCCTGGCTCATTATCTTCAAGGGAAAACTTTTAATTCTCTGGATGAGGTTCAAAACGGAGTTGCAGAATTCTTCCGTTCACAACCTAAAAAGTCGTACTGTGAAGGAATCCAACACCTGGCCTGGAAATGGGAACAATCCATAAAACACAACGTTATGTACTTAATTTTTTTTTTTTAAGCTGTGCAAAAAAAATAGCGAGAAAAACGGGCATTTTGTATGATTGATTCTTTTATTTACAACTAATAAAGACACTGGAGGTCGTCGCTGGCCGCAATGGTTTAGGCGTTGACACGGCGCTCATCACTGTACGGTAAAGGCCCCGGGTTCGAATCCAGCGGCCCTATATCCAAACCCGGCGTATTTACAAATCGGCTTTTTTTAACACCGGCACCCTGAGGGTTGATATGACCTGTGCTGTTACGAACCCTGTAAAAAAATAAAAAATAAAATAATAAAGACACTCGATCTACACTGATCATACAGTTTAAACCCCAAGATCATACAATAATTTAACAATTTAATTTATATAACGATTATTTTTCAATAATTACTTATATTATTAATTTCGCTTCATTCATTTTTTACATAAAAGGAATTTGAAACATGAGTCAGAAGATATTTCATTGCATCTTCTGAAACATTTAAGACGTTTTTTATTCCAAATAACTTTTGAATTATGTCATTGATTTTGTAATGATACTTTTAGAATTAATGAATGGATGAATAATGTGTTTTATTGTACAATAAATAAAACATTTTTAACAAGACATATATTTCATGACAATGGCAGTGGCTGTCTGTCGAGTTGCTGCTAATTACTAAATTAATTTATATATTTAATTTTTATTTTTATTTATTTATTTTTTTACTTTTTTAATAATTGAAATTTGCAATCATATATCTTTTATATTCCAAAGCTCGTACGAGAAATTTTATTGTATGAAGCCAATCAATTCCACCATTAAGGATATTTACCCCCTCGGATGCATTTAATTGAGCTTTCCGTAAATATATTATCCTGAACTCGCTTTGAACTGGACATTTACCCAAAAAATGCACAGTGTCCTCTGGAACATTGAGATTGCACATTCAAATTCAAATCGCTCCTCTAAGGCTGGCAGTCAGTTGCAAGAGTTCTCCCCTCGCTCTGACCAGTAATGACTTGCCATAAATATTAATATTTTTGTTTATATATTGGTTACCTTGGTCTAAGTCTAAACTTGCATATAACTATGGTAAACATTATCCCTAGCCATAGTCACTATATCATTTTCTTAGTTTCACCTCTAGATTTTTTGAAAGCAAATTTGTACAACTGAGCGTCATTAGAGAGCTTCTATTTATTTCAATACTATACTGCCTTCCTATTTCCGACAGATATTGTTTTGTTATTATCTCATTGGCTAGGAAATGTGTTAATCTACTTTGGTGGGGGGGGGGATTTAAGATGTTGCTAGTGTACTGTAAATGCAGGTTCAATGTATGAATATAAAGTGGAGTGATTGAAGTCTCAATATAAATCATATAATGTGGAATGTTAGCTGGAAGGTAAAACAACTTTTTGATAAAATGTTTCTGTATCATCTCTACTTCCTTTATATTTAAGAAGCCCCAGATCTGCGCCCCATAACAAACAATGGATCGTATTGTTCTGTTGAAAATGCTTATTTTTATCAAGAGATATCTTCCTGTTCATTATTACCCTTTTATAGATGCTATTAACTGCCGATGTAGCACAACTAATTTTTTCTTTAAAATGTATCCCTAAATTAAATGACGGTGTAATACTAATTCCTAAGTACTTGTATTTGTTAACGCAATTTACTCTCTCCCCTTTAAAAAGCCACTTTTCGTTTTTATTCAATCTACCACCTCCTCTTCGGCATACCATAATTTGAGATTTAGTCAGGTTCACGTTTAGGTTCCATTTGTCGCAGTCCTTTTCCAGATCCCTCATCCCGAGCTGCATAGATGCAGGTGTAGTGGCCTGATGATACTTTTTATTAATTTACAACAAATAGATTTTCAGGACCGCGGTACCGAGTGTCAGAAATAGCTCGAAAACACCGCAGTCGATTCCCACCGCCACCGTCGGAATTTTTGACCAATCCCTTTCCCTAAAATATGAAATAATTTTTTTTAATCATATGATTTTTGTTATTTTATATTAAACCATATGTTAATATGATTTTTCATGCTTTTATAGTTGATATAGCAATTTTCTTTTTGAAAAAATGGTTCCTGCTTCGTAAAATATGATCCACTGAATATTTATCTTTATTAAGAAAGCTTTTAAAAATGAACGTAGAAAGTTTGTTTTGAAAAGCTCTGTGAAAGCACCAAATGACCAACATAAATTATTAAAACAACAAAACCGACAAATATTGGTGTAATATCAATTTGACATATATAAAGAGAATAAGAAAGGACGAGAAGAACAGAAAAGACAACATAACTTATGGAGAATGGGTCGCAATAAAACGCACCCAGTTTGCACCATTGTCCAAAATAAAGGCCAAGTTTTTGGAACCATATCAAGTTGTCCGGCAGATTGGAAACGGCAGGTACGAGCTGGAGAGGATCAGCGGAACAAAAGGACCAGGGAAAACCACTTCCAGTGCAGACTACATGAAACGTTGGTCACATGAATGACATTTTCAGGATGGCCGAGTTGTAGGATCGATGCTTCCAACTATTAATTTATCCCCCTGCGGGATAACTCAACAAAAGGAACAGCTGAGAGAGGGAGGTTACTTCAAGTGTCGAATGCCTAGTGTGTCGTGTCGGCTTAACATCGTGTTGTCCTTTCTTGTATTTTGTTTAATAATAAAAGGTATTTTTGCGTTGCAAGTGATTTCAATTACTCTACACTCCTCCCTCATCCTACAATAAGTAGTCTAAAGAATTAACAAAATAATTGTTATTTTAAAACATAAACGCCAATAATACCCTTCTTTGTTTTATTATAAAGAAAAATCAAATTGTGAGTGAGGGCGAAAATATGATAAATGGACACTACAAATCTCCGAAACATTCCTAGCGTGTGCTGAGTATACCTGTTAGCTCTCGAAATGGGTTTTCTTCCCGGATATCATTTGACCTTATGAGTGTTGTTAAGTCTAGTTTGCCCCACGCACATGGTTCAACTTCCATCCATTTATCATCGGTAGTGCGAAGGATTTTTAAAAAACATATGGCGGTATTCTTTTGTCACTCGACGATAGTCGATTCGTTTTATTATTTTACCAAAGAGGTCGACTGAAACTATCATTTTCGATAACCGTTATTGTTTTGGACATTATTTATAAACATTCATATTCCTATGTTCAACGTCTATTTAATTTTCAAGTCGAAATATTGTTGTCATCAATTTATTTTTCGTCGTTGTGTCAGACAAAAGAAATAGGGATAAAGGCGATCAATAACTTTTTTGTCATATTATACAAGTCTTGAGAAACGCGGATAGAATCGACGGGAATGAAGAAAATTGCCATCCAACTAGAAGTTCGAGGAAATTAAATGGAGTGAAAGTGATAGCAATCAATAAAACAAGGGGCAGAAGTAATTAAAAGGTTGTATTGCGTTGTTCTATCAAGGAATCCCAAACGAAGGAAAGAAATTGTAAATTTGCTAACAACTTTGAATCTCTCCTGTGTCGGAAGAATTGTTAGTGTGTTTGTACCCAGGTTTTACCCACCTCCACTACTTCTCAACCAAATATTGATCTTATCAAAACAGAATTGTTTTCATTGTTATCTACAAACCCTTTTCTTCGTTAAAAACGGGAAACACAAAACATATACATGTAATAGGACGGTCTCTCTCTCTCTCTCTCTCTCTCTCTCTCTCTCTCTCTCTCTCTCTCTCTNCTCTTTCTCTCCCTCTCCCTCTCTCTCTCTCTCTTTCTCTCTCTCTTTCTCTCTCTCTCTCTCTCGTTCTCCTTCTCTCACTCTCTATCTATCTATCTATTAAAGAATCTAAAAAAAATCTAAAAATCTATCTATTAAACATTAAAGATCTTCAAGTCACACAAAATATATGTTTAAGATACATACTTAATCTAAAATTTGATGATCGTGTGTACGAAAAGTATAAGAAATTATCTGTATTAAAAATTAAAGAGATGCAAGAATTCAAAATATTAAGCATGTTATCTAGTATTTTAAGATTAAAGGTACCTCAAAGTTTGTATAATAAATATATATTTTTCAGAAATGAAAGCAGGCACTCTGATTCAAAAATAGTTATTCCTTTATGTAAAACAAAGATGTATCATAACTCATTCTATCTGAAATCCGTAAGACTGTATAATCAATTAAACGAAAATATATTTTTATCGAGTCAGAGTAAATTTAGAAATATATATAAACTAAGATCGTTAGACAAATACTAATGAGTGTACCTTTTTCTAAAAATACAAATAGTTATTCATTGATAATTTAGTTATTTTATTAATTTAAGAAGTCCAATCGTTTGAGATAATCCAAAAGGTGGATTGTGATGTATTATTCTGAGATAGAATATGTATATGTGAATTTGCGAAATAAATATATAATATAGCTATAAAAAGTATATTTTAAAAAAATAATTATAAAAATAAAAATAACTCAAGTCTCAACTTGCTGTCTCTGCGTGCTAAATAATAAGTTCTACTAAACATGTGTAAATCTCGTTAAATGTAAGAGTGGTTTATGAAAACCAAATTTTGCGAGAATAAATAAATCATTAATCAATCTCTCTCCCCCCCACTCTCTCTGTCTCTCCCTTTATCTATCTAATCTGTCTTTTTTATTTCTCTCTCCCCCTCATTCTCTCTCTCTCTTTCTCTCTCTCTCTTTCTCTCTCTCTCTCTCTCTCTCTATCTATCTATCTATCTATCTATCTATCTATCTATCTATCTGTCTATCTATCTTTCTATCTATCTATCTATCTATCTATCTCTATCTATTTATGTATCTAATCTCCCTATGTCTTTTTTTCTCTCTCTCTTTCTTCCCCTCACTCTCTCTCACTCCCTCACACTCTCTCCCCCTCCCTCTCACTGTCTCTCCCTCTATCTATCTAATCTATGTATGTCTTTTTTATTTCTCTCTCCCCCTCACTCTCTTTTTCCATCTATCTATGTCTGTTTTTTCTCTCTCCCTATCTCTCTCTTTTTCTCTCTCTCTCTGTCTCTCTCTCTCTCTTTCTCCCTCTCTCCATCCCTCTCTCTCCCCCTTCACTCTCTCTCTCCCCCTCAGTTTTTGGTATGTGTGAAGACATGACCTCTCACCCCTTGTTATAATAGTGAAGTTACTTCTTGGGCCTGATGGCGTCGTGTACCTGTTGTCCGCACCGCTCCTTGATACCGGGCGTATCAAATGTGTAGGATACCTTCCCTGCTTGGTTGTAAGTATGACATTTGGTGTGGTAGAATTATGCTAATTTTGGTGGACGATTATGTTTGCGCTGTGGCGATTTGTATTGACTCTTTAATCCTTTCGCTCACCCTATATCCCACTCCGTTTGTGATCTTCCCGACTCCGCCAAATTTCTTGTTCTTTTTGCCTCTGTACATCTAACGCCGTTTACTAATTTGTTTCCGACTGAACCTTTCTCGTTTTAATGCCTTCTTTTTAGCTTCATCCTGATTCTCTTTCGTTATTTAATTTATTCTGATTTTGCTTTCTAAAATTAATACAATCACAATTTGAATTTAACATGCTTTTAATACACCACAATGAAAGGTTGGCGGATTGTTGCGTGCTGGCGACTTTCTAATCAATTCTAGTCAATGCTGTAACTATGTAGACGATAAAAACAAATACATTCGCATGTATCTCATATGTAAAAAGGGTTGTACTGTTTGTAATTTACAATTTTTATGTTTATTACATGATCTTTAGGGATTTCAAGAAAGTATATTGCTATGATTAAAAAATCTCATTCGTTTTTTTTTGTTTTTTTTGTCGCGGGGTGAAAAATTGTTCAAGATTATTTATGCGCTTTTAAAGGATGGTGTAATTTTTGATAGGCCTTTTTCAAAGATTAGCACCCTGGTGGAACTTCCTTCGTAGGAAGATTTAATATTTAACTAAATCTTTTATCTCCTTCTCCCTCATCAGGGCCATCGGTTTATTTTTAATTGCGGACTGCTATAATTTAATACCGTTGAGGATTGTTTCAACACGGTTAATCAGGCGGAACGAAATTGGTGTCGTAAAAGATTGCGGTACCAAAAAGTTATTTGTGATAATGTAGCGTAACTAATCTCAATTTTCAAGTAGAGTAAAACATTGTATTTGGTTATATACCATCAATGATAAATATCCATCCTTCATTAAGCATCTACCAAATACTAAAGAACCTAAATGCACAATCAGAAAAGAAATTAATATTCATTTGAATTACAACTCCTCAAGAATTTAGCACAGCATCGTCCATATTGTTGGAATAAGCAATGTAATTAATACGACTTTTCCAGTTACATTACAGTAATAAAAAAATGTACCGTGTCAATGGATTGTTCGCGTGATGATTCTATTTTATAATTCGATATTCGCGGGCAGCCGATTGTAAAAGTACTTCCAAACCCGAAAGAAAGTGAATTTTTCCGAGAAGAAAGAGAAAGAAGGAGAGGAAGGAAGAGAGAGAGAGAGAGAAACAGACATAGATAGATTAGTTAGAGGGAGTGAGAGAGAGAGCGAGGGGGAGTGTTCTTAAATCGGGGAACACACTTAACCGATGCAACGCTATGCGACGCTACCCGATGCTACGCCTTGTCTAGTTTTGGTAGGGTATGCACATCTATGCGCCGTCAAGCGCACGCCACGTGGTCACACAGCGTGTATCACAAACAAATCAGTATCACAATCGCAACGCCTTTTTTGTTAATTAAATTGATGCACAATCAGAAAAGAAATTAATATTCATTTGAATTACAACTCCTCAAGAATTTAGCACAGCATCGTCCATATTGTTGGAATAAGCAATGTTCTTAATGCATGCATTATTTTGAGCAAAACCATGTAATACATTGTTAGTTAAATTTTATGAGCACAACCATCTAATAAATTGTTTGTTAAACTTAATTGTTTTAAATAAAGTTGTTCCTGTGGTTTGATAAATTTTCTTCCTAATGATATTAATTAAATAATTTTTATAAAACTCATGAATTTTAATTGTTAAAATAAGAATGTTGTAATGATATAACGAGAAAATTACATATACATAGTTTGAAATAAACAACAAAAAATATGAGTGTCCTCTTCTGATGTAAGTCGACAGAAATGGACTTTGGATTTGCGTCGGGTAGCATCGAATACATTCGAATTTATTGATTTATTTATATGTTGATTTTAAATCATACGAAATTAGAATATTTCGCGTCCTAGAACATTTTTGTTTGTATTTTAACCAACAATGAAATTAATACGCCAAAAATAATATTTTTTTAATGTCTAAATGATGATTTATTGATTTAATTGAAACTGAAATTAGATTTTGGAAAAATCTTCTTTGCAGTGAATTAAAGGCTTTGCTACCAGTTTTTGTCACCCTCTCTCCGCCGATTTCCTACCAGTGGAGGTGGAACTAGAGAGCGGAAAGTAAAAGATTAACGGAAATGAAAGAAAATTAAAAAAATAATCCTCGGTTACGTATTACTTATATTTGAAATTTAAATATAGTAATCCCTTCATCAATTAATTAAACAATATTAGTTAAATTAAAAGTATTTCTTTTGCCTGCCTTAAATTTTATTCTCCAAATCTCATTTATTTGGTTTTCGAAAAGAAGTTTCGACTTTCTCCTTGACTCACGGTCCACCCAGGACCGTAACTGTGAGAAGTGTATAAGTGTACTAAAGTGCATCCATTTATGCCCATGCGTGTACAGATTTGTGCTTATCACTCAGAAACATTCATTTTGTGAGGCTTTTGAGCTGAAGATTATACTTGAGGTAACATACGTACGAAAAAGGAAAACAGCTACGAGTAATTTTAAATAAAAATATCCCATACCAAGTATGTTTATTAAACTTAAGGCAATTAACTCATTTTGAGTGTGGTGTTAAAGATATTTTTTAAAGGAATAGAAACAGAAAATTATTTAATATTATAAGGAAGAAGTGTTTATTCAATAATTATTAGATATTATTATGAATTTTACATAACGTCTTAGAATAGAATGCTAAACCCGCATAACGTATGTGAAATGCCGAACTGTTGGTTCGTTTTAATTTCTTTTTAATTTTTTTATTATTATTTTATTTGTACCCTTACTTACCTGTACATTTTACAACTGTGATCACAAACCGTTTTTTCACAGGATTACAGCAGCTAAAGCTAGCGCTGCACCCGAAATACTCATGCCAAGACGTGAGTGAGGATGTGTAGACAGGTTCGAGCAAAGGGTTAGGATGAATCGAGAGGTTAGGGTGAAACATTTCGAATCGGGAATGGTTCAGTTCGTTTACAAAAGGAATTCGTTGTGGATAGTGAGGTTAGTGATGTAGTAGGAAGGTTTGACGATTTGTCTGATGACTTTTGATTGAATGGATCTTTTGATTAGACGCGCTGGATCGGATGGTTTGATTCAACCCCACAGTTCCACTGTGTTTGGTCTAAGTGGTCGCAGTAAAATAACCCTTATATAAGGTTAGTTTAGTATTGACGGTAAAGACGGATTTCGGTCCTAAAAGTCTTCGTACTTGTCCATATCTTTGTTTTCTCCTCTATGTCTTGTGTGGGATTCCAGGTCAGTATGCTGTCTAAGCATTGTCCTAGTATTTGACTTGAATGAACATCGGTACGTCTTTGTGGAGGGCAAGGCTGATTTGAATATCCTAATTCCTGAGAGTACAACTCGTTTTGTTCCGCTACCCCGATTAAGTGGATTTATTGAGAATTCTCTTAACTATATTTATGGTTAACACGTTGTTATTGGAAAAGAGGGGGTATTTATGGAATTAATTATTATTACTCGCCAACAGAAACTTGGGTTTGTTAGCAAGCAAATGCCAGAAGTTATTTTGACGTTGATTAGTACAGTTCAGTAATTAGTAATAATTTCGGCAACCGTCTGCGTGACTGAAATTCCTAGTGCAAGTTCTAACATCGTTTTTCTCAATACCTATCAGACCGATTTTCATGGTTCATAATTCGTTTTAAAGAACTGTATCAAATATTAAAATCGGACTAGGATTTCCATTTAAAAATCGAGGTTAATTTCTGACTAAAATATTTTTGTAAAGTTATGTAATGAATTCTTTTATACATTTTTATGGTTTGTACGTCGTTAAAAAGCTACGATCTCTTCTTTCAAATGGTTCACACGTTTCACTTTAAACTTCTTTTAGCCGTTTTTGAATTATAGACGTTTCAGTCAGATACTCCGAGAACGACTTCTTAAAAATCGTAAAAATTTTAGCGGTCAAAAAATCGATAAATTTAAATTCAAATAAAAAATCTCTATAGAGGTCTCTAGCGGTGGTAAACTGAAATTTCATATTAGTTTCACGAAAAAAATTATGACCTAGTTTACTTGAAATTTTTTTGGTTTTTAGATGTTTTTGGTTGTTAATAAACATTTATAGTTATTTCTATATTGTTATTGCAATGTACATAAAAATGCGGTAAAATGATATATTCATATAGTTGATTTTAGTAAGTAGAACGGCGAAATAAAAATATTCAAAAACGGAAAACTTCAAATTCAAAAAAAAATTGGCATAACCAGGACTTATGCGCAAGAAGTGGCGGGTACATGTCCGATAATTTGGAGTGTAGAATCATAACAAATTGTTTGATCCACCTGTTCGTCCCCTTATAAGTTAAGGAGACCACAGCGGCTACGAATCTGACCAATGCGGCCATAAAGGATGCATTACTCAGCTCGGAGACGAATTCTAAGTGTACTGCCTTAGTGGCACCAGACACAAATAGGCTTAAGTATCATTTAATTATTACACTATTTGACAACTTCTATAAGGAGAATTATGTATTTTATGGCCGTTGTATTATGGCCTGAAAAAGACAAAACAATTAATCAAAAGTCCGGCTATTGATATCCAACTGTTAATAAAGTTCCATGGCATGCCAAGCTAGTGGTTTTTTGGGTAGGAGAATGCTTGCGATTTTCTTCCCCTAGCAGAAGAAATGTTCGCCCGAATAATCTCTCGCAATAGTACAGAATATGTTCTGCAAGAATTCCATGCAACTCCAGACACATGCGTGTCACATACACAGACACATATACGCGTGTACAGAGATGAGCCTATCACTTCTCGCCGTCCACAGACAATTCCAGATTTTGTAATTTTTTGTAATTACAATGAATTCCCGGTGGACATAGAATCCCCAATCGCGGATGTTGGAAGTCCGGTGTCAGACCTCGGTCTTATCCGTCCAGCTACCGCGGTTGGGCTCCAGAAGCTATCAAAAGCTTGGTTGTTTCAGCCCCCAGTGCAATGTTACACATTCACACTCTCACTCACTGTTGAATACATTATGTCCTATTTACATACAACACCCTTAGTGAGATGGAGTGCTCGGCATTCCTTCATCACCAAAAACACCTTTTATTTAACTTACCTAATTGAGGATGGACTCAATATTTCGCCCACTCACAATGTACATTCACTCTCAAAACACACACACACACACACACACACAAGTAAATATCAGTACTATACACAATAAAACAAACCGTTTCCTTCAAGAACGGAAAAGTGGATCCAGATACATGTTGCCGTGCTCAAGCCCAATTCTCATATTGGTTGGCATTCCTACGCGCTCTCTCAAGGAATGGCACTCTCCAATTAAGTGGGACACGTCGGGCAACCTTCCTCTACAAGGAGAACAGATGCAAAAGTGTACATGTATAGAAGACCGATTTGGACGACAAGAGAATTAGTAATTATCGATGAATAAACAAACAAAACTTTTTCAAATATAATTTTAATCGTTAATTAATTAGCAACAATAATAACTATCTTTATTTTTCATTACAACAAATTACATTATTCACAATAAATTAATAATAGATTTACTCTTAGGCAATATACGATTTGACAAATATCTTTATTCTTTATTATCTACTACGTGGTACGTCATTGAAGAAGGATTGACAATTATAAACTTCACTTTTATTGCTTATTTCTGATTAAGTATGTTTTCACAACTGTTAAACATAATTCTCTTAAGATAGTTATAATAAAATATTTATGTACTATTATTATTATTATTATTTATTTTTACGGGCATTTTAACGGCTAAGGTCATTTCACGCCCTAAAATCCATACCTTCTACCTTATATTTTATTAGGTTTCGTGGTCCGCTTGAGCAAATAATTCTTTTCAATTAATTAATTATCTCAACTAAAAAACTTTAATTTGGAAGGCCAAATGTATGCAAAAATCCCATTTTAAATTACATATAAATCTCATTAATTACATATAAAATTGAGATGGGAGGTTGGTATTCGAGTGGGTCGAAGTCACGATAGCTCAAGTGGTAGAGTAGCGGCGTATCTAGCCAAAGGTTGGGTTCGCATCCCGCTCGTGGCACTGACTTTTTTATCTCAACTAAAAACCTTAATTAATTGAAAGATATTAATTGGTCAAGCGGTCCATGAAAACTATTGAATTACATATAAAATTTATTCCTGTTTTTAATTAGAATTTCGAATTTTTGTTCCATAATTTAAACGTTTCCCAAAGTCTTGTATGGCCCACAATAATAATAATAATGAAGTCAGACCAGCAACAGTCTTAGCATGAGTATAAGCTCATCGTTATCCCCTTATTCTTCCATTCAAATATGATAAATAAACTAATGCTACATAAAAATAATAGGAAACAAAACACAATAACTTTTTTCTTTTTTTTCTTTTTTTTTCTTTGAGGGAGCCATCTTTCTTATTTAAATTGCTATTTTTGGTATTGCAGTTTATTACCCCGCAATTTGTATTTTCTTCTATTTTAATTTTTCCGCTCCGGCAGCTTCAACGATTCCTGAAAAAAGAAAGAAATCTTGCACGAACAACTCTCTTTCAAACAATAGCAGATAAACATTCAATGGTATAACAATATGGGAAAAGGCCTAAAGCTCATTATAAATTCCAATAAATTTGAGAAAGCTGAAAAGTGCTCTTCGAAAGAAACACTGGGGACCCAGTAACTCCTTTAAATTTTATATACTATTGTTTTTAAATTTAATTTAATTATAATGGTCAAGTATGTAATAATATTTTATAACAAAAATAACGGATATGACTTGTAAGCTGGTGAGGGGAGGATTATAGCGAAAAGCTCACTTGACGTGTGAATCACTTGTTTAGAGTAGCTGTAACGCTTCCTTAGCAACTAGATCAATCGACCAAGCTTAGGGCTGTCAACTGATATCCGATCTAAGATCTCTCTGACAAAGTCCTCTTCCGCCAAAATCCTATTTACAGGATTACAATACCATCTAGACTTCCGCGGACTTCCAAACTCCTATAATTATAATTCCCACCCGCTATAAACTATAAACAACGGAGTTTGTCTACTTATTACCGAATTATTCTATTTATAAAAATAAATGGACTCAACTGCTTTGAATTAACAGTTCAGTCTCGTGGGAAAAATTTAAATATACTTTATTGACCGAGGGAAGTTTATTGTTTATAATTTTACTTTTGCTGAAATACTTCATCATTGAATTGCATTGTTTGTTTGTCGCCTGATCGTTGTGGAAGAACGACAAACGGGTAAGAAAGTCTTCCTTCTTTCGCCATACTTTTTGTATCATAAAGATATGTAATTAATATAAAAATACGTATAGTTTGAAATAAACTACAAATCGTGAGATGCGGTCTGGTGTGATGTAGGTTTCAGAAAAACATTTTCTTTATCGTGCCGACGTTTCGATCTTTATTGAGATCATCTTCAGGGCCTGGAATGTACAAACTTTGTTTAAATTTAACAAATACATGTAGGATGTGAAAAAATGAATTTTTACAATGCCAGAAAATTTAGATTCATCAGAGTATTAGTACTCACTCAAAGTGTTTGTTTTCTGTGTAGATGTGTCATTCTTATGTGTAGTGTCGAGCGCCAGAGTGATATTGATGTTTTTTGTTTGAGTGAATTTATACAATGCTAGAAAATTTTAGATTGAAAAAATGAATTTATACAATGCTAAAAAATTTTAGATTAAAAAAATGAATTTATAAAATGCTAGAAAATTTTAGATTAAAAAAATGAATTTATACAATGCTAGAAAATTTTAGATTAAAAAAATGAATTCATACAATGCTAGAAAATTTTAGATTAAAAAAATGAATTCATACAATGCTAGAAAATTGTAGATTCAATCAAATCTGTCAACACGACAGACAAGAATGACACATAAACACGGAAAACAAACACTTTGAGTGAATCTAAAATTTTCTAGCATTGTATAAATTCATTTTTTAACCTAAAATTTTGTAGCATTGTATGCATCTATTTTTTTATCTAAAATTTTGTAGCATTGTAAAATTAATTTTTTTTAATCTAAAATTTTGTAGCATTCTATAACTTCATTTTTCAATCTACAATTTTCTTGCATTGTATAAATTCATTTTTTTTTTTTTTTTGCCCCAACGAAAATGAACAGTTATCTTGAATTGTTTTCTGTATGTAGGCTGTGGAAAAAAGTGAATTTACGCAATGCAAACAATATTTTTTATATAAAAAGGAGGGAAAATTCAAAAGGTGCGGTTGAGATGGGAAGTTAGTGCCTAAGGGGATCGAAGTCACGATAGCTCAAGTGGTATAGTAACGGCGTATAGCCGAAGGTCGTGGGTTCGAATCCGGCTCGTGACATTGACTATTTTATCTCAACTGAAAACCTTAATTAATTGAATAATTAATTTAATTTAATATTTTTTATATTCAATCAAAGTATTTTTTGCATTGAATAAATTCACTTTTTTCCACATCCTACATGTATTTGTTAAATTTAAACAATGTTTTAGTTGTAGTTCTGAGTTTAGAATTAGTCACTGGTCAGTGGTCAGTAATGAGTTAGAAGTTGGATTTTGTATAGGACAGTTATTGATTGCAAAAATTGAGATGACTGGGTTAGTGTGCCCTTTGACAGAATTTTATAGACTGAGCGAGCTTTCGAGGGGCTGTTTCTGGCTTCTCCTTAGATAACGCCTTTGTTAATTTTAAGCAGTTAATAAATTATTTTTTACGGGGGTTCGCAACAGCAGAGGCCATGTAAACCGGTGTTTTTGAAAATAAGCCCATTTGTAAGTATGTCGGGCTTTTAATGGATGGCCGATGGATTTGAACCTGAGACCTTTACCTTACAGTGATGAGCGCCGTGTCAACGGCTAAACCGTTGCGGCCACCGACGGCCCCAATAAACGTTATTCTGAAATGTGATGATCTGTATTACTTTAAACAACAAAAATGAAAATGTTAACGCTTGAAAGCATTTAGTAAAAAACCGAAGGTGGCCACTTTTTTTGCCTCTCAGTGTAATTATCGAATTAAAGTACAGATTTTATCTTATTCGGTAATAACGGATAGTAAGGATGAATTGTAATTGGTATTATTTTAGAAAGTAAACATTACGGTTCAAGGGTCTTTGAAATTTTCTGCCACCCTAGTTAATTAAAGGGTCTTTTGTTTTTTATGTTAACGATTGCATGCTGATTCTTTCTTTGACAGATTGAAACACACTAAAAAAACCGAATCCCTCTAAGCGAAACCAGTTTTATATACTTATTAATTTATAAAATGAAAGGTTTTTTGGCAAAAAAAGTTGGAGGTCATTTCAGAATTTAACCCCTGTTGTTGTGATCCATTCGATTCAATATTATCGCCTTGGAGAAGCTAATCCCTTAAAAAGGATTATGAATCGCAGGTGAATAAATCGAATGGGCTATTGTCTTCCGAATTAATAATAAACTCTACTTATAAAACTTTCCCTTCAAACAATGCCCTTTATTAGATATTGTCCGGAGTCTTATAAGGGAAACTTTTCTTTCACGGTTTTGAAACCCCAGTTACAAGATTCGTTAATAAGAAGGGAACCAAGGGATTTTCTTCCCGTTACCTTCGTTACATTTACCATTCATTGTATTTTATCCTTATTTTGTAAATATTGATAATTTATGCGTTAAAATTAACAGTTATGTTTATTTAATATTACAGGTACGTTTTGCTTTCGAAGAATACTGGTTTACATAAAATTTTAAATCGTAAATTTAACCATTTTGAAACCACTTTGAATGCAAATTTAGAAAATTTTCAACAAAGGGGTTTTAACTTGGAAATATTTTACTTCAAAAGTCTTTCAGAAGGTAGTCTTTGAGTACGAGAATAATATTCCGTTAATTTTTTTCACCTTTAAATTGAAATAGCAAGATAACAAAACTGACCTCATACAATTGATGTCTCTATAGTTTTTAATCAAGAACTCAAACGTAAATTAAGTATTTGTGATTTCTCTTCATATTAAATAATACTTTCACAACCTGAGTGGAAACATTTTTTATGTTAACATTAATATTTGGTAATCAATAACCCTGATTTGGTCTTTCAGACGTGTTTTTGCATTTTCACTAGTTGGATGGGGTAATAAGCAGAGAGGTGCGTCGGTGGCCGCAACGGTTTAGGCGTTGACACGGCGCTCATCACTGTAAGGTGAAGGTCCCGGGTTCGAATCGAGCGGGCCCTGCATTCAAACCCGACATACTTATAAATGAGCTTTTTTTCAAAAACACCGGCACCCCGAGGGTTGATATGACCTCTGCTGTTGCGAACCCTCGTAAAATAAAATTTAAAAACAAATAGAGTAAGCAGCGTAAAAATAAAAGGTCTCTTATAAAAACTCACACTTTATTGTTAATTCAATTGGGTCCAGAAGTCAATTTCTATCTTGCATTTTAGAGAACTCCTATAGAATAAAAAAAAAGCATGCTAGAGTAATATTGACAATCATCTTCAGTAGTTGATCATGGACATAAGCATGGGGAAACAAGAAGACATCTTAGTGACAAAAATAAGGATACGTAGAACCAGTATGAGTGGAAACGATCAAAGTGATAATACACATTCGTACAAAACTTGTATTATTTTTGTATTTTAAAATATAATTTGTTACATAAAAACTGCCCGAGAATGGATAGAGATATATGTAATTTATTCTTATTCCGTTAATTTTAATTAAATTAACCGATATATTCTTGTAAGTTGGATAAACCAAAATAGAAAATACAAACCAAAAAATGGTTAATGCTCATTTTTAATAACGGATTTCTTAAGAATATTAACCTTAAGATTACTCATTACCCACGACCTTCGGCTAAATACGCTACTGCTCTACCACTTGAGCTGTCGTGACTTCGATCCTCTCGGACACCAACTCTCCATCTCAATCTAAAACCATTCCAATTTTCCACCTTTGTGCATTTTCAAATGTCGTGTAATCAAGATTGGATTCTCAGCGACTTATGAAGTGNAGTCTTGTATAGTGTTAGTTTTGTCTTAATTGTCAAAGTCGATTTCGGTCTTAAAAGTCTTCGTAGTAGTCCAAGTCTTGTATTAAGTTGCTGTTTTTTAAGTCTTGTGTGGGGATTCCACGTCAGTCTGCTGTCGAGATATAGTCCCAGGTATTTGACTTGAGTGGAAACTGGTCTCTTTGTTGTTGATGTACAATGGAGGGCAAGACTGCTTTTTCAGCGTAAAAGTACACTGAGTGCATTTTTCTTCGTTCAGTCTTCACGATAGTTAAAGTGGTAGAGCAGCGGCGTATTGAGCTGATGATCATGGGTTCGAATCCCCCGCTTGTGGATCCGCTTTTTCATTTCAACCAAGACCTTACAGAAAAAGAATCATAATTAATAGTAAGAAGTAAATTGGTCAATTGACCACTAAAACATAAATGGATTAATACTTTTTATTTTGTTCATTTTCAAAATCCCTTAATTAAATTTTCCTTCAATAAAAACGAAAATAATTTTTAATAAATCTTTATGCCCTTTATTATAAGAACGCTAGAGAAAGTAAATACTATAAAATTTGTAATATCTCTATTCATATTGGAGCAGTTTATGTTCAGTTAATATTGTGTGTACCATTTTGAAAATGAAAAAACTGAAAGAATAAAAGTAAGATTAGGGATGCTATAAAAAACTAATACATTTGCTGTAAACAAACCACTGTAAAGGTTTTCATTACGCATCAATGCTATCTATCACGTTTATGAACCGTCACGTAATAGGACCAATCTAGTTTGACGGTTATTTTCCCTCAAGGAGTGGTTAAACGAATGGCGGAGTATAAATTGCATTGTGTAAAACCTGTGGATTTAGCACTCATAAGCTTTTCTCTACCTTAATGCGTTGATTTAAAAAAAAAATGCAGAACTATAAACTTTCGTATTAAGTCGAATGTACGCTTTAAGTTGTGCAGAGGCGAAAGACTAGCCTAAAAACTAAAGCACTTCATAAGTTTCCATTCGCCCTGATATTTTATTGGTCCTCTTCCAATACCTCTTTTTCCAAGCTGACTTATTGGATTTCCATTCCTTTGATTCGACCCAATAAAGCCATGAAAGAATGAAAACTCACTCGCTACCAAGGTTATACGAAAAGTACGTCACTTTGACGGTCAATGTCTTACTTTGTAATCTCCAGGCTTCAGATGTTCTCTTAAACAGAAAATCTAATCTCCCTTCCTTCATATTTATTCATCGCGACAGTTTCTACTTCAGAGAGATGGATGACTCAACTCCTTCACCTTTTTTTTATCTTTATTTTTTATCGTTTCCTCCAAAATAATGAGCCACGCTTGGAACGTGCTCCCAGGGTAAATTTATCTTTCAAATAAACTTTACAACTAACAGATAAATACGTTTAACATCACCTACTTAAACGTTAGTTTTGATTGTAAGTTTAGCTTATAACAAAATTCACACCAGAATGAGTAATTCCATATCGATATCACAGAGAAATATACTATTTAAATCATATTTGTATCCTATGGTGATAATTGAACAATTATTTTAATTAATTATACTTTTATCTAAGGTCTTGGTTGAAATTAAAAAGCTAGTGTTACGAGGGGGATTCGAATCCACGACCTTCTGCTAAATACGCCGCTGCTCTACTTGAGCTATCGTGACAATGGTTAGAGCAGCGGCGTATTGAAACGAAGGCCGAAGGTTCGAATCCCGCTCGTGACACTAGCTTTCTCATCTCACCCAAGACCTTAGATAAAATGTATAACTAATTAAAATATTATTTAAACTTTTTTCACAGTCAATGTATGTACTTTGCACTGTCAACATCAGATAGATACTTTATCCATTTCGTATTGATATGTATTTTTTTCATTTTCTTTTATAAGCTATCTTTATTTTTGGGTCAATCCTCCGTGGTGACTGAATGCATTATAAAAACTTAGTCAGTGAACTCAAAGCTTGCTAGCAAGGAAAATGATAATATTTTTAAACCAAAAGTTAAACGGATAGAAAATATGTGATTATGCACTAAAATATAAAATGCACTAAACAAAACTTTCACCCATTTAAGATGTGCAGGTTTGTAAATAGCTATCCAAAAACCCGCTAACGAACGAACGTATTTTATTAGACATAAACAGCACAAAAGATTTCTTTAATCTGCAAAACCTGAAAACATATTCTTATTTCTTTCACTCTACATCGTTCTTTAAATTGTTCGAAAGGTACCATAAACATTCCCGAACTTCCCAAGTGTACTGCGATTGAAATATAAACTGAACTCTGATGACAAGGAGCTATGAAGGTGTCCAGAATCAGAAAATCGGTTAATAAATTATATATATATATATATACGGTGATAAATTACCAACACACACACACTCATCATATCGTTCCAATCACCTGAAATTATGGAAAAGTAATTTCTTCGAGTTAGAGAACGCAAATTTATCCACAATCTAATGCAATGGTTTTTTTGTTACAGATTACACAAGTAAATATTGTAAAGCCGGGAACACACTTACTCGATGCAACGCTATGCGTCGCTACCCAATGCTACCCGACGTAAATCCAAAGTTCAATTTTATGAAAAATTGAATTACACACCCGATGCCACGCAACGCTACCCTACTCTACACTACGCGATCCCCACTGTCCAGATTTTCGTGGGGTAGCATCGAGTACAGTCGAAGACAAAAGAACAGGACACTCATATTTTTTGTAGTTTATTTCAAACTAAGTATATGTAAGTTTGTCGTTTTATTAATTACAACATCCTTTTTTGAATATAAACCAAATTAAACGAGATCAAAAATTACTGAGTTTTTATAAAAATTATTTAATTATGATGGTTAGGCAGAAAATTTATCGTGTATAATTTATGCGTGCGCTTGCAACGGGCCTACCAAGACGGGTAGGCATAGCGTTGCATCGGGTGTGTTCCCGGCTTAAGTTTTGTCGAAGCGGAACACGGTTATTTACTGGGTATGGTTCCAGTCGCGTGTTTTATGTACCTTTTAAATAACGTAGCCTGACTGGCTGTGTTAGAGTTGATGATGGGTATTAGTCTCGCGTGTGGAGATAGACCCAGCAAGTAACCCTGTGCCGGTTCAACATGAGTTCACCGTCTCGCAGACCAATACCCATCATCAAATATTATAAGACTAGAAACTATGGAAAATGCGGATAATGCAATAATGAGTGTAGTTCGTGAAGTGTACAAACAGTGCAGGTCCATACGACAGAAATTGTGTGGTTTAAATGTATGAAAGAAATGTGGATAACATCCTTACAATTGAATAAAGTTTCATTCTAGCAAGTAGGGGAAATATCACACCACAATTACTCTTTCCCACCAGCTGTAACACAGAACTTTTCACTCACTAATGTAGAAAAACTAGTACGAAAAATACATTCTCTCGAAACCCCCTGCACTTAACATCCCATGTATTTCTTCGCCCCTAATAATTATTGTCCCCTCTCACCTCGATGGAACTCAATGACTCTCGACCCTAGAAAATTACCTCACCACTTCCCACTAATGACCTAAAATCTCCAAGTCCCATGTGCCCCTTAATTCCTTCCTGTCACAATTTGTTCTACATTTCTACCCCCAGTACAAATACATCTTCAGAAAAGGTAAAAGATCTATTCTTACAATTACAACACCTGTAAAGCTGCTTGGGGATTACATTGCCCATTACCCTTGGCCCAGCAAACGGGAAAAGGGATTAAAGGTAAAGAAGAATGCTGCCTAAACATTTTAAATATCTCCATCTGGTACATTCTCATGTTATGCATATTAGCCCAACCTTACACCCACACCACGACAGACAAGAATGACACATCTACACGGAAAACACACTGAGCCCTGAAGATGATCTCAATAAAAATCGAAACGTTGGGTCGATAAAGAAAATGTTTTTTTAAAACCTACGTCACCCCAGACCGCATCTCACGACCTCCAAATAATCATCAAGTAACGGTCACTAAACACCACACATTCTTACAACCACACTTGACTTGCAAAACCCGTGCGGATTTTTATGGAAGCCATTACGCCCCTTTGCTCTTTGCGTCCTCAATCTAAAACAATTCCTTCCACCCTCGCCCGCATAAATCGAAGGCAGGTTCGCCAATGTATGGAAATAAAATGAATTTTATGAAAATGTGCAAAGCAATACCACCAAGAACCTAATTGAGTCACTAAATGGAGTAATCCTGTCAGCAGCCAAACTATCTAAATAAGTAAACGTAAACATGAATTTCAAGTATAGTTCCCTAGTGATCTAAACTCTATGAAAATTCCTTAAGAACCCATCATATCAAAATTTAGAGCTTATAATTCTGCAAACAATAACGCTGATATTATCATTAAAAACTTTTCAAGATAAACTTTTTCTCTACACACCAATCAAATAATATTTTAAAAAGAATAATGGTTCCAAACCGTAAACAAACGATCACTTTATTGGAACAGATTGGCTGTTGTATAGTTCAATACCAAAAAAAAATATTCGTAATACATATACCCATAACAAAAGAGGCATTTCTTCCCTGAACCATTGTTTAACCATTGAAGGCTGGAATATGATTAAAAATAACGATTTCAATATACTGTTTATTATGTGTGGAGTTTAGTGACTGTTAGTCATTGATTATTTGGAGATCGTGAGGTGCGGTCTGGTGTGACTTAAGTTTTAGGAAAACATTTTCTTTATCTTGCCAACGTTTCTATCTCTGTGATTTCGATCTTGATTGAGATCATCTTCAGAGCCTGGGATTAAATTTATTTAATTTGTTTAAATTTAACAAACACATGTAGGATGTGGAAAAAAATGAATTTATAAAATGCAAAAAAATTTATATTCAAGTATTTGTACTCAAAGTGTTGACTACAAATACTTTGATTGAATATAAAAAATGTATTCTTTTCCACATCCTACATGTATTTGTTAAATTTAAACAATGTTTGTAAATCCCAGGCCCCGAGGATGATCTCAATAAAGATCGAAACGTCGCACGATAAAGAAAATGTTTTACTAAAACCTACGTCACACCAGACCGCATCTCACGATCTCCGAATAATTGTTGTTTATTATGCAAATCTATGTTTACCGTCAAACCACTTCATTGAGATCAATTTTCTATCTGTAGTTGATCGAAAATTGATCTGAATGAAGTGGTTTGACGATAAATTAAACGAAATGAGAAATTGTTTTCTTTTGATTGAAGATATCCGAAACAAACGATGACTGTAAAACTCAAAGAAATAGACCCAGGAAAGAGTATAAAAAAGAAATCAATAAAGCTAAAAAACAAGCAAATGATCTCATTTCAATGGCAGAAAACCCTCAGCAAATTATGTACAAAATAATAAATTCCAAACAAATAAACTGTTATAAAAAACGAAAGTTACACCAATTACTATGATAAATGAATTTAATGACTTTTTTTATAAATGTAGGTACAAATGTGACCAAAAACAAAAATCGTTTAATTATTCTTTCAATGTAAGGTCTTGGGTTCGAATCCCACTCGTGACACTGACTTTTTTATCTCAAGCAAAACGTTACATACAAAGAATAATGAATTGAAAGAAGTAAGTTGTTTAATTAACACTGAAACAAAAATGGATTAATATTTAATAAGTAAAAGAAGTATCATTTCACTAAACAGCTCCCCGTGGCCACTTCATAAGTCGCTGAGAATCCAATCCTGATTACACGACATTTGAAAATGGCAAAAAGGAGGGAAAATTCGAAAGGTTGTAGGTTGAGATGGGGAGTTGGTGTCCGAGAGGATCGAAGTCACGATAGCACAAGTGGTAGAGCAGGGGCGTATTTAGCCGAACGTCGTGAGTTCGAATCCCCCTCGTGACACTGACTTTTTTATCTCAGGTAAGACCTTACATAAAGAATAATTAACTGAAAGAAATAATTTGGACAATAGACCACGAAATATAATGGATTTAATAACTAAAACGAAATATATCTTCACTAAAGCTCTCCGTGGCCATTTCATTTGTCGCCGAGAATCGAATCCTGATTACAGGACATGTTAAATGTTCAAAACAGCTGTTTCCGTTTTAAAATGTTCAACAAGGCACAGATCACCAGATAAACTATCACCATTATACACTTCACTATGTATATTCCTTACAATTGTGTGCATTTGCAATTTGCAATAATTGCAGCTTTTATTATAGACGTGTGCTTGCTTTTGGCTGAATGCATACATCGTGCAGTATTGAACTGATAAAATACATATATGCCCTTTGTATATTTATTGTTTACTAAAATGCAATGTATACCTATCCATCAATTTATTTATAAATGTATATGCAAGGGTAGTATTTATATCTGGAGAAAACTGTACCTTTTTAGCTATTAAATAAGTGTTGTGTAGAGTGTTGAGTGAAATTTAATAATTTTCAAATAGTCAATTAATTTATCAATTTATCAGTTATTTGTCTTTAATATTGCGATTACCAAAAGGGGAAGTACATCGTTTAGTTTTTAGATATATTTGTCAATAATATCAACATCAAAAACTTGTAGAAATTTAAACCAAAGTCCTCAAAATCACTTGTTCATTTTAAATATGATTTTAAAAAAGCTTCTTAAAAAATAAAAGCGAGTTGAAAAAAATTGATAAATTAAATAACACTTAAATCAAGTAAGACCAGAAATAATAGAAAAGAATATTACAATTAATTAAGGTTTTTAGTCGAGACAAAAAAGTCAATGGCACGAGCGGGATTCAAACCCACGATCTTCGGCTTGATACGCCGCTGCTCTACCACTTGAGCTATCGTGACCTCGATCCGCTCGGACATTAACTTCCTATCTCAACCGCACCTAAAAACCTTAATTAATTGTAATGTATTAATTGGTCAAACGGATCACGAAATTAGTGAATTTAATGAATTAAATGAAGTATACTTCACTAAAGCTCTCCGTGGCCATTTCATTTGTCGCCGAGAATCCAATCCGATTGCACGACAGTTGAAAAATGGCAAAAAGGAGGGAAAATTCAAAAGGTGGGGTTGAGATGAGAAGTTGGTGTCCGAGTGGATCGAGGTCACGATAGCTCGAATGGTAGAGCAAGCAGCGGCGTATCAAGCAGAAGATCGTGGGTTGTCTCGACTAAAAACCTTAATTAGTTGTAATATATTAATTGGTCAAACGGACCACGAAATTAGTGAATAGAAAAGAATGATGCTGTGATTCTGGCAAAGGAAAAAAGAGGGTAATTAAATTCGAAGTACGTAAAAGTTATAAGACCTAATCTAGGGCTTGCCTTCAAGAACGAAGAAAAGAAATTAAACTGGGGTGTAATTCTTCATCTAATTTCTTTTCTGGGTAAAAAGGCTCGAATTTGCAATGAAGTAGGCAACTTATTGTTTGGTTAATATTTTTTTTCTTCTGTTAAATTGTCGATTTTTCGTTGCTGTTTGCACCACACCTTCAGCTGTCTATAAAAATAGAGTGCAGAGGTAACTGACCGATATCACCTTTATTAGGCAATCTTTAAAATCCATGTAGAACAAATATACGGCTTATTTGGCCTGTTATAATTCGTGTTAGTTGTGATAGCGATACGTGTGTAGTCTAGGTTTACTGTTAAATATGCAAGGTGAAACATATACGCCAGAAGTGGTAATATAATCGCCCACAATTTGCAGGTAGGGTGCAGCTGTCACGTGAGCTAATTCCGAATTTGCATAGATATTGCTAATCGTTGGGCAATAATGATTTCGATCCGGCCAAGAAATGAAGTGGTAACGAGCCTTTTATCAATAAGATTACATAAAAATTTTAATCTTCGACTAAGGTTCTAAGTGACATTTGAAGAAAATCAATCAGAATTTGAGAAATTATTTTAAGAGGATTGTTAAGATTTAAGAACTTTCATAAACCGACAACTTTATAAGAGAATGCAAAATTAGCATTCCCTTATAAAGTGCAAAGAGAGTGGACACTAACATAATCTATCGCTAGCGCTGGAGGGATTTTCGAATCCTAGCAATAGGCCAGCACTTATCATATTTCAAAAAATAAAATAAAAATATAAAAAGTAATAAATAAACAATTAGAGGGACATAACAATAGTACCTGGCAAAGGTCAACCATTATAAATATAAATTGCCGGCCTATTTTCCGTGAGTCGGAATAAATATACATATGTACATTTATATACAATGTCCCATTTCATCCAACCAGCCACTGTGATTGTAAACAAAGCAGATATTCAAGAAAGTTAAATTGTGACATATATTTTTATTTTTTAACTCATTTTTTTCTACTGCATATATACAAACTGCCTTATTCAATTTTTTTTTTTTCCCCCAAATAAAACCCATAAAACCCTATGTTTTTGCTGTTTATCTTAAAGTTGGCCGTTTTTTATGAACAATGATTTTTCGTTAAATTAATTAATCTTTATATAAGGTATTGGTTGAAATTAAAAAGTTAGTGTCACGAGCGGGATTCGAACCCACGACCTTCGGCTCAATAAGCCGCTGCTCTAACCACTTCAGCTATAGTGACTTCGATCCACTCAACCTAACTTTCGAATCCTGATTACAGGCCATTTGAAAAATGGCAAAAAGGAGGGAAAGTTCGAAAGGTAGGTTGAGATGGGGAGTTTGTGTTCAAATGGATCGAAGTCAGGATAGCTCAAGTGGCTGGAGCAGTGGCGTATTGGGACGAAGGTCATAGGTAGCCATTCCCGCTCGTGATATTAACTTTTTCATTTCTACCAATACCTTACGTAAAGATTAATTAATTAAAAGAAGTTATTTGGTCAATCGGATCACGAAATATAATCGATTTAATGATTTTTTTATTGACATCCGCCAAGATTTCCTGAGATTAGTTTTGTAAATAATTTAATAATAAGCAAAGGGGAATGATAGTTTTGGCTCCTTTTTTTCGCGGTCAGATAATAGCAGAGTTGTAAAACGAAACAATAAAATTAACATAAATAGCACACAAAAAAAAACACCAACAAAAACGTCAAAAAATAAAAATGGCATCATTTAACACTGGTGTAGAAATGTGTGGTGATTAGTGACCGTTAATCGGTAATTATTCGGAAATCGTGAAATGCGGTCTGGTGTGATAGATTTCAGAAAAACATTTTCTTTATCGTGCCAACGTTTCGATCTTTATTGAGATCATCTTCAGGGCCTGGGATTTACAANTAGGTTTCAGAAAAACATTTTCTTTATCGTGCCAACGTTTCGATCTTTTATTGAGATCATCTTCAGGGCTTGAGGCACTCTCAACACGACACGCAAGGATGGCACAATTACACAGAAGACAAACACTTTGAGCCCTGAAGATGATCTCAATAAAAGATCGAAACGTTGGCACGATAAAGAAAATGTTTTTCTGAAACCTATCACACTAGACCGCATCTCTCGATTTCTGAACAATTATTGAAAACTGGGTTTTATTTGAACCCTGATCCCTCACCTACGTTGACTAAAAAATTAAATAAGAGCAAACTGCCTTCCGCTCTCATTGGCATAAATCCCAACTCTCTTCCGTTAAAGCCCGTGCTATCGACCATCTGTTAATTCTACTGCATGCTTCCTGGATACTTTCTCGTAATTCCTGCCGGCTATTTATGGGATGAAAAATTCTATAAACTTAAGATTAAGGCAAATGAACGTGGTCGCCAAGGAGCCTATCCACCGATTAGAGAATCGATGAATTGAAGAAACACTTTATTACGTTGGAATTGTGCGCAGGGTACTAGTCGTTCTAGAACAATATTGCACTACGCGTAGCAAGAGTATTTTGTTCCCAAAATTCGGGATGATCTCTCACAAAACTGAGAAGAGACGTTAAGAATTTAAATTTTATTTAAAATTATCAGAGAATTAATACATTTCAAAGAAACCTTACAGATGCTCCATTCCGGATCAATAAGAAATATAGAAACAGGTAACGCAATTATTAAATGCAAAACTAATAGAAGAATCTCGATTTCCATTGGCAGCATCCGTAACGCTGGCTTATAAAAAGAAAAGTGGGCGTCGAACTCGGTTATGCATTGATTTTAGAGAGTTAAACAAGCTTCTAGTTCCGAAATCACAACCATTCCCAAGAATAGAAGATATTACGGTTAAAACATGAAACTGAAAATGGTATTCCGTGCTCGATATTAATTCAGCTTTCTGGGCAGTGCCTATAAGGGCAAAAGACAGGTAGCTGGTAACACACTTACCAGATGCATCGCTATACGACAATACCCGAAGATACCCGACGCCTTGTCACGTTTTGGTAGGGTGAGCACATCTATGGGACTTCAAGCGCACGCCACGTACAGTCACACAGCGGGTATCACAAACCAGTATCACAATCGTAACGCCTCTTTTGATCTTAAAGCATTATTTGGAGCAAAACCATGTAATAAATTGTTAGTTAAATTTTATGAGCACAACCATGTAGTAAATTGTTTATTAAACTTAACTGTTTTAAATAAAGTTATTCCGGTGGTTTCATAACTTTTCTGCCTAACCATCATAATTAAATAATTTTTATAAAAACTTATAAATTTTTGATCTCTCTTGAAATTGGTTTACGTTAAAATAGGAATGATGTCATTAATATAACGACCAAATTACATATACATAGTTTGAAATAAACTACAAAAAATACGGGTGTCCTGTTCTGACGCTACTCGACGAAAATGGTGTAATTTTATGAGAAAAACCATGAAATAAATTATTTAAATTTTCTGAGCAAAACCGTGTAATAAACTGTTAGTTAAATTCATTATACCAAAAAAGGTATTCCCGTATTTTGATCATTTTTCTACCAAACAATTAAAATTAATTTTTTTAAAATAAAAACTAATGAAATTTTGATCTCGGTTAATTTGGTTTATATTAAAATAAGTTTGTTGTAATTTATATAACGACAATAATACATGTAGTTTGAGTAAAAATGTGAGTGTCCGGCTCTTTTGTCTTCGACTATCGATGCTACCCGACGAAAATCTGGACAGTGGGGATCGCGTAGCGTAGGGTAGCGTTGCGTGGCATCGGGCAGATGTGCACGGGGGTAATGCAATCTTATGGAAAAATGAACTTCGGATCCGCATCGGGTGGCTTCGGGTAGCGTAGCATAGCGTTGCATCGGGTAAGTGTGCTCCCCGCTTAAACTGTTTTTGTCACAGGTTGACGACGAGACGGCGTTTTCAATGGACGTGTTTACCTTTTGGTATCAAAATTTCACCAACGATTTTCCAGAGAGTGCTGGCTAATGTAAAGCAACAGACACCAAGATTTTAGTATTAATTATATCGATGATATTTTAATATTTTCAGAAACATTTGAAGAACACCTTTAACACACTGAGAAATTGATAATAGCCATTAAAAAATTTCTGTTAAAATTAATAAAATGTAATTTTTCTCAGCGTTAGGTATATTCAGGGATAACCTGCAGGAGAATACGGTTAGACCTCTCCATGATAATTTAATACTAATCAGGTAGTTCCCAAGACCCAAACTAACAATAAAGGCTGTTTTTAAGAAAAATAAATGTTTATCATAAATATTTATCAAATTCTACTAAACTCTTAGAATCTCTTCATGAACTTCCCAAAGACGTACCTCTCAAGTGTGATCAATTATTTGTCTAAATAAAAGAATACCTTTGCACAAGTCCAATTCTATAAATTTTTAACTCAAATTGGCTCATGTTTCTTTACACGGATGCTGGTGGATTAGGTATAGGAGCAAATTTAAAATAAAAGCAAGATGATGGTGAATTATATTCAGTGGTTAAAAGTTACAAGGTACACAATAAAAAATAATGTTTAGCAGTACGCTACTGGCAGCACTGGCTCCTGTGTCATTTGTAGTTATCTCCGACCACCATAGATAATAGGAAAATAAAATAGAACGGATGAGAAATTAGGTGATTTGGTATATTACCTATCGCAATATGCTTTCATCATTCGATATCCACCAGACAAGATAATATAGAAGCAGATGCACTCTCAAGAAATCCTGTATTAAACGATTTTGAAAATCACGACGATGTACTTAACGTTGTAAATTTAGTATCAATGCAAAATATTCTTCAAGACCAATATCAGAATCACAATGAACTCATCAATTCTAAACATACGTTACAAAAAGGTAAATCATATTTACATCAAACATCCAAACAGGCAAAATATCTTCGTTTCCAAAGAGTATGGATTGGTATTGATCCAACAATCTCTCGCTTACTATGCACATCGGTGTTGGACATATTGCGGCCAAAATCTGCCCTCTATATTATTTCAAAAGAACGGATGCTCTTATACGTAAATATTGTGATGTATGTGACATTTGCAGGAAAAGTAAATACCGCAGAAGTAAAGAGTTTGGTTTATTATCTCAACTCGGACCAGCGAAAGAACCTTATCAGTTATGTGTGGTGTTTAGTGACCGTTAGTCAATGATTATTCGGAGATCGTGAGATGCGGTCTGGTGTGACGTAGGTTTTAGAAAAAACATTTTCTTTATCGTGCCAACGTTTCTATCTTTATTGAGATGTTCAGGGCAGAATGGCACAATTACGCAGAAAACAAACATTTTGAGCCTTGAAGATGATCTCAATAAAGATCGAAACATTGGTACGATAAAGGAAATGTTTTTCTAAAACCTACGTCACACAAGACCGCATCTGACTATCTGCGAATAATCTTATGATTTATGAGATCATGTCGCTTGACACGATTGCCGGATCTTCCAAACGATATCTACACTGCTAGATCATCTGCTGATCATTTTAGCAACTATTTCAACTCAACAGGCTTCAATTTTATAAAACTATTGGAACCAATTGTACAAAATCGGAAAATTAAAATGCTTCTCTGGATCAGAAGTCTCGAACAAATTATCACCGATTTAAACAGTTTCTGAGACGTCATAAAATACCATTAATTTTCACCGGAGTAGGTTGTTCCTGAACCAAACTTCAGTCAATAAAATTCGTTGCAAACTTAACGAACAGTGGCGATAGAATGCACAGATGAATAAAATAGCACTACACCTAAAGTCACCAAATTTTCACCGGTCTTGGTATTGAACCATCCATTTTACCAAAAGAATTACATGCTGATCGAAACTTAGAAGGGGACCGTAGAGAAGCGTTGGAAAATTCATAGAAGAACCACAGTGAAAAAAGAAAGACCAAAACAAATCACACGTTCCATTTCGGCAACTTTTATATACATTAAAACTTATATATTAAAAGACGGTCTTAATTGTCATAGGTTTTTTCTTCTGGTTTCAACTTCTTGACCGACTACATCAATCAAGGTTTAATTTCTACAAAAGTGCTTGTTTTTCTCCTTTCAAAACGATGGGTCAAAGAGAATCAGGGAACAAGCGGGGGAATGTTAATGAGATTTAACTGAGAACTGAGAGTATTGCCAGGAAATGGGTGGAGCTAAGTCCGGGACTTGATTAAGCCCCACTTAGTCGCTCTAAATCAAGTCCGTACCGCCTGTCCTACTGATTGCCAAGTAATTTTCAAACGGGGAGGTCACCCCAAACCATCGGACTGCTCCCTGTCATTCCTTGGCTCTTAGCTCCATTAAACACCTTTAATGTTTGACAAAGACACAATCGATTTTTCGCCTTCTAAAGCCGTTACTTTTTGCACGTTTGTCTCCCGACAGAATTATAACAGGATAATCTTTTAAATTCCCTTCCTTATTTCTTCATCACATAAAATTAATTCGTAATTAGTATTGTTTCTGTACAGGTAATTAATGATGAAACTTAGAATGATAACCATTTCTAAATAAAAGAAAGAAAATTCCAAACATAAACTACTTATTTATTAGAAATGTATTTAAAAAAAAGCGTATTATTTTGAATAAAATCTAATAGGAAATTTTCCAAGACCCCAGAGAAGGAGGCCTTTTTTTAAATTTATTTGTTACCTATACATGACAGTATACTATACAAATATGAACGCATGATTGATATATCACACAGCACAACACTAACACTAATGCCAGCACCGCACCGGTAGAACACAGCCATTTCTGGCACTAAGTGTGTATGATTAGGGGTCAGTCAAGAAGGTCTCGAGGATGGGAATGAATGGAGAGGGCACGAGCAGTATGGTTAGGATGGTGGATTAGTTCGTTGTCAAAAGGAATGTTGAGGTCTTTGTGGATAGTCAGGTTAGTGACATAATAAGGTGCTTTGACAATTTGTCTACGGTCTTTCGATCCGAAGGCTTGGCACTACCCCACAGTTCCACTCCGTTTGTCCATATTGGTCTTAGTAAAGTCTTGTACAGTGTTAGCTTAGCCTTTATCGTCAAAGTCGATTTCGGTCTTAGAAGTCTTCGCAGTAGTCCAAGTCTTGTATTAAGTTGCTGTTTTTTAAGTCTTGTGTGGGGATTCCACGTCAGTCGAGATATAGTCCCAGGTATTTGACTTGAGTGGAAACTGGTATCTCTTTGTTGTTGATGTACAACGGAGGGCAAGACTGCTTTTTCAGCGCAAAATTACACTGAGTGCATTTTTCTTCGTTCAGTCTTGTCCTCCATTTTTTACACCAGTCTTCGATAAGCTCAACGTGTTCCTGGATGTTGGAGGTAGCGTGGACAGGACTCGGGTTAGATGATAGGATTGCGGTGTCGTCCGCGTAGGTGGTAATAATAGTGTCAGGATGTATTGGTATGTCAGCAGTATAAATGATATGTAGGATAGGACCAAGGATACTACCTTGCGGTTCACCGACTGTATCTGTTTGACTTCCGAGAATTCATTGCCGCACCTCTGAAACAGCGAGCAGTTAGGTAGGATTTCAATAAAAGGTAGTACTGAGAGGGTAGGAAGCGCTTAAGTTTAAAAAGTATGCCTTGATGCCAGACCCTGTCGAAAGAAGGAGGCCTTACAAACTGAAGATAGCATAAGCCGAAACGCATTTGAGTGACATCTAAACGCGCAAGAGAATGGATAGATAGGTCGATTAGAGAAATCAAGTACCCATAAGTTGAACATGTGTTCTCCGACTCGCAAACCAACAACCACCAAGTTTCAACCTTTCTGAAGATCTTCGGCTACGTATCATAGCTTTTTATCTCAAACCCACTTTTTATTTCTCATATTACATTTACCCTCTGAAGCAAAACTCCTCACACAATACACCTCAACAACATCCCTATTCCCAAAGCAGACTGCGTATGGTACATCGGGCTCTATTTTGACTCAAAACTGTCGTGAAAACAACACATCCAAATAAAAAGACAGGAACTAAATAGACGATTCGGACTACTCTATAAACTACTCGGACGCAAATCTAATTTGTCGACAAAAAACCAACTAACACTGTACAGAACACTAAGGGAACCGATTTGGACATACGGACTAGAACTGTGGGGCACCGCTAAACCTACCAACTCCCTCCAATCCAAAGTCCTTAGAATTATAGCTAACGCATCTTACTATGTCTCCAACGCCACCCTCCACAATGACCTCAAAAAACCTTTGTAAATAAATTAATCCCGTCCAAATTCACCCAGTTCCACGACAAACTCTCCACTCACCTCACCCCACTAGCCCAATCCATGTCCAACATAATCCATCCCTACAATCTGTCCGCCGATTAAAGCGAAGATGGCCTCGGGACCTCCTCATCAAGGACTAACCTTGCACAAAACTGGGGAACAAACAATTGTTGGTGACTCCCCTCAAGACATGACTGTGTATAATGTAAATATGAAAATATCCTCAAATTACAAGATGTATATTTTATTAATACAGGTAGTAGTAAAAAAAAGTACATAAATTAAAAAAAACTTTTTACTTACGTATCGTGCTTAACATTTATTTTGTAAAATTAAGTCAACCACTTAAAAATAATCTGAGCAGATACAAAACGACCACATTGCGAGTTCTTTCCCCGCAAAACTTAGCAAATAACTTAAAAATAAATAATAATAATTCATCTTATAGAAACTGATTGACGCAGTGAATTCTCGTGTTGATTAAATTGATTGTTTTGAATTTGCTGTAACGTTGGAAATAGTCTAATTTTCTCTTAAATCACAATGACTATGACAGAGGACTAAAAGCTTACTTTCATATCCAACTTCCCATTGGAAAACTAGATAAAAATGAAGTTATAATGCAAGTTATAACACGTGTAACACTTTCCAAACAAAACGCCGAGAAAGTGTCGGGGCTGGATTCCAGCCATGCCTGGGGCCTTCTTACACTTTACGGTATGTCATATTCTTTAAAGTAATCTAAAAGTTGTGTTTTACAGCCGTCGTTAATGCCGACCAAGTTGGTAATTGTAGCTCTTTTCTCTCCTAAAGACCGGAGACACCCACCCCCGCAACATTTAGCGACTCTCACACGACCAACTCTATCTTTTACTTATTATATTATTACATACTATGCTTTAATCCTTTTTGCGTTTACGCTTTTATAAATCCTTTGATACATAACGGTTACATAATAGTAAACTAAGTTGAATTTAAAATATTCGTTCTCAATTTTTTTTTTATCAATTACAGTAACTCAGGGCTATAGGGATT
Organism: Cimex lectularius; assembly: GCF_000648675.2. Taxonomy (NCBI): domain Eukaryota; kingdom Metazoa; phylum Arthropoda; class Insecta; order Hemiptera; family Cimicidae; genus Cimex; species Cimex lectularius. The sequence goes on along the minus strand of NW_019392897.1, from coordinate 347,205 downwards.
TATAAATGCACATAATTTTTTTTATGTTTGTATTGTATCACCTGTTTGTCGGCCCATAAACTTCGCACATTATTATTATTTAGTAATTACGTCGTGAACGCAACTAATAAACTTTGATAAAAAGCAATGGGTGGATATTTTTTCCCAACAGATTTTCTTAAGATTTTAAAAAATAGAAAGTATGAAGATTGCAGTGGTGTCGTTAGTACAGTACAGTACATTCGTAAGTACAGTTTTTCTCAAATCGAACTTCACATTCCCTTTAATTTTCCATTTCAATGTACCTTTATAATTTACAAAACATACATAAAAAACTAACGAAATATTTAAATTCCATTATACTCTCATGCCTTATTTATTTCATATTGAGTCGTTGTTTTTTAATAAACACTATACTGTTTTGTGCTTAAGAAAAAGGGGAAATAACAATAGTTAGAAAAAAAATGACGTCAAGCGCACGCCAGATAACAGTCACGCAGCGTGTATGACATATCAGTATCAGTTTGTTCTTAATGTGTTATTTTGAGCAAAATCACGTAATAAATTGTCAGTTAAATATTATGAGCCCAACCATGAAATAAATTGTTAATTAAATTTAATTGTTTTAAATAAGTTATTCCGGTGTTTCGATAAATTTTTTGCTCAACCATCATAATTAAATAATTTTTATAAAAACTCAGTAATTTTTGACCTCGTTTAATTTGGTTTACACTAAACTAAGAATGTTGTAATTAATATAACGACAAAATTACATATACATAGTTTGAAATAAACAACAAAAAATATGAGGGTCCTATGCTGACGATATTCGACGAAAACGGTCTAATTTTATGAGTAAAACCATGAAATAAATTGTTAGTAAATTTATGGGCAAAATCGTGTAATAAATTGTTAGTTAAATTCATTATATCAAACATTGATTGATATAGAAAATTTATCAAAACACCGGAATACCATTTTTAGATATAATGAATTTAACTATCGTTATATCAAAAAATCGTATTCCGGTGTTTTGATCAATTTTCTACCAAACCATTAAAAAAAATTTTTTAAATAAAAACTAATCAATTTTTGATCTCGGTTAATTGGATTTATATTAAAATAAGTATGTTGTAATTAATATAACGACAATAATACATGCAGTTTGAATGAAAATATGAGTGTCCGGTTCTTTTGTCTTCGACTGTGCTCGATGCTACCCGACGAAAATCTGGACAGTGGGGATCGCATAGCGTAGGGTAGGGTAGCGTTGCATTACATCAGGCAGATGTGCGCGGGAGGTAATACAATCTTATAGAAAATTGGACTGCGGATTTGCGTCGGGTAGCAGCATTGGGTAGCGTTGCATCGGGTACATGTGTTCCCCGCTTTATTGGCTAATGTGTATTTTGCGATTAGGAAGTATGTTTATAATAGTTTTTATAAAATTAGTAGGAATAACTGTATCATAATTTTTTCTTATCTGCAAGAAAATAGAAATTAAGTTTTTTTGTGAAAAAGCTATACATATGTAATATGTAATTGATGACAGTCTAGGATTGAGCTTTTTTTTCTACAACCATGTTGAGTAATGGATGATCTAGTTCTAGCCTAAAAGAGAATGAATTCTTTATGTTTTAGTCTTAGAGAATGAAGTCTTTATGACTTTAATATTTAATTAAGCCTAATTAAATTTAATTAGACTTAGATAATTTAAGACCAAGGATGAGCGGAATACGTAGATAGTTTTTAAATATTAATTGTAGAGATTTATTGATAAATTAATTTTCTACTAATGTGTCAACAATCTTATTTCACGTTTTTTTAGAAAATTAATGATTGAAATTGTTTCATTTGTATCCACCCATTTTCTAATAGGTCTTCCATGTTTGTATCAGAGTGTTATTTATTGATTACTACTGTCACATTTCCTTTATCTGCTTTACAAATTACCTACCTTAACAATCCCTAACCATTGCAACATCCAAATTATTTTTTATTAAATGTACTTGTTTCAACCAACTGTTTTTCCAAGATTAATTTTGTTTTATCTTTTTTTTTTGGGGGGGGGGGAGTTTAAATAATTGTATTTACGAAGTTTTTCGGAGGATCTACGGAAGAGGTCAACACAAGGAAAAAACTTCCTTTCAGTTTTCACCGAACTTTCAACAGTTTTATACTGTCATCTTCAGGGCCTGTTTTATTATCATACAAAAACAACAATTAAAAACATGAAAAAACAATTGCACAAAAATTGAAAATTTTATACATCTTACTTTAACCTTAATGGGAAATAAAAAGAAACATGGTGTTGTGGGCACCGAAGTATATTACGTTTTTTGGTTCTCAGCATCTAAACATTATTTACCAGTTAATAATTAAAAAAATTACAAATATTTTAATCTGTGATCTTAATATAGAATATTTAAATGTAAGAACAGTTATATATATATAAGAAACACGCTGTGATCGCATGTACCTGAAAACAAAAGCTGTTTTACTAGTTGTTTAGACTTTTACGAGGTAACCTTTTCTCGACCACCAAAAAACGTAATATACTTCGGTGCCCACGACACCATGTTTCTTTTTATTTCCCCATTAAGGTTAAAATAAGATATATAAAATTTTCAATTTTTGTGCAATTGTTTTTCATGTTTTTAATTGTTGTTTTTGTATGATAATAAAACAGGCCCTGAAGATGACAGTATAAAAACTGTCGAAAGCTCGGCGAAAACTGAAAGGAAATTTTTCCCTGTGTTGACCTCTTCCGTAGATCCTCCGAAAAACTTCATGTTTCCAGCAGGACGATAACCCAGCTCATCGTTAAATTGTACTTATTGTAATTCTTCTTCTTCTTTAATTTGTAGGGCATCACGATTTTTAATTCGACGAGGAGGATTATTATGGCTGGTAGTACACTACTGAGCTGATGGACCGGAGCAACGGGTTATGCGTAAAAAGAATGATGGAATTTGTAATAAATTGTTTTCGCTACGCCTACAAACTAAGGGAATATAGAAGTCTTTAAGTAGGAAGAGGTGATTCAAGAAGTAAGAAGGAGGGTTACCTATTTTGCTAGAACTTTTGACCGAAATGACTGGATGCGTAGGGAGTTGTTGTTTTAAGTTTAGTATATCAAGTAGTGATGACAATCGTTTGTAAAATCTGCTCGTTCCGTTTTATTCTTGTGTGCGAATCCTATGTGTTCGACTACTGGTTGTGCATTTAGTGAAATTAATTACATGAAATTCGTAACCGTTTTGTTATCTTAAAGAGAATTTTTGTGATTACTTTTACAAATGATTCCTAATTCATGGTGAGTATGGCCACGTCCCCATGGAAGTGACGCAGTCAATGAACGATACCTTTAGACCATTATTTGTTACCACCCAGCCTTGTTACAATTCCAGGTTATTTATGGCCCTTCTGGGAGTGTTCGCCATCCCCTAGATCATTAGCACCCCAACCCTTTCGCCCCTTTTGATGTCTATTACATGCAAGGATGCGTTACAGCATTTTGTCAAAAAGTAAGTCGCAATATCGCGATATTAATTTTTATTAGGTGGCAATAAATTACGTTAACATTTTTTAAAATAGCATAAAATAGCAGGCAAGCTTTTCTTTTTTTTTTCTTTTCTATATTCCTCCCACGAAAAAATATCTGAGGGAGTTCAATGAGAACAAAACACGAGCGCGCACCTTCTCTCTCACTCTCTCACTCTCTCTCTCTCTCTCTCTCTCTCTCTCTCTCTCTCTCTCTCTCTCTCTCTCTCTCTCTCTCTCTCTCACTCTCTCATTCTCAACTACAGTTTTTAAAAATTAATGATTTAATTGACTATAATTTAACATGTATCATCTTCAACGTGGTAAAAATGAAAAACCTACATACATATATTAAAAAAAATCAAATATAGATCTGATGTACATAATATGAACACTAGATATAAAACTAAGCAATTATAAATTATATAACTTAGAACCACAATATTGAATAATTAATTTGCAATTAAAATTGCAAGAGTGTTTTCAAAATTACCAGTTGAAATTCAGAATTGTAACAAAATATGTATATTTAGAAAAAACTAAAAAATTCTTTTATATCAAAATATGTGTAAAAATATTAAACTATAATATTAATTTTTTTCTCTTTTTTTCTTCAATTAAGTGCAAAGATTGTCATATTAAGATCTTGATAATGTATCGTTACAACTGTCAATTAAGTTTATAATAATCCATTTACGTTTTCGTAGTCAATTGACCAAGTTGCTTCTTTCAATCAATTAATTATTCTTTCTAAGGTCTTGGTTGAAAGTGACAAGAAGAGGGAAAATACGAACGGTTCGAGGTTGAGATGGTGAGTTGGTGTCCGAGAGGATCGAAGTCACGATAGCGCAAGTGGTAGAGCAGCGGCGTATCTAGCCGAAGATCGTGGGTTCGAATCCCGCTCGTGACAGTGACCTTTTTATCTCAACCAAGACCTTAGAAAGAATAATTAATTGATCGTAAGTTTATAATGTTAAACCCTTACAAATGCCCATTGATAGTTTTTTTCGACTGATAGAAGTTACGTTTATTGTTATTTAAAGATTACTTTCTATTTTGAAAGTGTTAATCCTCTGTAAACAAGTATATAGCTTGTAAGAAATAATTGATTGTTCAACTTTGTTGTGTATAGTAGATTTAGTAGTGTTTACAAACTCATGTTGCTGTTTTTTCGTTTTTTACGAGGGTTCGCAACAGCAGAGGTAGTATAATCCCTAGTATGTCGAGTTCGAAGGAAGGGACGCTGGATTCGAACCCGGGACCTTCACCTTACAGTGATGAGCGCCGTGTCAACGCCTAAACCGTTGCGGCCACCGACGCCCCTCACTCATCAATTATTGAAATCAAACTTATAAATACTTCATATTAGAGACACCTCGGATTTAAAAAATTTAAAGATTTAAAGCAATTTTAACCGTCATAGACGTTGCAAACGGAAGAAATTCCACACGACAACGGTGTGCCCACGCCCGTGAAGATGTGGTCCAAACCTTGAGTGATTGTTAAATTAAACGATAATCTCTCTCTCTCTCTCTCTCTCTCTCTCTCTCTCTCTCTCTCTCTCTCTCTCTCTCTCNCCCTCCCCCTCCCCTCACTCTCTCTCACTCCCTCTCAAAACATTTAGAAATAAAATTTTGAAAAGCCGAAAAGCAAAGCCAATATATTATTCCTGTCGTACAACATGAAATGTCAGTATTAAAAAACAGGGAAGACAAAAACAGGTTTCCGATGAAAATATATACATCGGGAAAAATAATTTACTACCTGCCGCGTTCTTTCTCATCAAAGTGCTTCTGTTTAGATCCCCTCTTTGATGTGACTGGAGCATACGGCTGTTCTATATGGAACTCGCAATGGATGTGTTTTTCCAAGAGTGACAATGTAAAACCCTTTTTTTTCACTTAAAAACGTTGCCTTCTGAAACAACGAGTTTAATAATTCAAGGCTTGGTTAGGCCTTATTTTCTAAATGGAAAATTCCGCCCGTCGAAATTCTGATCGACGAGTGTTTCATGTTTAAATATTTAACTAGAACAACAGAAAAATCATTTGTTCCAATGTAGCTTTTAAAATAATTAATTAATTAATTTTAAAAAATGTTTGATATATGAAGAAATAATATAAACTGTTAATGAGAGCGACCTCGAGATTATCCCGAGCAATAGTGAGAGTGTAAATTGAGAACAGTGACACCATCAGCCACAAGATAATACACATTAACATTTAAAAAATTTGAAATATACAAAATTTGTACATAATAATACAAATATGAATATATACACATGCATTGTTTATTATACCGACACTGTGTATAAAATTAATTATGTGTTTATATAAAGTTCAAGACTATTGTGGAGCCTTTCCTCCGAAAACAAAAACTAAACATAATATCTGGAAAAACTGCATCACGCGGCATAATAATAATGCCCCCCATGTAGTAAATACGGGGATTTTTACCTTGACTCTCCATTGCCATAGCCAGGCTTCTAGGATTTATCCATAGGTTGTATTGAAGAGTGAGGAGCGACGGTGGCCGCAACGGTTTAGGCGTTGACACGGCGCTAATCACTGTAAGGTAAAGGTCCCGGTTTCTAATCCAGCGGCCGGCCCTGCATTCGAACCCGACATATTTACAAATGGCCTTTTTGTCAAAAACGCCGGCACCCTGAGGGTTGATATAACCTCTGCGGTTGCGAACCTCGTACAAAAAAAAATCTATACGTCAATGACTCGGATTCGCACGAACACAGCATCTGCGAAGAGTACCTACACAAAATAAACTTTAAGGCAACTCCAAACTGTGAGACCTGCGATGAACGTATAAAACATTTAATCCTTCATTGTGTGGAAAACGATGAAAATAGAACAGTCCTGTCTGACAGGATCTGCATACTGCAAAAGGTCATCAAGCCTTTCAGCTGGGAGAGCTTCCTGGAATCGAGCAGGGAGGATGTGTATAGGGCGATCTATTCCTTTTTGCAGAACAGTGGTATTAGTGTCTGAAGGCTGAGCCGCCTTACTTGTATCTGATCTCCGGGGTGCTGCATCCGAGGTTGGCTCTCCAGCGAATCGGGAAATTTTGTCCCAGGACTGTGGACTTTTCCATAACTGAGTGTGCTATATATATTATAATTATGCCCACTGCATGATTGTTCATTGGTTATAATTTGTTATTTGTTATCGTTGTCAATTGTTGCGTTAGATTGTGTTATGTTCAAATTTTGTTATTGTTTAAATTCTTATCATTGCAATGTAGAGGTTTTTAGGTTTTACATTATGTATAATTATTTATAATAATTTCTTAACGCCCTTAACCTTTTTAAAACTTTGTATGTTTTAAATTTGCCAGCACTTGGACAATTGGTAAATGCCTCTGGCAAAGCAAAAAAAATTGCCTTATCCTCGCATATGTGAATATTACGTGTATATTAGTGCATTGAGAATTCACTGTTTGGATTGAATAAATGGAGCGGGCTTGCTTTCCAGGGCACGCCAGTGAAAATGGAATGAATAGGTGCCTTGAATGACGGATGTATATGTTTATGTTGTAGGAAGGAGCTAATGACCAATGATAAAATGACACACAGTTGCTCACTTAAAGCGGAAATGCGTTAGTTCTACAAATCCGTGAATGAAGACCCAATCTGAGTGAAGTCGCTACCCGTGCCGGTTCAACATGAGTTCACAGACCCCAGCCCAACACCCAGGATCAACTATTATTGTTTTTTATTAGCAGAATTGATTTTAATTTAGTTTAGTGGTTTTGGAAATCGGTCTAAAATGAAAAGGTTTTAAATGTATATCCGTTTTAACAGTAATGGTATTTCTTGTTTTTACTGCTAAATGACATGCAATGTCACCTCTCATGACATGCTGGGATCAATTGAGCAAACACGAAAAACGTAGATGAAATAGAATAATACTTCTTTTAGTAAGTTGATAAAACATTTGGTTTGACTTATTTGTAAAGCACTTGGGCAATCCGAAGTGTTGCACTTACATGCTTTAGAATTTAGAAGAATGGATCTTCCCACCGTGTTTACGCGCTGAACGCTCACATTCGAGTCGGTACATCAATGGATGTCCCCATTTGTGCTCATTGAGTGTGGACACAATTCCAAATACTATTATTAAATATTTTTAATACTTTTAGACAGTTAATATTTTACAGTATTTTAAGTTTTCTCACCTTGCTAAATCAGCTTAGAATATCCTTACAGTTTGATCAAGTTATCATGGTTCTCAAACTGCTAGATGAAGGAAAACATGAAAACTAGAAGAACCTGAAAAATCCCGAATATAGTAGTGCATTCTGATGATTTCTATAATAAAATCAGTTAAAAAGTTTTCCCGTTATGTGCCTCTGTTCAGAATAAATCCCATTTGAAAGACATTGAATTTTGGAAATTTCATCTTCCGGTTGTCACTGAACGATTTTAAACATTTTCATTTCATGGAAAACCATCTCTATATTATTTATAATCTATTTCCGTCAAATGAAGAGATCTTTTGTCAAATCTAATTAAAATATTTATGAACATTATACTTTTTATTTTGAACATTAAATTTTAAATTTTTCAGGGTTATTGAATTTAAGTCCTTTTTAGGTGGTAGAATTTCACCCAATTTGCATCTCTGTATTGACTAACAAATACAGAGTTGAACAACTAATAACAAATACATGACTTGAAACCCCTAAATTTATTGACATACGTTATTAATCCGTTTAATATTACCAAAACTTCCTCGAAATTTCGTACTGTCCAGATGTCCAAATATTGCCTAATACAATTAATAACATACAAAATAAGTCAATTGAAAAAATATTACTTTTTTAAATAACAAAATAATATTAATAAAGTCATGACTAGTTGTCTGCTAGTTGACTCACCATCAAATATAATTGTTATAAATTTCCTGTGATTTTGGGAGTTATAAAAATAAAGGTAAAAACATGATACTGAGGAAATCCACGTATTTAGTTTGGCTTTATGTCAAAGATTTGAAAACATTAGGAAATGTCTTTTAAAAAACTCACGTAATGCCAGAATTGAGTATTTTAATCTGATCTGATAGCTTCTTAACGTTTGTGTTGGTATAGTTTTCATTGCAAATAGATATCTTTTGGTTCGTAATGTGCGTTTGTTTTGTACTGTCGTTTTTGTTTAGTTTTTTGTTTCATTTTTTAAATTTGTTAATTGAAAAAAATATCTGAAATATTTTCATAATTTCTTTGAATTAATTAATCTTTTTATGTAAGGTTTTGGTCGAAATGAAAAATCTAGTGCCACGAGCGGGATTCGAACCCACGACCTTCGGCTAAATACGCCGCTGCTCTACCACTTGAGTTATCGTGATTTCGATCCTCTCGGACACTAACTCTCCATCTCAACCTAAAACGGTTCGAATTTTCTCTCTTTTTGCCATTTTCAAATCTCGTGTAATCAGGATTGGATTTTCAGCGACTTACGAAGTGGCCATGGGAAGCTGTTAGCGAAATGATACTTCTTTTCTTAATAAACGTTGGTTTTGGTTGAGATAAAAAAATCAAACCTTACATAGAAAGAACAATTAATTGAAAGAAGGAACTTGGTCTATTGACCACTAAAACGTAAATGGCTTGCATAAAAAGATTAATTAATTAAAAGAAGTAATTTGGTCAATAGACCACTAAATACGATGTATTTTCATAATTTTAAATTATATTCATAACATACCTGCTGTAAACATCTTTTGGTTTAAAGTTTTAAACTTAGTGGAGTTCCAATATTCATGGAGGTCAGTAGATAGGTGAAGAAAGGAAAAGACTAATTGTTGGGTTCACCAAGCTTTCGGCAACTTGTAGTGCCATCAGCAGGGCTTCGACAAGAGTGCAGAAAACGATTAACATGGTAAAACTATAGTATGGACGTCTTGGGTTTAAGATTATGATGTACATGGCCAGCAAATTACATTAAACATGGTGAAAACAGTCATCTCGCTAATAAAAGCCATATTATTGTGGTTTCAGCAATTTTGTTCTGACTAGCAATTTTCTTATAAGTAACATTTATTAACAAAGAGTATTTTGACTAGAATTATAGCTATTTATAAAGACTGTACATAGGATTAAAATTAATGGGAGAGAGAGAGAGAGCGACGAACACCATCGCCTCAGGTCCTCCAACCTGAGATTACCTCATATTTTGAACTTAGAGTTTTTTTGTTGTTTGTTTTTGTACAGTTTCAATTGTGGTATTCTAGACAGTTATAGCCACACCTGAGTTTTTAATTTTTGAAGGAAAAACGGTGTTATTGAAATGTTGAAAGTAGATGTCTGAGCAGTTGTTGAACCCAGCAGTGGTAATCGGTCGTCAAAACCCATTTTGAACGTGGGTTTTTGATTGGCTTATTTATGTGGCCTTTAAACGATCATCACCCCTGCCCATAGCGTGCATTTATTAAGTTATCTAACAACATTTTCCCCTTCTACCATAACAAATGCTCTCCTCTCTAATGCCGCCTGTGCCTGTTGTATTGTCATTCTAGGGATTTCGTGTTGTGAATGGGATGTGGGAAGAACAATCAACAAGAGTGGCGGACGTGCTCTTATATGTTTTCATAAAGGGCGGAATTGAAAAATGAGCCACCGTGCTTGCAGGTGGACCGCACGTTCCTGAAATTGCCGGCCATTTCAGACGCAATTTGTTTGCGTGTGTGTGTGTCATATATAAACAAACATATATATTTATTTATTTATATTTGTACTTATTTATGTGTGTCAGTGTATATCTTTATATTAGTAATATATAAAAGTTTCTCGTTATCTGAGCCCGGGATTGTCTTATGACTTCGATACGGACAAGGCGGGAAATGTAAATTGACGTCGAGAGGGAATATAATGACGTCTCGTTTACATAATTCCCCACTCTGGGTTTCATCCTTGATTCGAGAACCCTCTCATTTCATTGCTGGCAACTTGTCGAGTACACGTCAAGACGTGGTAATGGAAATATTTGTTTTCCAATTAGAACACAATGGGGAACGGTATAATTGTTACTGGCCGGCTCGATTGATTTATTAACTTTCGCAACTCCGCCGATGCGATCATATTGAACTTCCCCCATCCACGATAAATCATCCTCTTGCGGATGTTTCCACTTCCTAATTCACGAAGAGCTATGATAAGGACTGCGCTGATACGAGAAAGCCTACTATTACCAAGGAATTTCAATAATCGAACATAAACTAATTCTGCGTTCTTAGTCTAAACAAACTAAATACTTGGAAAAAAAAACAATCCAGAAAAAATAATATAATTGCTTAGTGTAACGATGAACTAGATTATCGACGTGCTGGATACAAGAAGTCTTTTCAGAGCATCTTCGGAAGAGGTCAAAACAGAGAAAACTTCCTTACTGTTTTCGCCGAGCTTTCGACAGTTTTATACAGACATCTTTAGGGCCTGTTTTATTATATAAACAAACAATTAAAACATGAAAAAACAATAATTACAACAATAATTGGATATCTTACTTTAAACCTTTAATAGGGAATTAAACAACATGGTGTTTTGGGCACAGAAGTACATTATGTTTTTTGGGGCTCAGCATCTAAACATTAATTTAAATTGAATACATTAATAATTAAAAATTATAGCTAAAATTACAGCAAAAATAAAAATTAAAAACGTGGTCGAGAAAGGTTACCTCATATAAGTCTAAAGAACCAATAAAATCCTCCTTTTTTTAGTTTTTCAGGTACATGTGATCACAGTGCGTTTCTTAAATATATAATACATATACAATTAACTTATTTTAAAATTTAAATAACAATACAGTAGGATCACAGATCAAATCAATAAAAACCGATAAAAACAAACTCTCTACGACGAGGGGAAACAAAGGCTACGGGTTACAATCGTTGTATTCGTTTAGGAGGCCTGCAAAGACCGAAATGGATCCCAACCTATCAGTTTGTAGATTACAAGTATTTGGGGTGACACTGATATATACTTTCTCGGTCATTGAATACAGGATTTCTTAGCAAAGGAGGGAAAGGAGAACATCGCCCTAGTGGCGGATTTTGTTAACTAGGAGAGAAAAAAACGATTGTATCCCGTAGCCTTTGTTTCCCCTCGTCGTAGAGAGTTTGTTTTTATCGGTTTTTATTGATTTGATCTGTGATCCTACTGTATTGTTATTTAAATTTTAAAATAAGTTAATTGTATCTGTAAGTTACGCCTGCACGAAACCACCAATTCAGCAACAAATGATTCTTCCCCTACAATAATTCCGAGAATATATTATAAGCACAAAATGTAGATTGTATTGTAATACCCCCTCTTAGGCAGATCCACTCTGGACTCCGAACAGTACATATATATATATGTATTATCATATATATATATGATAATACATATATATATATGATATTATCTATCTATAGATCTATTATCTATCTATTATCTATCTATTATCTATATATAGATCTATTATCTATATATAGATATTATCATATATATATATGTACTGTTCGGAGTCCAGAGTGGATCTGCCTAAGAGGGGGTATTACAATACAATCTACAATAATATATATATAGTTAAGAAACGCAATCTAATATATATATATATAGTTAAGAAACGCACTGTGATCACATGTACCTGAAAAACTAAAAACAGGAGGATTTTATTGGTTCTTTAGACTTATATGAGGTAACCTTTCTCGATCACGTTTTTAATTTTTATTTTTGCTGTAATTTTAGCTATAATTTTTAATTATTAATGTAGTCAATTTAAATTAATGTTTAGATGCTGAGCCCCAAAAAACATAATGTACTTCTGTGCCCAAAACACCATGTTGTTTAATTCCCTATTAAGGTTTAAAGTAAGATATTCAATTATTGTTGTAATTATTGTTTTTTCATGTTTTAATTGTTTGTTTATATGATAATAAAACAGGCCCTGAAGATGACTGTATAAAATTGTCGATATCTCGGCGAAAACCGTAAGGAAGTTTTCTCTGTTTTGACCTCTTCCGAAGATCCTCTGAAAAGACTGATTGCCTAGTGTACAAGTGTCGTTGATCATCCTGGACTTCTTAGATTGATGATTGAGACTCTTTTAGGGATATTATCATTTTTTGTATTAAGTTAGGGTATAGGAAGGGCGAGAACATGAAACTTAGTGCCGAAACTTTCAATAAAGACCATATTTTAGATAGTAGCGGTATTCATGATGTTTGTATGATGTTAACTCGTATTAACTCGAGCAGAGAAATGTCCAGTAAGATCGTGATCAAAAGTCCTCAGACAAGTCGTCAAACCCTCCCACTACGTCACTAACTTCACTATCCATAACGAATTCCTTTTGTAAACGAACTGAACCATTCCCGATTCGAAATGTTTCACCCTAACCTCTCGATTCATCCTAATCCATTGCTCGAACCCTGTCTACACATTCTCACCCACATCTTGGCATGTGTATTTCGGGTGCAACGCTAGCTTTAGCGTTAGTGATGTGATCCTGTGAAAAAACGGTTAGTGATCACAGTTGTAAAATGTACAAGTAATGGTACAAATAAAATAATAATAAAAAATTAGAAAGAAAATAAAACGGACCAACAGTTCGGCATTACACATACGTTGTGCGGGGTTAGCATTCTTTTCTAAGTCGTTATGTAAAATTCATAATAATAGGTGTATTCACGATGTTCGATCGAATACGTATTCTCAAAGACAAAAAACCGGACACTAGTATTTTGTTGTTTATTATAAACTATAGGTGTATTCACGATGTTTGTAAGATGTTAACTCGCGTTAACTCGAATAGTGATGGTTCGGGATGTCTTACTTTACTGATAAGTCCAGTAAGATCGTGAACGTCCTCTTCTTTCATTAGCATGTTAAACGTTAATTTTTCCGCAATGCTTCGCGTGGCGATTGGTAGAACCAAAAAACAGCTGTTAAATTCATGGCTGCCATGTTGGTTACCTATGCCCTAACGGATAACAAAGTGACTACATTTTCGACCTAAGATTGACTCTGTCCTGTTAGATAGCCGAATCTTACAAGTCTACGTCATCATTTTTCTCGATCCAACAGGACCTAACAGGGTTAACACAAAGATCGTGAATACCCCTAGTAATGTCAACGTTTCGTTTAAAACGGTAACGCCCCTGGTATTGAATTTTTTAAAAATTCACCTCCCCTCAGAGTTTTCAAGAAAAGATACTTACAGTTTTATATTTCTGCAGATATGCCTAATAAATTTAATGACTCTATAATTGTCCCCTTACAAAAAAAAGGCGGCACAACGCAGATATCAAACTATGTATAGGGGCATATCCTCTACAGATGTCGTATGTGAGGTTAAATCCCGTACGTCTGTCTTAAATCCTGAAGTCTTCAGAGTAGAAATTAATTTCTGCCGGTTGACTTGAAGAACTTGAGAGTTGTTTTTCGTGGAATACTGGGGAGTATAGGAATATTCTCTTTAGTGGTTTATCCCCAATACCGCGTTCTATGATTTTTATATGTTCTTCAGAGATTAAAGTTGCTAGATATGGTTTATTTGTCAAATCCGTTTCGTAAATATAGCATGTGCAATTGTAAGTGAAAGGTGAAGTTTTAAAACTGGTACTCCAAGCAAATATGTAAATATGGACTTAAAATAAATAAATAAAAAATGTCCGTTCCAGGTAGTTTTCTGAAGTTTGTAAAATTGTGTAGCCGCCAAATTTGATACTGCAAGTTCACTTCGCATAGAGAATTTTTGTGAATTAGTAAATCAAAGCAACATATCCGGATGCAGTTTTTTGTGTACAAGTAAATTTTAGAGGGGTTATTTCTGATTTTTGCAAAGGATCGTTACTTTACCTATTAAAAATATTAAAGTTTAGAACCTGAAGGAAAAACCTCGGTATTACTTTGCATGCTTTTTTTTCCTCCTCTTAAACAAGAAGTTGCACACAAAAATATTATCGACGGAAGGAAAACAACGGTTATTATACATAATATGAAACGCGTATCCCTTTGATGTGCTCAGCCGGCTAATATTCAAAGGAAAATAAATTATTAAACTAAAAAAGAGGGAAAAATCACTTGTCAAAGGCTACTTTGGTTTTGATCTTTGGCTTTGTGATCACTGACCCTTTTCATTTAAGGGCAATTTACCGGACTGGAAAATATAAAGTACGAAAAAAGGGAGGGGAAAAGCTATACCGTTTTACCTGCGGTATATGAGTAAAAGGTTTTCCTTACGTCTCAGTCGATTCCTGAGGAAGGGAATCACCGAGAATAATTGATATCTTTTACGTGAGAAAAAGGACCAATATTGTTTCTATTAATTGATAAAAATTTGCCAAATAATTGAAACTTTCTAGACATTGGCAATTTTTACAACGTTTAGTACGCTTTTGAATGGTATGTTTGGTTGGATCAGTACATTCTTTTTTCGATGTATGGTAGATCAAGACCTCAAAAAACATGTATCACGATAACAATCAAATAAAAACCAAAGATTATTATGCGGGGTTTTATTTGAAGTAATCATCCTTATTAATCAGCCAACAACCACACCAGACTACAAAGGTAAAGAATGACAGCGCCGTCAAAAACATTTCTGACATCCAAAAATAAACGCAACGCATGATTGCTTGCATCAATTTGCCTCCATATTAATTTGGTAACATCAAACAAAGCGTTTGAAGTAGAGAAATCCGATCTAAAACTATCCTGATTAGCAGATAATATTTTATTATTCCATTTATGTTTTATTGGTCAATTAACCAAGTTACTTCTTTCAATTAATTATTCTTTTAATATACGGTTTTGGTTGAGATAATATCTTCCCGTGGCCACTTCATAAGTCGCTGATCCATCCAAGTCACGGTAGCTCAAGTGGTAGAGCAGCGGCATATAGCCGAAGGTCGTGGGTTCGAATCCCGCTCGTGACGCTGACTTTTTTATCTCAACCAAAACCTTTCATAAAAAGAATAATATTTCATTATATTCAAAATCGATGCAAGTTTAATGCATTTTAAATACTTTGGATAATGATGGATAGTGAAATAGTTCTGTAATCTCTTGATACGTTTACCCACTTTTCAATAACGGTTGTGAGGACTGTTGTAAGGGTCTGATAAAAATTATACAGAAAGAAAAACAGAGCCTGTCTATATTTATCAAACAACAAAAAATTCTTTAAACTAAAAAACTACATTCTTCTTCTCCACGATATTTAAAAATACATTTATTAAACAAAATGTGATCTTGTAAAAACAAAGAGAAAATTAAATGAGAAAACAGATTGGAGAAATTAAAAATAAATATTTAAATATTTTATAAGTAACACCTTTTTCGAGTCTTACACATGGACCTTTATGGATGACATTTTATTGTTTTAATGTGTATGTTGTTGTTTTATATATTTATGCACTTATAAAGTGTTATAACTAAAATTTACCTAATACAATTATAGGCATACTTGTAATTAAATCATTATTGAATTGCATGAATATTGTCTTCCATTTTTACTTATTTTCTTTTGTTAAAGAGGGTATTTTATATGAACCCTCGGAGTGCCAATGTTTTTGAAAAAACCTATCAGCAAAAATTTCGTTTGTGAAAAAACTCTTATCAATGTGTTTTAAAGGAGTATGCGAATTTCACTTCATTGTATGTAACCAATCATCAAAAATATCATTGTCAGTATAGAGATTTATTTTTTGGAACTATCTAAGTATGGGTTTAGATATTTCAGATTTTGTAATGAGAGTGAGGAAAATCGAGTTATAATTTCTATTGTCTATTCAATTATGTATATATATAACAGATCCGTGACTGACTGACAGACAAAGCCCAGACCAAACCGCTGGATCTACAGCTGAAATTTTGACAGTGTATTCCTATAATAACATGGATACCTAAGAAAGGATTTTTTACAATTCCATGCCTAAGGGGATCATACGAATGGTAAGGCGTCAGACTCTCGGCTAGTAGATCCCGCGGTCGTAGGTTCGAATCCCACCGTCGTCTATGGATTTTTCCAAGTCATAAAACGAGGGTTGGCCGCAATGAAAGTTGACACGTTACTCGTCAATGGTCCGGCGGAATTGAGTCTCACTGACCCTGAATTTGATCCCGGCCTCGTTTGAAATTTAGTTAGGAAGAACCCCGACACACGGGAGCTCAATTTACACAGGTACAATAAGCTGTAAAGCTGCGGTGCTCTGGGGAATTCATCCAGTTCCTGGTATCCATAATCGATAAAATAAATAAGTGTGTGGTGTTTAGTGACCGTCAACATCCGATATACATAAACATAAAACGAATTGGCATTGGCACTCTCAACACGACACGCAATGATGACCCATCTACACTTAGAGTGAGTGCAAATACTTTGATTGAATCTAAAATTTCTAGCATTGTATAAATTCACCTTTTTCACATCCTACTTGAATTTGTAATGTTTAAACAATGTTTATAAATCCCAGGCCCTAAAGATGATCTCAATAAAGATCGAAAAGTTAGCACGATAAAGAAAATGTTTTTCTAAAACGTACGTCACACCAGACCTCATCTCACGATCTCCGGATAATCAAAATAAATAAGTAAGAAATTGAATGTTATTAGAATTTTTTGTTTTTTAAAAAAGTTTTTTCTTTTTCTTAGCAGAATTAAGAATTTTGTCAGTAATTCAATTTTAACCTATTAGGGCTATGTAAAAAATTTTTATTTATAGAGTTTTTAATTTACTTAAAATAATAATATAAACTTAACGGATGACAGGCATGACACAAAGGAAAAATCAACTGCGATATTGAATTACTGACAAAATTCCTAATTCTACTACGAAAAAAAATTTAAAAACTCATAAAATTTTAACATTCAATTTACTAATTATTTATTTTGATTATTCGGAGATCATGAGATGAGTTCTGGTGTGACGTAGGTTTTAGAAAAACATTTTCTTTATCGTGCCAACGTTTCGATCTTTATTGAGATCTTCTTCAGGGCCTTAAGACACATTTCTCTATTAAATTGGTTTATTCGCGTTAATTAGAAAGAAAAAAGTTTTATTTTACAATATGTAAATTTTTGCAATAGAAGCTGGAAATTATAATATTTTAATTAAAATACATATGAAGTTATGTATGTTAATTTTATTTGTTTTAAAGCTTCTTACTTTGCATGGGGCTCACTTGTTGAAGAGAAACGGAAGGGCATAAGTGCTGAATACATCACACACCTGGATAACACCCTCTTGAATGCTAGAGGCCGGGAAAGAATTTGTTTGCCCCAATTCTCTTTCAGGGCTCTTCCCTCGATGGTTTTCAATTGACGTATACGAGGCTGCCGGGATTTACTTTAACTTGGGGAACTCGAGTTTGGATTGTAACGTATTACACGTTGGCCCACCTAAATTGTCTGGAAGGGTCCTACAAGAAAATTGGACCCCTGTTCCACTCCTCAGTGTTATTAATATATAGCTCTGCTGGGGCTCAGGAACTTGTTCTTGTTATCATCTCCGAAGCACGTCGCAAAAATAATAACGAGAAAACCACTCGTCCAACGAGTTTTGAAAATTAACGTTTTGATTATGACGATAACAATTAACCCCAAGCCCCACTTTTAATTTTACTATTAAACCATATTGACTGCTCTTAATACTGTTATATTTTAAAATTAAATCCATTATATTTCGTGAACCGATTGACCAAATAACTTCTTTCAATTAATTAATCTGTATGTAAGGTATTGGTCGAAATGGAAAAGTTAGTGTCACGAGCGAGATTCGTACCCACGACCTTCGGCTAAATACGCCGCTGTTCTATCACTTGAGCTATCGTGACTTCGACCAATTTTCATTTCAACCAATACCTTACAGAAAGATTAATTAATTGAAAGAAGTAATTCGGTCAATCAGACCACGAAATATAATGGATTTAATAATTAAAACTAAGTATATCTTCACTAAAGCTCTCCGTGGCCATTTCATTTGTCGCCGAGAATCGAATCCTGATTACGACATTTGAAAAATGGCAAAAAAGGAGGGAAAATTCGAAGGGTTGTAGGTTGATATGGAAATTGGTGTCCGAGTGGATCGAAGTCACGATAGCTCAAGTGGTAGAGCAGCGGCATATTTAGCCGAGTGTCGTGGGTTCGAATCTCGCTCGTGACACTAGCTTTTTCTTTTCAACCAATATCTTTCATAAAGATTAATTTATTTTTAATAATTTGGTTTTTTCTTACTTTTAATTAAAGGTTTTCTTGAATCCCGATTACTAAGAATGTTTGGTGTTCATGGGAATTCGTATATCCTACTGTGATCTTGCATAGTACTGAAGATGGCGAAGTACCGAATCTCATCACAATCAAAGAGAAGGATCGAAATGTCACAGGTTGATGTTGTTTCTGCTCTCTTTTGGCAGTTGAAACGATTTTCTGAATTATCTCAACTTATAATTATGGAGCAATCTGACTTTATTGTGACAGCACTTGAATTCCCCTTCAGCCCCTCATTAAATTCAAACTGAGTTTCAACTAATAAATGCTTAACGATTTACAACCGGCCACATCCTGTAATTAGCCACCGAAAATCGACACGAATCATATGGCATTTCCAAATAATTTAATCGTTCGCAAGAGTCTAACGTAAACTGCGCAAAAATGAATAGGGACATTAGTAATTTATTCTTATGCTATTAATTTTAATTAAATTAACCGATATATTCTTGTTAGTTGGATAAAACAAAACATAAAATACAAAAAAAAATTGTTACTCCTCATTTGTAATAATGCATTTACTTAAGAATAGTAAACATGAAGATTACACATTTTGTAAACAAACACTTTTTTCGTCATGTCTCCATTTTAATTTAGTTGAATTCTCTTTAATTATGGAAAGACATCCTCTTGAACCAGAAGTTCGCAATATTATTGTGATAATGAGTCATCGAGGTCACCGGCAGCTGGATATTGCAGAGGCAGTTGGCGTTTCTCAGAGCGTGGTCGCTCTAGCGCCTAAAGAAAACAAGAAATATGCTGCTTCGACTTTAACATATCATTTTCTAATTGTTTAATACAATTAATATTATTACATAAAATTTCACTATCACTTTTTTGTTTTGTTTATATATTAATTTTTCAAGAAATCTACAAATTTACCTGAAGTTTACAACACACTGAACGTTTTCGCTGCAGTTTATTGAAAATTAATAACAAATCTTCTTTTCATTTTTTAAGGGTTTATGACTTACATATTTTGCCAGGACAGAGTACGTTTGTATATATATATATATATATAATATTTTTTGGGGGAGAAAGGGTGTGGGCGAAAGAAAATTCAAGGGGCGAAGGTGAGAATCGAATGTAATACCAGGAGGGCTGATATGCTGACCCCTCGGCTATCGCGGTCGCCCAGCTTAATTTTGGAATAGGCAAGATTGAAATTAAAGTAATCATATTAAAAATATAAGGATTAGTCTATTAATCTATTTAATACTTGTATGACAATTTATTTGAAATATTCACCTATTCATTTGTTCATCGCTAAGAAATCTTTTCAACATATCATAAAGCCGGGAACTTACCGGATGCAACGCCAAGCGACGCTACCCGACGCAAATCCAAAGCCCATTTTTCCATAAGCTTGTATTACCCCCGTGGATATCTGCCCGATGCTATGCTACCCTACTCTACGCTCTGGGATCCCCACGGTCCAAATTTTCGTCAGTACAGTCGAAGACAAAGAAGCGGACACTCATATTTTAATCAAACTACATGTATTATTATCGTTAAATTAATTACAGCTTACTTATTTTAATATAAACCAAATTAACCGAGATCAAAAATGTATTAGCTTTTATTTAAAAAAATTAATTTTAATGGTTTGGTAGAAAATTTATCAAAACACCGAAATACCATTTTTTTGATATAATGAAGTTAACTAACAATTTATTATAGGCGGGATTTAGACATCGCGTAGACCGGATCAACTCTCTTATCTAATGTTTGTTTACTGCTCGACTTCTACTTTCGTTAAAACAGGGAGTATTAACTAATTTTCTTCTTTTTTTTTATTTTAAATTATTATTTAATAGAAGATATAATTTTCTTTTCTCTTTTAAATATTTTAAATTTTGATGAGTGAGGTCAGCGGTGGGGTGGGAGCCCCTGATCAACATGCAAATTATGCCATTCATTATGAAAAAATGGATGAATTTTCTGTGGATAATGTTAAATCAAATTTTTTGAAAAGACCAAATGATTCCACTTTATTTCAATTTAATAAAATTTCTATAATGAGTAAAGAAGAAGGGAAAATGAATAATGAAGAAAACTATAACAAAAAAAGGTTGGCCAGGCTTGAAATTTTAAAAAAGAATAGGTACAAACCGAGTGATACAGGCCCCTTTTAGCGAAAAGGTAAAGTACCTAGGCATAGTTTTGGGAGAAAGTCTAAGTCCTACACACCATGCCATCAAGATCAGAGAAATGACGTGATGCGTCTTCTCGAAACTAAGCTCGATCGCGAAATCAAAATGGGGGCTGAGTCCAAGGGCGCTTACAAAAGCGTATACCTGCCCATTGCCACGTACGGAGGAGCAGCTTGGGGAACAAAATTGCAAAGCAGGAGTAGAAGCATCCTCGAGCAGAGTCAAAGAATAGCGCTCCTGAGAACGACTAAAGCTTATAGGACAGCCCCTACTCACGCCCTCCAAGTCCTTGCTTCCGCTGCACCAATAGATTGCAATCCGGCAGCTAAGAGATGGAAAGGAGCCAACAATTTTACATACGTAAAATGGGGGTAATCCGCAACGTCTCTACCGAAATCAGTGAGAGATTCTTGAAGTAGTTGTATCTCCAATTAAGGTTATTAGTATTAGGAGGGTCACCAAACGCATCTTTGATGACCAGGGGAAGTCAAAAAATTTTCAAACAGGCACATGTAGCCTGACTTTCGATGCTCAGATATTGCCAGAAACAGTCAATGTATACGGTATGCTGTGAAAAGTTGATCTTACGTGGCTCCGATCAAACAATGCTATAATTGCCTTCGATTCAATCACGTAAAAATGCAATGTAGAGGTCAAAGACGGTGCATCAACTGTAGTCAACCCCATCCGGAAGAAAAATGCACCCAAGAGGAATACTGCCTTCATTGTTCGGGAAAACATCGTCCAAACGATCGCCAATACCCTGCCTATAAGAAATTAATAGAGGAATAAAAAGCAAAAACTCTTTCAAGCGCTTTGTATTCTAATATTGTCTTGTCGAATAGATTTAATTTATTGGAATGTAAAGCGGACTTTCCAGATATTGAGAGCCCTTCTGCTACTTCTAGACCACTCAATTCTGTACCCAGAAAAGTCCCAAAGTCTCAGCTTACAACCAGGCTTACCCCTAAAATAAGATTCCATTGTCCAACTCCCATATCAAACGAGGAAATTCCGAAATTCGTGGGCAGTGCTAGTCCTCCATTTGATATGCCACTAAAAAGGAAACTTACACTAAATAGAAACGAAACCTCCAGAACCCTCCACCATCTCATACGGAGACGAATTTAAGTAAACCTGGAGATATTTCATCCCGAATTGAACTTATAAGTAATTAATTAACGACAGTAGTAAGGAAACTTTCATAGATCCCCAGAACACGTTACGGGACTTAATTTGCGGACTAAACAACTTGATAATTAGAATGAATGAGAACTCACAACTTCACAATAATTAAATCTTTGCTCTTTACACGATCATAATAAGATAAAAACTCTTTCTCTCTTAATATCGATGAGTAAATCAAAAAAACACAATATTAGCTTTTTTCAATGGAATGAAAGATCTCTTCTTCCAAAAAAAAGGTAACCATGAACATCTTTTGAATACAATGACTCTCTGAAACCTGGCTCAACTCAAATAAATTATGTAAATTTTCTAACTATAACTTTATTCGATTAGACAGAGACGAGTATGGAGGAGTTGGTATACTAATTCAAAAGGGTATATGCTATAAAAATTTGGATCTCATTCAGCCATTCAACAAGTGGGCGGTTGGTATACAACTATTTACTCCTAATCTTTCAAAATTGACTGTTGTTTCTCTGTATAGAAATCCCTCCATACATACAGCTTCTAGGCAATGGACTAAATTCTTCAAATCATTACCTCGGCCATTTTTGTTTGGCGGTGACTTTAATGTACATCATAATATTTTTGGTTCAGATTGGACTGATCCCCAAGGGGAAGAATTGTTGGACTCTATAGAGTCAAACGGATACATGAATGACGGTACCCCCACAAAAATTATCTTCCAAGAGAACATAGGTTTTCAGCTGTAGATATTACAGTTGTCTCCCCGGAAATATAC
Source organism: Cimex lectularius (assembly GCF_000648675.2). Lineage (NCBI taxonomy): Eukaryota > Metazoa > Arthropoda > Insecta > Hemiptera > Cimicidae > Cimex > Cimex lectularius. The sequence goes on along the minus strand of NW_019392897.1, from coordinate 324,336 downwards.
CGTATACTGAATTAGAAAGTTTTAGATGATCCCATGGGATTCGATCATTTTCCTATCTATTTCTCTTCTTCTTCAATCACAACTTGTACAGCCGTCTACACTGAACAAAAATGGAACATAAAGAAAGCAGATTGGGATGCATACAATGGGAAACCAAAAGCAGGGAAATGAACGATTCCGTGGATTATGAATCTTTCTGCTCGATTTGGACAGAGGTTTGCGAAAAGAGTATCCCCATTAAGAGGATTCCCTGTGGTCCTAAGATTTTTAAAGGCAAAAGTTGGTGGAATTCTGAATGTGCCTCTGCTGTGACCAAACGTAAGGAAGCATTTAAACAGTATAAAGCTTTTCCCTCGTTAGAAAATTACGAAGTATACAAATCCTCCAACAATGAAGCTCAAGACATAATCAGAGCGGCGAAAGCTTAACTCTTGGAAAACATTTTGTTCCTCTTTCAACCACTCAACCCCAATTCAAACGATTTGGAAAAAATTAAAAATAATTAAAAATGTTCCAACTCCCTCGACTCTAATACTCGGCCCAGGAAGAAACTATCAACAATTTATGCCCTTCCGGTCCCAGTAATAATCTGCCAGTCTCTTATGGTCATCAATGGGACAACCCTTGGTTAGCTGACCCCTTCTCTTTTGTTGATAGATCAATTAAAAAATCTAATAACAGCGCTTCTGGGATAGATAAAATTCATTATAGTATGATCAGTAAATTCCCACAGTCTGTCAAAAAGTTTCTTTTAAATTTATAAAACAAATTTTGGACCAGCAGTAAGCCTCCAAACTCATGGAGAGACACGTTAGTTGTTTTAGTCAGGAAGGCTGGTAGGCCATTGGACTCTCCGAACTCGTACCGACCTATTTCGCTTATGTCATGCGTACTAAAAACCTACGAGAGGATGATAAAGGCGCGTCTGGAATGGTCCCTAGAACATAATCAGCAGCTCCCCCAATCTCAATTTGGATTTAGGAAAAATAAATCTGTTTTTGATGCACATCTTTCTTTAATCTTGGATGTTTACATTGCATTAACCAAAAATAAGAGTGTTCTGGGCTTTTTTCTCGAATAAATGGAGCCTATGATAATATTAATGTACAAGGGGAAATTTTGAGCCCTCTGTTGTATGCCATTTATGTGGCCGATTTGGTCGACATTCTGCCAGAAGAGATAAAAATCATCCAATATGCTGACGATATCTGCATTTATACCATCTCCGACTCAATAACAGAGTGTCTGGCGAAAATGCGAAGGTTTGTCGGGGTTTTGTCGATTTGGTTAAGGGAAAAAGGCCTAGACGTTTCTGAGTCTAAATCAGTACTCTGCCCCTTCACAAGGAAACGAAGAATTGGATTGCCTGAAAGAGTTAATGTGGTGGAAGTTTCTTTCCCCGTGAATTGTAATGTGAGGTTTTTGGGATTACACATTAATAGCAAGTTAACCTGGAATACGCACATAAATAACTTGCTAAATAAATGTGACAAACTCTACAACATACTCCGTAGTTTTACTGGTGCTCGGTGGGGTGCTGATCCCTCAATCGGCCTTCTATTTTACAGGTCCACAATAAGAGCTGTAATCGATTTCGGGTCAGTGTTGTACGCTCAAGCCTCAGACTCAATGTTGGGTAAAATAGATACGTTCGTTAACAAATGTCTCCGACGTATCCTCGGTAGCCTTCCGAGCACTCCTCTGGTGGTCTTGTCGGCTGAAGCTTGTGAACCTCCTCTGAAATGCAGGAGGATTAAGCTCAGTACAAATAAAATCATAGACCTACATCATAAGGAAAGCTCGCTAGTTCCAAAAATCTGTTATTTGGCTCAGTTGGTTAACACGGAAAAGTACTGGCTTAAAAAGAAATCGCCCCCGATTGTGTCAACCTTTCTTTCCTCAATCCCAGACCTTTACCGGGTGTTCAAAAGTAGAATTCCTCCAATATACAAGATAAGCTATGAAGCTATGATTAGGAAACCTTCCAATGTTCTGAAAGATGATTTTTCGGGTTATCCTGCACAAGTAGCAAATAAACTATTTCAAGAAGTAATAAACAATAAATTTCCCACTTCCGTCTTGTATTCACGGATGGGTCCGTCCTTGGAGGCAGAGTGGGTTGTGCCTATTACGATTCTTAATCACACCACTTCAAGAAGTTCTCTATCCCAGACCCCTGTTCCGTATACTCTGCAGAAACCTTTGCCTTAAGCAAAGCGTTAGACTACATACGGTGCTCAAAAGAGATTTCTAAAAGCTGCATTTTTACGGACAATTAGAGCGCGATAATTCAGTTAAAGAATGTGCAAAGCTCCAAATGTGACTACTTAATATCCGAAGTACTTAATAAAAGTCTAGATCTCAAACAAAAGGGTAAAAGGTGGTTTTCTGTTGGATTCGAGGACATGCCCTATAAAATTATTTAATTATGATGGTTAGGCAGAAAATTTATCAAAACACCGGAATAACTTTATTTAAAACAATTAATTTTAACAAACAATTTAATACATGGTAGTGCTCATAAAATTTAGCTAACAATTTATTACGTGACGCTTTACTTCGCATAGATATGCACACCCTACCAAAACGTGGCATGGCGTCGGGTAGCGTCGCATGGAGTTGCATCGGGTAAATAAGTGTGTTCCCGGCTTAATTGTTAACAATTATGTAAGGTATTTATTGAAATGAAAAAGTTAGTGACACGAGCGTTATTCGAACCCACGACCTTCGGCTCAATACCCCGCTGCTCTAACCACTTGAGCTATCGTGACACATTGCCGTGCATACATCGAAGGTCGGTTCAAATCCCGCTCATGATACTAACTTTTTCATTTCGACCAATACCTTACATAAAGATTAATTAATTGAAAAAAGGTATTTGAAAAAAGGTATTTGGTCAATCGGATCACGAAATATAACGGATTGTTAACAACGTGCAATAGTATTGGAATTTTTTGCGTTTAAAAGATTCATAAGGAATCAACTATACAATAAATACAGGATGTTGTTTTATCGTTTAATAAAAATCGATATGTATTGGAGAGTTTTTATTTTCCATGTTTCTTGCGATTTAGATAGGCATGTAACTGGGGCAGCATAAAACACCCAATGCCTAGGAAATTTTTGGATAGGAAATGCTAATTCTTCAATTCCTTCTTGATGGGTCATAGTCGGCGGTGGCGGCGAGGGAGACGGAATTAAGAAATATGTAAATAGCCAAACCATCAGGCACTTTGCTTGATTAAATTCCCTGAACAGAATATTTTAATAACGTTTACATTCGTATAACATTTGCATTTAAATAGTTGACGCTAAATTAAAGGATGCAACATCCTGAATTCGATTAATATGGTACTGAGAGCAATTTGGCAATGTTTTTATTGTGAACTCACCATTTAAATATAAAATACATACAACAATATAGATTTTTTCGTATCTTCTTAAAATTGTTGACTTCTTTATGGGATGTCTTCGGGTAACGAACCTGTAGTTTTCCGTTTCCGATCAACTTACAATTAGACTGTCTATCCTAGCTGTTTTGATCTGACAGATGGGTTTGGGTTTTTCATGGGACATAATATTTTTCCTCGACATCCCGTTAGAATAAAGTACATTCATAATATTTTTTGTTGCCTATTTGTATGGAACACTTTTTTTTATTATTATTGGCCTTATGATCTTTGCATATTAGCCATGACGAATTCTTATATATGTTGTTCAAATTGGGGGTTATCGGGAAAAAAGGGCCAGAGGCGACAGTGGGAATCGAACCCACGACCGCGGCGTGAGAGTCTCTCATGCTAACCACTCGGCTACCGCGGTTCTCCGTATGGAACACTTACTAGTGAAAATGGCCTGGGACAACTAAACCATCCAGTCTTTCGAGGGAATGTAGTTCAAGGTGCCTGCTTCATCTTCAGCCACTCCAAGTTTTCGAGGGTACCCTAGTTTAAACTTTAAAATACATAACTTACATTCCCGACACAACCCGTATAAAGATTTCGTACAAAATTCCATCAAGTTATTATTTTATTTCGTACCGGATGTGAATGCGATTTGGCGTGAGACTTGAACGAATTGAAATGTGGTATTGTCATTAAAAGTTACAGCAGACATAGATTAATTAATTCACTAGGGCCCGTTTCTTGAATTGGAAAAAAATAGGCAGAATTCTACAACGCTTGATGGTATCACATATCATACCAGAATGCTAGGTTGTCCTCGATCGATAAGAGCGACACCAGGCTTTGATAAATTTCATTGAAAATTAGGTAAGGAGTCACTTAAAGTAAGTCAGATTCACCTGTGTTTCAAGCTCTAGAGAAGAAAAAATCCTGAGAAGCAGTTGTTTCCTACATTGGTGTTTCTATTGTACACGTTTTGGGCTTTTTCACTGGACGTGCATAGCAGTAGAATCCTTGCAAGTTTACAAAACAAACATACATTGTACTTTGATTACCTTCTTCTGTCAGCATCTTTTGTGGTTTAGGTTTGGTTTTTTGGTAGTTTAGCTGACCCTTGTGATCGGTTATTTTTAGTTTTAACTCGGATATCTTCAATGATGTAAAAGACTTGTGATTTATATAAGCTCCATTTTGTACACGTATGTAATACATACAAGTATGTGCAAAATCGAACCTGTGACTTCTCGCAGCCTGCCGGCAATAATTCTTTGTAGTATTCAGAAAAAAATTTATAATATAGACCCGTTACAAGAACATAGCTGAAAATATTTCCGAAGGGGTGGACGAGCTGGCTAAACGATGGGATCATCCCGGAAGAGTATAACCGGAAGTATGGCCGGCTGCCCAGTTCGAGTACTGTTCCCAGTGTCATCCCGGACGTCCCCCAGGCCCGAACGCTTCGAAATTCGTGTATTCCCAGGGGTCGCACCTGGTCAACATTCTAGGATCGTACCCTAAAGTTGATCCTGTTCGGCAAAGAACTATCCGAGCTCCTTTCTTCCAACTTCGGGCGGCAGCACTCCCAGCTGGCAGCAATGCAACGATATCAGTGAGTTGTTTATTTTTGTGTTCTCGAGTATTTTCGCCACTATAATGCCGAAACAATCCTTCCATATTTTAATAAAAATTTTATTCCATGCTTCGTATGGGTGTGCTCGTAGAAAAGGCATCCCCCCATACAGCCATTTTTTGCAAATCTCTATATATGAAACCAAATCAGGTTTGTTTTCAATTTAAAAGTGAAATGTGATACTATACGTATAATTGAACAAATCTGTGCATGAAAAGTTCACAAGAACTGCTTTTAAATTAGCTGCAGTATTCTTCATCTAAATCGAATACATCAGGTTTGTGCGCACATCACAAGTGAAACGAATAACACGGTTAAAGCGGGGAACCCGATGCTACCCGACGCCTTGTCACGTTTTGGTAGGGCGTGCATATCTATGCGACGTCAAGCGCACGCCACAGTCACACAGCGTGTACCACAAATCAATGCATTATTTTTAGCAAAACGATGTAATAAATTGTTAGTTAAACTTTACGAGCACAACGATGTAATAAATTGTTAGTTAAATTTAATTGTTTTAAATAAAGTTAGTCCGGTGTTTTGATAAATTTTCTGCCTAACCATCATAATTAAATAATTTTTATAAAAACTCATGAATTTTTGATATCGTTTAATTTGGTTTACATTAAAATTGTTAGTAAAATTTTATGAGCACAGCCATGTAATAAATTGTTTGTTAAGTTAATTGTTTTAAATAAAGCTATTCCGGTGTTTTGATAAATTGTTTTCCTAATCCTAATTTGGTTTACATTAAAGTAGGATGTTGTAATTAATATAACGACGAAATTAAATATACATAGTTTGTAATAAACTACATATGAGTGTCCAATTCTGAAGCTACTTGACGAAAATGGTGTAATTTTATGAGCAAAACCATGAAATAAATTGTTAGTTAAATTTTATGAGCAAACCCGTGTAATCAATTGTAAGTTAAATTCATTATATCAAAAAATGGTATTCCGGTCAATAATAAATAATAAATTGTTAGGCAAATTCAATTATTTTAAATAAAGTTATTCCGGTGTTTTGATAAATTTTCTGCCAAACAGTTAAAATTAATTTTTTTTAATAAAAACTAATGAATTTTTGATCTCGGCTAATTTGGTTTACATTAAAATAAGTATTATTATTATTATTTTTTTAGGGCGTTTGTAATTAATATAATGACAATAATACATATAGTTTGAAATAAAATATGAGTGTCCGGTTCTTTTGTCTTCGACTGTACTCGATGCTACCCGACGAAAATCTGGACAGTGGGGATCGCATAGCGTCGAGTAGGGTAGCGTTGCGTGGCATCGGGCAGAATGCAATCTTATGGAAAAATGGACTTTGGATTTGAATCGGGTGACTTCGGGTAGCGTTACATAGCATGCATCGGGTAAGTGTGTTCCCCGCTTAATGTTTGTTAGGGCTTTTCTGATAAAACTTCAATCTATTGGGAAAAATAATGATAAAATGAAATTTCAACAAATTCGTTTCTAGTTCAAATGATGAATTGCGATTTGGTTTTCCTAGGTGGCCGTTAAATTAAAGATGGAATTCCCGCTAAAAAATGCAAAATTAAAAAACCTGATGAAACCTGAGGGGAGAAGTTAGCAAACAGGGTTTTAATCCGGCGATTATACGGGTCGAAGCAGATCATCTGGTGTATTTCTGTGTACATTGTTATCAGGATCGCGTGCTCTTCAGCCGGCAGCACTGTCGGCGCTGGGAACTCCACCCCCAATTACCGCGTCATCCTCAGTAACATGCAACCGACAATCCCCTTTACCTACGACACGCCAACATCTCTCCTTTTAACTATAAAATCATTATTATCAATTAGCCGGTCTATTTAGTTTATCGGTGCGACCACATCTTTGTGCCCACGCCCGTTGTTATGCGGAATTTTTTCCGTTTGCAACGTCAATGAGGGTTAAAATTGCTTTAAATCTTTAAATGTTTTAAATTTCAGGCGTCTCAAAGGTGAAGTATTTATAAGTTTGATTTGATTAATTGATGAGCGAGGGGCGTCGGTGGCCGCAACGGTTTAGGCGTTGACACAACGTTCATCATTGTAAGGTAAAGGACCCGGGTTCAAATCCAGCGGCCCCGCATTTGAGCCCGACATACATACAAATGGGCTCTTTTTTAAAAAACACCGGCACTCCGAGGGTTGATAACTTCTGCTATTGGGAACCCTCGTAAAAAAGAGAAAAAAATTGCTGAGCCGATTTGTCACAGACATAGTCGTGAGTTCGGATTCTCAGACTGTTTTCTCGAAATTATCTTACTATTAATTCAAGATATCTATTTCTAAAGGTAGACGATGTAAATTCCCCTTCCAAATCGGATTAATGTCACAGTGATTAAAGTTGTGCAACCGTTTCTAAAATTGCAGATAGTTTCAAAATAAACCATATTCAACCACAGTTTAAGGCGGGCAAATGAAATTTTAAACTTTTTTATATTTATTTATTATTATTTTTGAGAAGGGGTTTGCAACAGCAAAGATCACATCTACCCCCGGTTGCCCGTGTTAAAATAAAAAACTTTTGTAGGCATATTAGGTTCGAATTCAGTGAGGCCGCTAGATTTGAACCAGGGACCCTTACAGTGATGTCTTCGTTCGACATGTTAACATTGCGGACACGCCCCTTCAAACTGTTAAACTCAAACATAAGATCAGATGATTAATCTTTTTATATAAGGTTTTGGTCGAAATGAAAAAGCTAGTGCACGAGCGGGATTCGAACCCACGACCTTCGGCTAAATACGCCGTTGCTCTTGAGTTTGAGCTATCGTGACATCGATCCACTCGGACAACTACCCATCTCAACCTACAACCTTTCGAATTTTCCCTCCTTTTTGCCATTTTTCATTTCAATCAAAACCTTACATAAAAAGATTAATTAATCGAAAGAAGTAATTTGGTCAATAGACTACTAAATATAATGGATTCATAAGATCAGAGTTCTATAGTTGTTACTGGAAGGCCGATTTAAACATTCAGATATCGTGAATTTTTTACCATGTCCAATCGTGGTGTTAGGGAATTTTGAACGGCTGTTACATTGGTTGTGTCCTATGTTTCGAACCTAATTGGACTGTAACATATTTTAACAAGAATTTTTTAGGGATAACAAATGATCTCTAGTCATTTCCCCATCGTGGGGGGTTGCAAAGTCTGGATATTCAAACGACGAGCAAAAAGTTTAATTATCGCATGCCATTCAATGTCAATTACTTATGAGATAGACGGTGATTAATCATTAAAGATTCTTCAAAAGTAAGGTAAAATTTTTATAAGCTATACTATTTTTATGTGTTTAATATGTTCTTTCAACAATTTAATCCAAGGTTCAAAAGTGAGAGATTAATCGTTTATTGAAATGTTGCTTTTGTTAGAATGTCTTATAATTAAAGCTTTTAAGGGATAAATGGAGTTGTTTACAGACGGCGTCAAGCCGGCAATGGAAACTCTATCTCATAATTTACCCCGAGACAACTTCATTCATTTCTCCGAGGGACTATTAATAAACTCGTCTGAACGTTGAAAGTTGAGCTGAAATGGTATATATGTACATTGATGGTCGATTTATTCCCCCAAACACGACCCTTGGAACTAATTTTGTTAAAAAGTTCGAAGGAAAGGAGTGCTGCAAGTGCATACGTTAGAACTGGCATCAAAGAACTACTCTTTCCATACCCTCTTTAACTTTTCAGCTTCTAACTTTTATTATGGAAGCATTGCGGAATACAAAAACAAAGAGTAAAAAGAGAGAAAAATTCATGAAAAGAAAAATAATCGCTAACAATAAATAAATAAATAATATGAATGTTTATCCTTCTAAAACCTTTAATTTGTAGGAGTCCCTGATGTTTTATCTCTTGCCCATTACGGCCTAAACAGATATATTTTTTAAAAACATTCAAAATGTTGTCGAAATAACCAAGTCAATAGAAAAAGTACACTCTTTTTTAGGAATTTGAGTTCATAATCTTCCTCGCAGAAACTTCACTGCTTTTTTGAGACGTTGTTGCATTTTTGAAATAGAATACTACGACCGAGTTAAAGCTTAGGTTCTGAGGCGCGAGTTGCGATTTAGCGAATGAAAACTTCCGATAAGTTCAACTTGATCTCGTGTAGCAATCTTGTTAAAAATTGGTCACAATATGTAGAAATACTTTCCAAAACTAACGAAATATCAAAAAACTTGGAAAAAGTACGTATTTTTACCGGTTTTTCGTGTTTTACCTACCGGTTGAGGCGCGAGTTGCGATTTAGCGAATGAAGCCTTCCGATAAGTTCAACTTGATCTCGTGTAGCAATCTTGTTAAAAATTGATAACAATATGTAGAAATACTTTCTGAAACTAACGAAATATCAAAAGCTGGTAGGTTCTGTTGTCTGTATATTTTGTTGGCAAAGGACACGTTTCTGCCTCAATTTTTCACATTTTCTCGTCACAGGTTTCAGGTCGCAGTGCTTTCTCCTAGGGTAAAAATAGTTAATTTTCATCTGCTTCCACCACTTGTTCGTTTGATATCTAACTGAATACCAAGTTAATATTAACTAAGGGTCTATTTTCACTTTAATACGACTGACTACATAATATAACTGACTAAATTGCACAGGCTGCTCATGTTCCTTGCCCCTCTTAGTCTAAAGGTATGTTAATTAATTATACTTTTTAATCTAAGGTCTGAGTTGGGGGGCCGCGGTAGCCGAGTGGTTAAGGCGTCAGACTCTCGGCTAGTAGACCCCGCGGTCGTGGGATCCCCACCGTCGCCTCTGGACTTTTTCTGACGCCTAAGGGGACTGCTGGCCGCAATTGAAAGAACTTGACACGGCACTCATCAATGGAAGGGGCGGTATCGGATCTCAGACCCTGAATTTGGTCCCAACCCCCTTCAAAAATGAGTTTGCTCAACAACGGGGGCTCAAGTTCACCTTTGTGTTGCGAGCCCTCCCCCAAAAATATGGAGCCAGGGATAAAGTACAATAAGCTGTGCAGCTCAGCTGCAGTGCTCAGGAGGGAACTCCTCCAGTCCCTGGTATCCATTTAAAAAAAAAAGTTGAGATGCAAAAACAAGTGTCACGGGCGTGATTTAAACCCACGATCTTCGGCTCAGATCTTCATTTCAACCAAGACCTTAGGTTAAAAAGTTAATTAATTGAATAATTAATACGGTCAGTTATGGCTACTAAATATATATATATATATGTGTGTGTGTGTGTGTGTGTGTGTGTGTGCGCGCGCGCGTGCGTGCGTGCGTGTGTGTGTATGAATTAGTTTAGTTTTGTGTTGCCTTTGTAAGTTCTCTTTTGTTCTCTTCTTGGTCACTATATGGTGATTATTTCGGATCTCGTTTAATTCGGTTTACATAAAAATAAAATAAGTATGCTGTAATTAATATACGATAAAAATACATATAGTTTGAAATAAACAACAAAATGTGAGCGTCTGGTTTTGTTGGCGTCCCTGAATATATATACACGTGTGTTAATTTTAAAAAAAAGTAACCTTAGGAAGTTCTTAAATTTCTAAATTTGTTGGAATATTTTTTTAAAGTATTTTATTTATTTATTGCTATCTGTACAAAATATACATTGAGCAAATAGTATAGTTATAAACAAATTTGACAGACCTGTCACACCAGGAGGCAGTGGGGAGAGAAACCAACCAGTGCTTGAACTCTCTTTTATTTAAGTGGGTGGGTTCGTTAATTCGGTGGGTTAGATAGAAGGTCACGAGGCCATCGCCGTTTTAAACGGCGCGATGGTTTCTAAGGATGAGACGTTGAGGAAAAAGTTAGGGCTAGTGGCTATATTTAGTTTTGATTTTGGTCCAAATAGGTGTCTTAGTAGTCCATATCTTTTGTTAAGTCTTGCCATTTTTATCTTGTATGTGGGTTCCAAGTAAGTCTACTATCTAAGTAAAGCCCAAGGTAGCGGGGTTGGTTAGATGGTGGTATTATCTTGTTGTAAATGTGCCCTGGTGGATAGGTTTGACGTTTGAGCGTAAACGTAACTTCTTGGCTTTTTTGTTCGTTTAATCTGATCTGCCAAAGATTGCACCAATCGGTAATGAGGTTCAGGTGTTGTTGGAGTGCTTCTGTTACTAGGATAGGATGGATGCGGTGTCGTCCGCGTAGGTTGTGATTTGTGTGTTTGGATGCGTGGGTATGTCAACAGTGTAGATGGTGTAGAGGATTGGGCCTAGGATACTTAATCGTGAAACGCCAGCTTTAATTGGCTTGAAAGGTGAAAAATCGGTGCCGATTCTTACTTTAAACAATCGAGAGAAAGGATTTCACGATAAGTTAGTAGGAATGAGGGGGGATACTTATAGAGGGGTACCATACTCGGTCAAATGCTTCCGGAACGTCCAGAAATACGGTTGAGCAGTATTGTTTGTTTTCTAGAGCCGAGGATATCGTGTCGACTACTATGAAAAAGTGGAATGGAAAGATCGAAACCCAGGTGATTTCGACCTAATGTAGTAATTAATTATTCTTTTCATCTAAGGTTATTGTACCGTAGTAACTAAATTTATTTGACAGACTACCAAAGTAATGAAAGGAATGTTTACTTTGCCTGTAATAGTCATACAAAAGAGTTCATGTTAAGAATAAATGAAACAGTACAAAGATAAAAAGGGAGGTCATCACTTTCATTTAATTAATTTTTTAATGCATGATGTTCTGTTATTATTAGACTTGTACAAAAGCCTTCTAATACCCGTCATTATTAATAAGTAATAAACCAGGGTGAATTTCTTTGCACCAGACTGACGGAAAATAACGCGATGGAGATTACTCCCAGGGGATAGTGCAACCTCTAAATGAAATTAGTCTATTAATGACCGATCTTTTGAGTCAATCGATTGATTGGTTATACATGTATTCCGCCCAGATGCGTGTCTCGGCTTAAAGTTTTGGCCTGTTCTAAGTGTTTTATTTAACGAGAAAATTGAAAGACGGTTGAAAACTCTTTCAGAGCCTTATCGATCCTTGTTAATAGAGTGTGTCTGAGCGTGCTTGCCTCCGAAACTTGATAACACGGCTTGTTATTGAATAGCGACCGTGTGGCAGATAACAGTCCGGCTCGTTAACAACTAGATAAAACATCAACAACACGTAATTAGAGATTTATCCGAGTGGAGCGTCCATTGGGCTAATGATTTTACGACACAAGATTCTCCTTCCGGATTGACAGCCCCTGGGGCCCGCCCCTGATTATCCTTGGGCCCACCATCTTCTATCTTCTAGCGGTTATCGTTCCGATGAATACATTATTCTAGATTGTGTCCATGCCAGGATGCTCTTTCGATCACGCAACAGAACTGTCGAGACTTTATTTTCTGAGGTTTTCGCCATTTCACTTCGAATTGAATTTCGCGTTTCAACCTTCTCGAGATAAAGATCTAATGATTTACACGATTGAAACATTTTAACTAGAACAATACTGTGTTGTAAGGCAATCTTAAAATAATTTCTTAATTCATGATTACATAAAGCTGTTTTAATGTTTTCTGTAAAATTTTAACTAATCACGATGAAGTAGTATAAGTATTTCCTTTTAGCCTAACTCCTATAGAAATAATTAAATGATTCTTTCTTTGTGTTACAATTTGTATATATAACCATAATTAAAGTTTTGAATTTAATTGTAAAATTAATTAATCTTTATGTAAGGTATTGGTTGAAATGAAAAAGTTAGTGTCACGAGCGGGATTCGAACCCACGACCTTCGGATAAATACGCAGCTGCTCTACCACTTGAGCTATCGTGACATCGATCAACTAGGACACCAACTTTCCACCTAAACCTACCTTTTGAATTTTCCCTCCTTTTTGCGTTTTTTCAAATTTAATTTTAATTAATATGATAAATTATGACCGCTAAACATACATGGATTAATATACATTTTTTTAATGATCAAAGCCAAGATTTATATCTGGGATTATTAGAATACAGAAATACTCAACTTAAAGGTATTAATTTATCTCCATCACAGTTATTGTTGAAGCGCATTGCGACAACAAAAATTCCAATTAGCCCAACAAAATTGTTACTCAAGATAAGGATGTCGAAGAGAAAATAATAAAAAAACGCCAAGTAACAGAAAAAATATTACAACAGGGGATCCAAAAACCTGATAGAATTACATGTGGGTGATGAAGTCTGCAACCAATACCCAAATCAAGAGGAGTGGAACAAAGGGGTGACAAAAATTAAACATGGCACCCCACGTTCATTCATTGTGAAGGACTTTGTAACTGGCCAGCTAATTCGAAGAAATATGATACATTTACGAAAAGCAAAGCAACATTGAGCAGGCAAGTTCAAGAATTACCAAATGATATGATGAAGATGGGAGACATAATCAAACAAAACAAAGAAAACTGACAAACTATTTGAACGATTATGATATGGACTAGCAAATAATTTGTTAAAAGTTGAGTTTAAATTGTAAAATGTAGTTCAATAGTTGTTTATATGCTAGTAAAGATTCTATTATTTCATGTGAAAGAAAAATGGCGTTATATTTATATATTATTACATGATACAGATATTGTAGGGATATATTGAGGGATATTTAGGAAAGTGGCAGGAGGATAGGAGGAAGGTTAAAAATGGAGAGAAAGGACGGACTGTAAGAGTAAGAGTAACGGAATAAAGAGATTAAATAAATACGTGTAATTAGTTAGAATCATGTCCCAGTGATGAACTGTTAATAGTGTGTACACTATTACAGTATTGTTGGTTGAAATCAAAAAGTTAGTGTCACGAACGGGATTCGAACCCACGACCTTCGGCTAAGTACGCCGTTGCTCTACCACTTGAGCTATCTTGACTTTGATCCACTCGGATACCCACTTCCCATCTCAACCTGCAACCTTTCGAATTTTCCTCCTTTTTTGCCATTTTTAAAATGTGTAATCAGGTTTCGATTCTCGGCGACATATGAAATGGCCACGGGGAGCTGTTAGTGAAATTATACTTCTTTTACTTATTAAATCCATTATATTTCGTGGTCCGACGGACCAAATAACTTCTTTTCATTAATTAGTCTTTATGTAAGATATTGGTTGAGATAAAAAAGTCAGTGCTACGAGCAGGATTCGAACCCACGAGCTTCGGCTAGATATGCCGCTACTCTACTACTTGAGCTATCGTGACCTCGATCTACTCGGACACCAACTTCCCACCTCAACCTACCTTTCGAATTTTCTCTCCTTTTTGCCATTTTTAAAATTTTGACCATAAAATAAACAATTGTATTATATGTCTACATATATAAATTATTTTTTTAAATTGTTTATAAATGTTTATTTTTTGTAGTTCTTTGTTTATTACTATTTTTTTCGCAACAGCAGAGGTCATATAAACCCTCAGGATACCGGTGTTTGTGAAAAAAAACATTTGAAAGTATGTCGAGTTCGAATGCAGGGCCGCTGGATTCGAACTCGGGACCTTTACCTTACAAGTAACGTAAGACGCTATTTCAGCATGCGCACTTCAATCAATTTAGCGTTACCATTCACGCTAACGTTATGTAAACTCTCCCTATTGTATAGATGAACATTAGCGAATGAGGCGTAAAGATGTAATGGATTGATTTCCGTGATTATTGAAAAATGATGTTTTTTTTTTTTTTTTTTTTTTTTTTTTTTTTTTTTTTTNATTCACCCTCACCCCTCGCCATTCACGCTAATAAATACATGCACACAGACAAAACATATAGACACATAACACATAAGACATACTATATACAATAAAAAACCCCAATTTCCCCTAAAAAGCGGAACAGGGGACTCTGAAACTCGCTACCGTGCTCGAGGACTCTTCTTAAATCCGGCGGCATGTCTACACGCTCTCTGTATGGAGCCAAGGCATGACACGCCTCTAATAATGTTATTATAATACAAAAGTTAAAATTGGAGTTTGATCATCATATAATTTTACTTTCTGATTCAATTTTTAATATGTAATTCACTTACTTAAACAGGGGCGTTCCATTTTTAACCACAATCCACTTTATTTACAAACAAGGGAAATAAATCTCGGCCGAATTAGAGCCCTATCGCGATAAGAACAGGTAGGGGCCGTAATTGCAAATCCCTCGGCATTATAGATTAATTATTTAAACATGTTAATCAATTTGCCGTTTGCATATCGCATGTTCCAGGGTGCCGGGCCTCTTTTATTTTCATGGACCCGGATAGCGAGTGGATCCGAATTCTGGAATAATTTATACACTTAATAACAGGAACCACCGATCCGCTAATGTCGTTTCAGTACATATCGCGGACCATATTGAAGGATAAATTTTTACGGTTGGCTGTATAATGGACATATCGCGTTTCACTTCAAGTTGCACGGTCATTTGTGCGAGAATGGTGTTTTTCCCCTCCATCAGAGGTTTTACCAGATCGACCATGATTACTGATACATCTAGAACTCCTAAATCTGCGCGTTGATCTTTATTTAAGATAAATTAAAGATTTTAAGATAAATTAAATCCACCATCGAACAACGATTTTTTTTAAAAATCACTAACAAGAAATACACAGCACTTAGGCCCTATTAAACCTGGCCATATTAGGCGGTTAAACATAATTCGCTGCTAAAACATTCAAAACATATAATCAAAACAGTCACTTATAAAGAACACTAATATAAACGTGTGGTGTTTAGTGACCGTTAGTTAATGATTAAAAACATTTATGTTTTTCTAAAACTTACCTCACACCAGACCGCATTTCATGATATCCGAATAATCATTAGCTAACGGTAACTAAACACCTCACATTTCTACACTAGAAGAACGATGAACAGGGCACTCTCAATACCACACATAAGAATGACACAATTACGCACAAAACAAACACTTTGAGTCCTTATAATGATGTCGATAAAGATCGAAACGTTGGCACGATAAAGAAAATGTTTTTCTAAAACCTACGACACCAGACCACATCTCACGATCTCCGACTAATATAAACTACTTTGAATAATTTCAATCAAAAGTTGATCGTAACATGCTGATAGTAATAATGCAAAAAGCTCATACTTAACTGAATAAAGCCCCGTAGGGATGCGACATCACTGTAAACAATTCAAAACTAGGTGGTAAAACTAATGACTGGGGCCCTTGGCACGACACACAATTATTCGCAATGGCCTAAATATTCTGTGGCTAATTAAAATGGAAGTAAAATTAGTACTCTTATAAAAACACTTATATTTCTGTTCAAACAATAAACATTTAACTTCAACTAAACAACAATCTTTAAAACACGAGTAGTAGTCTATTTCACTTCACTCTTCTGTTGCCATCTATATCTTCGATATCACTACACCCTCCCTCCCTCCCCTGATGTCCTCATAAACTTCAATTGATAGTCCATGAATAAAGTCTCTTGTGTGGTTTATTGCTATGCTCGTTTTTCTCTTAGACTCTACTTGCTGTTTGTTCTGCATCTAAGGATGTGAATACTAATTTAGTGTCAGAAATAAGAAACTCCAAAGATTGTAAAATTGATAATAAAGGTGTAGGAGTATTAGAATTCTGTGATAATTTCGGTTTGAATGTTTTAACTGGAAGATCAGTAGGAGATGGGGGGGGGTGAATTGACATTTATCTCGCACAAGGGATCGTCGGTGATTGATTTCTGCATGGCATCGTTCAATTGTTTAAAGAGAATTAAATTTCTTAAAGTAGTGCCGCAAACGTTTTCCGACCACCTACCAATTAAACTTATATTAACAGGGGCTGCAGGCGGTTTTGGTGAGGATTCTCTAACACCATTAGTGCCGAAACTAATTTGGAACCAGAATCTTAAAAAAGCATATATACAAAAGTTGAAAACGTATATTAATTGGGATGATTTTAAATTAAATGATGTTGATGCGTTAATGGACAGAGTAACTAACTTAATTAAAAAGACAGCAGGGAGACGGGGACAAAAATGTAATCCAATTATTAGTTTTGAAAAGTGGTTTGACAGAGAATGTCTTAATGCTCGGAAAATACCTTTTAAATTCCTTAATCTATATAGAAAAACCAATTTTGAAATAATTAAGAGATGGTACTTAAATGCGATTAAAAACTACAAAACTCTGTGCGGTTCAAAAAAGACGACCTATTATGATGCGACCATTGGACGAATAGAATCTGCGAGGGATAGTAAAGAATTCTGGGAAGGTGTGAATGTGTTGAAACAAAAAAATACATTTGTAGTGATGGGATATCTGCCAATCAGCTTGTAGATTATGTTGAACAACGTCTTAACCCGACCATTATATCAAGGCCCATACAATACGCAGAACCTACATAACCGGTGTTTTGGACGGTGAAATTAATGCATCCGAAATTAGGTACATTATAAATAAAAGTAAAAATAACAAAGCCCCCGGGGAAGATAGGATCCCTTTTGAATTTTGGACAAACACCCCTCCTGAGATGGTTAAATTATTAAAGGACATATTCAATAAGATATGGGTCCAAGAATCTTAAAAAAAGTATTATCTTCCCTATATTTAAAAAAGGGGACCCTCTGGACGTAAAAAATTGCCGTGGAATATCGTTTTTTAATACAATTGCAAAACTCTTTTCAGGCATTTTAATGGAAAGAATAAAAAACTGGTTAATGGATCACAATATTATCAAAGAATGCCAGGCTGGATTTAGAGCGGGATACAGCACAATGGACAAATATTTTTAATTTGTATAACATAAATATAAAGCTCCGCCATGAAGAAAAAGTGTACCTTTTCTTTGTAGATTTTCGGGCAGCATTTGACAGTATTGATAGAAGAGCATTATACTATTATCTAGTTATGGTATGACAACAAAACTGATCAATATTATAAAAAGTTATAATGAGGATTCACATGCCAGAGTTTGGACGAAGAAAGGTTTTACAAACAGTTTCCCTTGTGAGAGGGGAGTAAAACAAGGATGCCAACTTAGCCCACTACTGTTTTCAATCTTTTTAAATGGTCTAGAGGATGAGCTGTGTGGTGGTGTCATAATTAATGAACGAAAGAAAGATATTAATGTACGCGGACGATATTGTTCTTCTGGCCTCTACACCTGCATCTATGCAGCTCATGATGAGGGATCTGGAACAGTACTGCGACAAATGGAATCTAAATGTGAACCTGACTAAATCTAAAATTATGGTATGCCGAAAAGGAGGTGGTAGTTTGAATAAAAACGAAAAGTGGCTATTTAATGGGGAGAGAGTAGATTGCGTTAACAAATACAAGTACTTAGGAATTAGTATTACACCGTCATTTAATTTAGGGATACATTTTAAAGAAAAAATTAGTTGTGCTAAATCGGCAGTTAATAGCATCTAGAAAAGGGTAATAATGAACAGGAAGATATCTCTTGATAAAAATAAGCATTTTCAACAGTACAATACGAAAGATGATTCCATTGTTTGTTATGTGGCGCAGATCTGGGGCTTCTTAAATATAAAGGAAGTAGAAATGATACAGAAATATTTTATCAAAAACTTATTTTACCTTCCAGCTAACACTCCACATTATATGATTTATATTGGGACCTCAATCACTCCGCTGTATATCCATACAATGAACCTGCATTTACAGTATATTAGCAAGATCTTAAATCACCCACCAAAGAAGATTAATACATTTCCTAGCCAATGAGATAATAACAAAACAAATATCATGGTTTTAATACCTGTCGGAAATAGGAAGCCAGTATAGTATTGAAATAAATAGAAGCACTCTAATGACGCTCATTTGCTAAACAAGCTAGAGGTGAAACTAAGGAATGATATAGTGACTAAGGCTAGGGAAGATGTTTATCACAGATTATATGCAAGTTTAGACTTAGACCAAGGTAACCAATATATAAACAAACAAAAAAATATTTATGGCGAGTCATTACTGTTCAGAGCGAGGGGAGAACTCTTGCAACTGAACTGCCAACCTTGGAGGAGCGATTTGAATTTTACTTGCTCAATGTGCAATCTCAATGTTCCAGAGGACACTATGCATTTTTTTGGGTAAATGTCCAGCACTGGGCGAGTTCACAAATATATATTTAGGGAAAGCACAATTAGATACAACCGAGGTAGTAAATATCCTTAATGGCGGAATTGATTGGGTTCATACAATAAACATTTTCCCACGAGCTTTGGAATATAGAAAATACATGATTGCAAATTTCAATTATTAAAAAATAAATTAATTAATTAATTAAAAAATTAAAAATTAAATATATAAATTAATTTAGTAATTTAGCAGTAACTCGACAGACGGCCAATGCCATTGTCATTCATGCCTTGAAATATATATCATGTAAAAGAATTGTATTTATTGTACAATAAAGCATATTATTCATTCATTCATTCATAAAGGTTTTAATGGTTATTAAAAATATCAAATCCATTATAATTTCGTGGCCCGATTGACCAAATAACTTCTTTCAATTTTATAAATCTTTATGTACGGTATTGGTTGAAACAAAAAAGTTACTGTCACGGGCGGGATTCGAACCCACGACCTTCGGCTAAATACGCCGCTGCTCTAACCACTTGAGCTATCGTGACTTCGATCCATTCGGACACCAACTCCCCATCTCAACCTACTTTTCGAATTTTTGAATTGAAAAATGGCAAAAAGGTCGTGGCTTC
Organism: Cimex lectularius; assembly: GCF_000648675.2. Lineage (NCBI taxonomy): Eukaryota > Metazoa > Arthropoda > Insecta > Hemiptera > Cimicidae > Cimex > Cimex lectularius. The sequence continues at coordinate 304,636 of NW_019392897.1, read as the reverse complement.
GAATCCCACTCGTGACACTAACTTTTTCATTTCAACCAATACCTACATAAAAACTAATTAATTGATTAAAAACATTGTAATTAAAACATTTAAAAAATTATCGAAACTATAAAATGATTATTTGGAGATCTGCAGTCTGTGAGATGCGGTCTGGTATGACGTAGGTTTTAGATAAACATTTTCTTTATCGTGCCAAAGTTTCCGTCTTTATTGAGATCATCTTCAGGGCTCAAAGTGTTTTTTTTCTGTTTAGATGAGTCATTCTGGTGTATCGTGTTGAGAGTGCTCTACCAAGTGATAGGAAGTTTTGGATTTCTGAAGGAATGTTAGTTTTTGGTAATTTAGAAAACAATTGTTTGTGTTATCAGGTGTTTGTTTGTTGCTTAAGTTGTTAAGTTTTATGGTGTGTTTGTTTTTAATTTGGGCAAAGTGGAAATTGTATGCATCTTTTTGATGTTTGTAGAATTTTGTTAAAGTGTCTTTAGTTATTATGTTGGCGGCACTGAGTTTTAATTGGTATCATTTTTGGGGTAGTGTCTTAAGGTTTTTAATGCTGGTAGTGATTTCTATGTTTAAAATGTTTCTTTTGAAATATATTGTGGCCTTATGTATGTCGTTAATTCCGGTGTTTGGTTGTATTAGTGTGGCATTTGAGAAGTTAAAGTTGCTTTTGATGTGAGTAGGAAATACCTTGTGTTGGTAATAAATAATTTTAAAAAATCAGATATTTATATCGAGAACTCGCGGACCAAGTGTGGGTGTGGAAACCATCTAAATGTAAACATACACCGTTAAACTGTACATCTTTATTAAAATGCGATATTTAAAATTAAATAATATTTTGTTGAAGTCGTGAAGAGCGGTAATTTAGAAAAACACCTTTTTCATTTTTTGCTGACGTTGCGACCTTTATCCGGCTCATCTTCAGGGCCTGGGTAAACTACAAAACATATGTTGATTGGAAAAAAATACAATTTAAGATGTAAATATAAATTTTAAACCAAGCATTTAATTAAGTAATATTGATATTGTGATGTAAAAATTAATTATAAATTAAACACCTGATTATTCTTTCATTTATGGCGAGCTAGTCGAAGTATCGCTGTTTGGTTTCTTCAACCTGTTACACTTTGAAATAAAAAGTTTAAAGCTGGGCATATTCTTCCGTCTAAGTACAGTTTAAATTCTCGTCCGTGCCTTAAATTCTCCAGGGTTGGCTAAGTGGTGTTTATTAGTGTAATGTCAACATCTCTGGTAATAGGGTGGTCAACACGAAAAGGAGGGTTTAGAAGAATTTCGTCCCAAAATTAGAGAGAAGACTAAGCAGGGACAGCGATGCCGGGCCACGCAGCAGCCCTGTTTCGCTTTCCAGGCCGTTCTATCGTCCTGAACAACTATTTGCTTTCATTTTTCAGAAGCCCCCCAACTTATCCAGTGACACAATACGTCCTTCTCCAAGAATGTTCGTTATAGGGAAGTTTCACTGTACGTCTGTTTATAATAATAACGGATGAAATAGTTATTTGGAAAGAGGGAACTAAATTTTTTTAACTTTTTTTTTGCTTACTACAGTTCTCGTAAATTTAACTCGTTTTTGTTCCCCTTTAACCAGTCCTACTAATAGAAGGAGGTTTTCGCATGTCCACATCAGTGCATGCACTTATAACCATTTCAATTGTACAAAATAATTTTCAAATGTACAAAATAGTAAAACGTTATTTTTTTTAATTTAATTAAATTATTTTTATTATATTTGCAATGCCACAAAATTATATTTAAAATTAGAGAAGTGGATATGTATTTACAATATGAATTTAAAGAAAGAAGTGGATTTGGCTTTGATGTTATAATTTAACATGAATGCAAATTAACGAAACTAAATTTAAAATTGCTAAAATTTCAGTAATACATTTTTTTTAATTTACATAATATATTTGCAATTAAAATGAATTTATAGTTTTGTTGTGTGTGTTTAGTGACCATTAATTAATGATCATTTGGAGATCGTGAGATGCCGTCTGGTGTGATGCGGGTTTTAGAAAAACATTTTCTTTACCGTGCCAGCCAACGTTTCGATCTTTATTGAGATAATCTTCAGGGCTTGGGATTTATAAACATGGTTTAAGTTATACAAATACAAGTACGATGTGAAAAAAAACGAATTTCTAGCATTGTGTAAATTCATTTTTTCCACAGCCTACTTGTATTTGTCAAATTTAAACAATGTTTATAAATCCCAGGCCCTGAAAATGTTCTCAATCAAGATCGAAACGTTGGCACGATAAAGAAAATGTTTTTCTAAAACATACGTCAGACCAGACCGCATCTCAAAATCCACAAATAATTATAACGATTGCAAGTATGTATTTACAAAAAACGAGTGTGGCCACTTTTTTTTTGCCTCTCAGTATAGTTATGAATACCTAGTTTTCAATCTTTATTGTTTTCTCTTGAAATCAAACTATTTGCTAAATACACAATAAAATAATGTTATGATTTGTGAACGTTAATTAAGTAAAAATCAAGTTGGCTCTGGCCATTAAGGTGGCTTTGTACCAACTGTAGATTCGGCTGATTTTCTCTGGTGTTTATTATTTTATCTGGTGTCGGATAGAGTAGGTTTGTATTAATTATTGTATTATAAATAATGTATTGTTTGTGGATCAAAATTTTGCCAATATATTTGTCAGGTTGTTTTCATTAAATATAATTGTGTGTTCGTATTAATTATGTTTAATGTGTTTTATTTCTTTTATTACGGATAGGACGAATTGGAGCATTCATTATTTTCAACCCTCGCTATTCCTGCGTCTTTTCAATGAAGGAGGCCACTTGGCAATTAAGATATATAATTACATTCTCGAAAATTTGATTTTTTTCCTTTATATTACACAGAAATTCAGTATTCTCTAACGTCTATCGTCCCTATTTTAATTGAGAAATATGAGAAATTTTATTTGCATAAGAGATACAGTTAACAGAGAATAAGAAAAGAGATAGAAAAAAAAACAAGTTAACAAAAAAAGGTATTTCTTATACCAACCCTAAATAAGAAATTTAAGGGGCGTCCGTGGCCTCAACGGTTTAGGCGTTGACACGGTGCTCATCACTGTAAGGTAAAAGCCCCGGGTTCAAATCCAGCGGCGCTGCATTCGAACTCGGCATACTTAATTTTTTTTTTTCAAAAACACCGGCACCCTGAGAGTTTATATGACCGCTGCTGTTGCGAACCCTCGTAAAAAAATAACATTCTAATACGGAGGGTTGGAGTTCTTTACAATTACATTATATTAAGCAAAACAATATTTACACGTGAGGTCATGATATTTGAGTAGATAAAAAATTATAGTTCAGACTTGTACTGATGATTGGAATAACAATTTTTTTTACATATTTTAAGAAAATGAGAAGAACTTTAAATATTACAAATGGCATGCTTTATTAAATAATTTTTGAATTTATTAACATTACTAAAGTCATAAAAATTTAATTTAAATTGAAGTGCCGTTTTTAAACTAGCAATGAAGGTATGTTTGGCAAAAAGTACAGAATTAATTTTAGGCAAGACAATTTTTGATTTTTTAGATAAACGAGGAGGATACACATGCAAATGCTATGCGGTTTAACTTTAAATGCATGAATGACAAGAAAGACATCAAATTTTTTGAACAATTCTTCAGACCTAAATCTTGGATGCACATTTAGTATCATTTTAATTACAATCTTTTGATCAACACAAACCTTATGTAATAGTATTTTACTGGTATTGCCCCATACTATATTGAAGTAGTGATTGACGTGAAGCAAAATGTACAGTTTTTAGAGTGTGAGGATCAAGAATATTTCTCAACATTTTGAATTTATAAAATAATTTACGAATTCGGTTGGTGAGAGTTTCTACATACATTTTAAATTTCATATTTCTATCGAACGCAATTCCTAAATATTTACATCTAGTAGGAAAAGATAGTACTGGACACACAATTTCCATCATATGATTTACATTCATTTTTGCGAAGAGTGAGATTTGGATAAGACATAGGTGACTGTTGTGTCAAACCATTGCAAAAGAACATCAGAGAGGTTTTATTTATATTGATTGACAATAAGTTAGTATTCATCCATTCTTTAATTATCTTAAAATTATTCGAAACAATATTTAATAAATTAATAAAGCAATTGTCAGTAAAAATAAATACCGTATCGTCGGCAAAACAAAACGGCAAGCCATTAACATCTAAAGTAAAAATATTATTGATGTACAAAATGACGAATGAATTGTCTTCTAGTTGTTTTTCTCTTTTTTTACGAGGGTTCGCAACAGCAGAGGTCATATAAAGAGGGGTGCTGGTGTTTTTGAAAAAAAAGCCCATTTGTAAGTATTTCGGGATCGAATGCAGGGCCGCTGGATTCGAACCCGGGACCTTACCTTACAGTGTGAGCGCCGTGTCAACCGTTGCGGCCACCAACGCCCCTCTACATGTTAAAGTACGCCGATGTAACACATACAACGGAGTCTGTACGCTTTTAGACATAATGGTTAAAACATGGGTGTAATTTGGTCATAACCGACCATTTTGGTCTGTCGATCCTCGCAGGGTTGGTCTGTCAAAGTCTGGGTGATTATGCCAATCAATTGAAATGCCGAAACACGTTTGAAGTCTGACTCAGAGATGATAGGCAGGACAAATATTCGGTAACGACCAAATAACAGGTTCATCGCTCCAACTCGGAGAAATATCATAATTTAAAATTTGATATTTCCTTCCTAATTATTTTCCAAACTTCCGACTACTAATCCGATAATCGTTCACCGGTCGAAATCAGTGTCGGATTTTCAACATCAAATAGTGTCTATAATCAAGCGGTAGGGATCTATATGGAACAGCCATCGAAGCCCTGCGTCACTACAAAGCCCCATTATCCTCGTATTGAATTGGGTTTTCGCAGTGACGCTGGCCTCCGAGGGGAATCCGCTGTCGTTGAAAGGCCAAAATGTGAAGGATTTCTTCCCAGTTTGTTTGTGCTTTCATTGTGGCAGTTTACCGTAACAATGACGTCAGTTTTGTTTGACTTTGCAGCAAACTCTACAGTCTGTTTACTGTGTTAATGGAATCAACCTCAACTTCTCTACCCTTCCCGGTGTGTCATCTTTCCGACACCCCCTTAACTTTAAAAAAAGAAAAATTATTAAATGGAAGGTAAGAACCGAAGTTGAGTACAAATTTACTCATTTCCACCTGCTTGCGTGGGTTTAACAATAAAATTTATTTGGTCAATCGGGCCACGAAAACTAATAGATGTAATAAGCAAAATTTCATTTGTCGCCGAGAATCAAATAGATTACACGACATTTGAAAAATGGCAAAAAGGAGGGAAAATTCAAAAGGTGGTTCGAGATGGGAAGTTGGTGTCCGAGTGGATCGAAGACGAAGACATGATAGCTCAAGTGGTAGAGCAGCGGCGTATTCAGCCGAAGGTCGTGGGTTTGAATCCCTCTCGTGACACTGACTTTTTTATCTCAACCAAAACCTTATATAAAAAGATTAAGTAACTGAAAAGAATTTAACAATAAATATAAACAGTTGCAAGATGCGGAATAGACTTTTTTAAAATATTTATTAGTAACATACATATGTTTAGTTACCTACTGACTAATTAACATCAATAAAAAATTCTGATCATAGTACGGCTATTGGATCTGATTCTAAAACTTCCTTTTGTTCTCCGTTGTTCTTCGGCTGCCAAGAACCGTCCTTCAGGAGGGCAACTGTGGAACAACTTAAATTTGAAGTTTTCAGCGTATTTATCACGCCGGCCAGATACCTAGACGAAAATTACAATCAGGGCGATTGAAAAAATGTGTTGATGAGTTCTTTTTACCCGTCAATGACAAGGCTGGAAGGCAGCGTTGTCTTTTTGCAAAGTGGGCAAATCCATTTTCCGCTAAAATCGTTAAGACTCAGGTAAGTGAAGGCGTCGAAACATTTAAGATGTGAACAGGAAATTCCCTGACAGGGAAATTCCATTACTGTCTGACTAAGAGGACATATCAGTGATAACTCTGACGACATGAATGTCACATCGTTGTTTTCATTTTCGAGCATTTTGATAACTGAAAAAATATTAATCGGAAATTAAATCGTATTAAGCGATGAAAGGTCTTACGGAGTTAAAGAGTTACTGTTATGTCGTTGAAAATGAGACAAAAAGGCGTTAAACATACTGCACTTTTCTTTTAAGTTTAAAGATCCATTTTGTGCAGAATGGTGCTGCCGTTTACAACAAAAGCGAAAACATTACCATTATGTTGAAGAGGATCAGGTTTATGGTCTTGAATGAGGTTAAAAATTTATGCAAACAATTCGCCGAGCTTTCGCTACATATAGTCGCATCGTCAGGGCACTGCTGATGAATTATATGTTACATATTTGAGAAAGACAACTTTTATCCATTTCACCGAACATTTGGACCATTATGTGCTTTTTGACTAGATTCTTCGATCGTAGTTGTGGTTTTTTATGTTAATGGACTAATTCTTTTGGAGTAATGTTGATTAGGTGAAATTTAAAATAAATAGTTTGTCTCCGTCGAGGTCCTTCTTTCTACGAGAAAAAAAAATCATGAAAAAAATCATTATTTTGCAAGACGGAGGGACCTCGACGGAGACAAACTATTTATTTTAAATTTTACCTAATCAACTTTACTCGAAAAAAAATAGTCCATTTAACATAAACCATTTGGTTTTAACATAAAAACCACAACTACGATCGAAGAATCTAGTCAAAAAGCGCATAATGGTCCAAATGTTCTGTGAAATGGATAAAAATAGTTGTCTTTCTCAAATATGAAACACATAATTCAGCAGCAGTGCCCCGATTATGCGACTACATGTAGCGAAAGTTCGGCGAATTGTTTATATAAATTTGTAACTTAATTCAAGTCCATAAACCTGATCCTCTTCAACATTGAAAAAAATTGGTCGATCCTCTCCGTAACATTCTTTACCATTACATAACACCGCGTACATGTACAAGTACATGTCTGTCCGTCAACGATCAACATACTTTTTTGTTTCGTGTAGTCTTTGCTTCTCGTTCTCGTCACGATCAGGTTGTTGACCATCGACTCACAACTAAGCGCCTTGACCAGAAGTATGCTTACGAAGATCATACCGGTCGTATATTTCGGGTACTCTATTATCAGGGTGTTGGGCAGTTCTGGGTTGAATTTGAAATATTTCGTGAGCTCTAAAGGTCCTTCCTGTAAAACTGCGATCATTTGGCGTAAAATTATAGCGATAATAAAACATACCTGGTCCCGGATGACAACTTGTCCGTTAATTTTAATCGAAAGGTGCAATGGAAGGTCGACGACGAAACGACCGTTTTCTGCTTTGCACACCCTGAACACTACCTGAACAGTGTCAAATATTATATATANATATATATTATTATATCGGTTCTGAATATTGATTTAAAAAAAAAAATTTAGATTTGCCTTGGTCCAAAACTTGCTTTCGAGCTCGCCATTGACGATGACGATATCTCTCGAAAGGGCTAATGAATTCGCCTGTTCCAAAGTCAGCTTGATGTTGAATCTCTTCGCCTGCTGCTTCTGAGCTGATTTCAAATCGATATTACAAATCGTGACAAGGTGAATGATGAAAATTACTCACGTAGAATTATTACAGGTACTAGATAACAGATGAAATCGTACATGTGAGACGTTTTTAACAAGTTTGAAACGTAACTTCGAATCGGCTCCATCGGTGTCCTTTTCCCTGGCACACTGTGGAAGACGGGAGCGAACGCCGTGTGTGACTCGGCCTGTTGAAATCTCATTGAAATAACTGACATCCATAGATGTATAAAATAAAACTTCCAAAAATCAACAAAATTTTGGAAAAATGCATTAGAAGTATAAGAGTGCTTTTTTAATTTTATCAGCCTCCGGTCAAAGGTAAGCCATGTGCGCAATGCACTTTAGGGTCAAAATGGAAGTGGAAAAGACGCCATTATGATGTGAAATCAGCTTACCTGAATTCGACACTTGACAATCCAATATATATGGAATTACCCTCAGGGTTTGACAACGTTAAGGATGACGTAGTCTTGAAAGTAGAAAAGGGCATATATGGTTTACCACAATGGAAAGATGCCGGTATAAAAAATTAAGTCAAATCTTAGAAGAAAATCATGTGTATTCACCAAAAGAGAGAAGGAACTACTTATGATAATTGGAATTTATGTGAATGAATGAATGAATGAAAAAGTACTTTATTAGATAAANATCGTCCGCGTACAAAAGAATCTTTATTTCAATATTTCCGTAGCGTATACCGTATTCAAGACAATCCGGGAGATCGTCGAGGAAAAGGGAGAATAACAAAGGGCTTAAGTTAATTTATGTGAATGTCTCCTTTATACTGAGAAAAACGGATGAAATTATTAACAAATATATATCTATGATAGAAGCAACAATTGAGATCAGAAGAATGCCTGATGATGTACTCTTAGGGGTCATTTTAGCAACACTAGGACAAGGAATAGGAATCTCGCAGAAAAAATATATTGAAGATCTTCTTGAACACCATCAAATGACAGAATGCAATTAGGTAAAGACGCCTCGGGCAATAGGAGACAACCTGGACAACTATGAAGATTCACCAGTATATAACATGCAACGTTACCAAGAAGCAATCGGATCTTTAATGTTCTTAGACAGAATGACCCTGGCCAGACAGCATATGCTGTTAGTAGCCTGTCACAGTACAACAAAGATCCAAGTGAATTACATTGGACAGAAGTAAAGCGAATATTCAGATATCTACAGGGAACTAAGGAAATACAGGATTCAGTGCCGATATGAACCTCATCACAAAAAAAGAAACCGACTAGAAATTAGTGCTCGTGGGAATTTGCGGTTGCTGCTCACAAACCAGACATATACACTCATAACATCTCATCACGTTCATCCGTCATTATTTTTTTCTTTTTTTTTTTTTTTAACTAATTCCAATCTTCGACTGGAAAAAAAAACCGAAACTGCGTATTTTTTAAAGAATTTTTTTTCTTTTTTTTTTTTTTTTTTTTAACAAAAGTAATTAATATTATAACTTATATATATTTATAATTTCAATAAATATTTTTTCAACAAAATGTTTTGTTTTTTTTGTAATTTTTATACTATGCTTTTATGTGGCTTTTTAACTTGGGCAATTTTTGACTGTATAAAGGGGTCCATGGGTCAAAAAAGTTTGGGAACCACTGGATTACAAGAAGCGTTATGGGTTAAATCGTTTATAGAAGAACTCATTGGAGAGAACTACAGTATCACGATAAATTTGTATACGGATAGCAAAGCAGTGATTGATTGGATCTTAGGCGAAAAACAAAGTGGTAGAACAAAACGCATAAACCGTAAATTTCATTTTGTGAAAGACGAAGTGAAACGAGGGACAGTCTTAGCGAAGGACGTCCAAAGTGAAGATCAACCTGCTGATGTCATGACGAAGGCTGTCAGCGAACGTTTAACATGCAAACATGTTATGAAGTACTTTACTTAATTGTGAACATAAGTAATATAAATTAAAGGAAGGAATTGTTAGAAATAGTAATTTATATTACTTTAATCGATTGTATTTAAACAATGTTAACATCGATTTGTATTTTGTGCAGTCGTTGAATAGTCAGCCGCATTGTAGCCGCCCTTCATGCGTGTACTCGGTTTATCCAATAAAGTTATCTAATTAAATCTATGTTTATTCCTACGATCCTTTTTTCTAACAAAAAATTTATTTACGTTGATTAGGTTAAGCCCCTCAGCAATAAGATTGTATTCCGCTAAACATACATTCCGGATATCTGACAATGAAAAAATCGATCTGGTATCATCATGACGTTAAAGAGGAAACAGCGATATGACTCACGTTTATTTCGTTTGTTATGCATAACAATAAATTTTGAATAGAAACTGAAAAATTGTTTTTGTTTTAATTCTATGTTTAAACTAAGCCTATTTAAACGTGAACAGTATAAAAAGCTCAATCTGTAAATAATTAATTACCTACTAACCTTACTGTACATGACTGTTTAATATGCGATAAATGTATATTTTTACAATAAGCCGTTAGGTTACGAACTTTTATTTTTTGAAATTATAAAGTATCAACATTAACATCGCTTGTTGGTCTTTATTAAAAAGGCCATCACTTGTTTATAAACTTAAACATGAATTAATTAAAAATTAGTACGTCGATCAGTACGTGTGTTTTACCGGTAAACAATTGGTGATTTAAGAATAAATAAGACGATCGTGTTCAGTCTTACAATGAAAATTATGTTTTTTTTGTTTTTTTTTAGTTTTTAAAGAAATTGTGTACTTACCATGGCGCAGGATTAGTGTACAGTAAGGCAAATCGTGAAAAAGGTTTAAATTTTCATGTAAATATGAAAAATTTTAAGTACAAAAAGCACCAAAACTGTCCAATGCCTTCCAAATAATGTCATTACGATATTGCAACAGCGGAATTTAAGCTGTGTAAATTCATGATTTGTGATGGAAAAGTAAATTTTATGTATTCGTTATATTTATATTTTTTTAAGTATTGAAGGTTTTAGTGATAAAATTACTGTTATATTTTAGAAAATTTGGATCTTTTTGGGAATAGGGACCCCCTCATTATCTGTTGTAGAAGGACAACAAATGATATCTATTTTTGTCTTGATAATTTTGGTAATAGTTTTATCTCTGTTATTTTCTATTCTTAAAGAGAAAACCATGCCTTTATTTGACTTATTTGCTCAAGTAGATACAAAGGAAAAAATGATTTCTTTTCTTCAGCGTAAGGGGGACTTTGCACAGTGTAAGTGTTTGTTCTAATAAGCATCAAATGTAACTCCATCTAGGAGAAAAAGGATAGATGGAGATGTCACGTGAAAGCCTGCAAACAACGTTTGGAGTAAGAAAAGGTACATTTTTGGAAAACGGAAATTTGCCATTTAATAAATTTATCATTTTCCTATACTAAGGAATATACATCTACTAAATTTGTCAAGAGGAACTGGGATTAGCTACCGATATTATTACAGATTGGAAAAATATGTTTAGAGAAGTTTGCGCAGTTCATTTGATGTATTCACCCAGGTACAACCATGATGTCGGACATGTGGGCATCCTACAACATGGTACAAGACGAAGTTTGATAGACTCATATTTTTGTGAATTTCTGTGGCGTCACAGAAATAGCGGTAATGATTTGTTCAATCGATTAATAAATTATATTGTCCATTTTTGGCCACCAGAATAAATGTGTAAAAACAGTAAAACAAGTTTTCTACAGATAACGAGGGGGTCCCTATTCCCAAAAAGACCCGAGAAAATTTTATAACAAGACGTTTTCGTGTCATTTTCTCTCATTTGAGAAAAAGTGTTCTTGCCGTGCTTTATTACCATTTTTTCCCCTTAATTTAAATAAATTCGTGCCGGGACAGATGGCAAATCTAAAAGCTTATTTTTTATGCAGAGGCATAACATCTGCCATGCCAAAAAGGCTTAATCTTGACAATATGGTGAACGAACCGGCACACCCGAGCTACGCATTTTCCTGTGACACCCACGTTGTTTTTCCTGGGGGTCTGTCTGACATGTTGAACAGTTACAAACGTCATATTTTCCGGTCAATGTAGTGAAATATCACATAAACTTGTTTTTCTTGTTTATGTCTGTATGTTAGAAACCGATTATTGATAGCATAATTTAAATATTTAGTATAGCAATAATATCACAATTAAACGTTGTTTGTAAATTTGTTGGTAGCACAACTTGGGTAGTAAACATACTAACCATCCCTAAACCAAAACTTATTGGCTATCACTAATATTACACCTCTGAATACCTATGTTGGCTAAAAACTTTATTTTGCTAGAACTGCAAAAAGCTCAATATCAAAAAAGCTATGATGCATGACTATTATCTCTATTGAATTGCCACTCCTATGTACATATGAATATTATTGTTTATACATGTTTCTTCAGGTTTTGATTGAATTACCTTTTCATAGTTCACTTTTGGATTTGCTTTGTGCTCTCTTCTATTTACCTCTACTTTTAAGTTTCAAGCCCGGTTGATGGATTGGGCCAAGCTCCAATTAAGAATATAGTATTAATATTAATATTAGCACTCATTCTGTAGTATTTAGCTGTGGTTCTGGTCCCATGGATGAGAGGGTTGCCCCTTTTTTGGCTTGTTGGCCAGCCTTATCATTTCCTTCTATGCCTTTATGTTCAGGGATCCAATTTAAGATAAACTTGTTTTGTAGTTATCCGGCCCCTTCTATTTGGACCATATGTCCAAATTGATTTTCAAGTTTTTAAAATATTTTTTTCAATGTCCTGAGGAAGGCGTTAAATATAGCCGAAAGCTCGACGGCAAAAAAAGAGTTGGTTTTTTTTACCTAAAAGGCTTCATCCCCTATCTCTTTATTTCAATATTTATCATGAAGGCCAATATTACACTCAACGGTAATCTTGTTTTGCAGGTTAGGTACTCCCGGACAAGTTTGGAGTTCAAAGCATAGCATTAAATGCCTTTATAGCCTGCCTGGATGTCTGAGAGCAAATATATAACGTGTACCTTTCATATTTTTCTTTATTAACTCCTGTGAACACGTTTATTGTATTGACTTCAGCTTGGAAAATTGTTGGGGTTAGTCCAAGGGGTTTCGCAAGGGTGAAGTTTGGCCCTTTTATTCCTATGTCTACTCCCTGTTCCTTCTTCGATCCATCTGTCCACCATATTAGGGGCCCTTCTTGTAATTTGGGGTCAGCTTTTTTCCAAATGTCTCTAATGTCTATGCCCACTAGAAGGTCTTTCAAAGTTGAGCTTTTCTCTCATTTTATCAGACACCGTTGTAGCCATTTCATTTGTTTTATTTCTTTTGAGATTTTTTTTTTTTTTTTTTTGATACCAGGGACTGGAGGAGTTCCCTCCTGAGCACTGCAGCTGAGCTGTACAGCTTATTGTACTTTATCCCTGGCTCCATATTTTGGGGGAGGGCTCGCAACACAAATGTGAACTTGAGCCCCCGTTGTACTGGTGTTCTTCCATCGAAGAAACTCATTTTTGAAGGGGGTTAGGACCAAATTCAGGGTCGCTGAGATCCGTTCCTGCCCCTTCCATTGATGAGTGCCGTGTCAATTTCTTTCAATTGCGGCCACCGGTCCCCTTAGGCGTCACAAAAGTCACGACCACGGGATCTACTAGCCGAGAGTCTGACGCCTTAACCACTCGGCTACCGCGGCCCCCGCCTCCTCCTTAGATCTGGTTGTAGTTTCTTGTATCTCAGCTGTAACATTGACACTCTCAAAAGCCACCTTTTGACACTACAATTGGACAGCCATTAGTTTTAGCATTCTTCCACTAGTTTTCTATTTATTTATGAAAGCTTGAAACAGTTTATAATTTGAATTATCTTATCAGAACTTGTTTTAAGGTTTGACATGAAACATTAATGGCATGGATTATAATTGGTTGAGTTTGCTTTGGTATACCCAGTGTGATGTGTCTGATATGTGTCTTGTTTCTAACATTATCTCTGTTTGCAGGCTATGTGAATGTAATCAAATTATTGATTTTGCAGTGGCCACTATTAGAATCATCCTGACTTGCCTATTCTTGCTGGTTATATGGTCAGATCCAAGTTGGCATTTGATCATCTTCGCAGTTCCCCTACAGGTTCATCCCCTCACAGAACCAACAGCTCTATAACAGTATAGCTATGTTTACAGTATAAATTTATAAAAGCAAATGCATTAAAGATTTTCTTTAATTACTGTGTTAATATAATTTTGAAATAAAATTCTCAATTACAAATTGTTTACACTTAATTCTTAGAGTTACACAGGGGAATCCAAGAGCCGTCTTTTTGCAAACTTACAGAAGTGCAATCCAATGGGATCTCTTTTAACACTGCTTTCCAATACCTAAAATAACAAATATTATTATACTGAGTATGTAGTTCGATTTTAAGTAATTTATATTGTTGTTCAGTGGTACCCATCAATAATCAAGTTGTCAGGCTGGCAGCCTTTTCTGCAAATAGGGCATTCCCACTTTGGGTTTTTTGTCGAATTTGCATCGAAATACGACTCCATATCAAAACATTCAATGTGCATACAACGCTTCCCAATGCACGGCACATTGATTAAGATTTGGCTGAGAGGGCATTTTAATGAAACATTCAAGGAAGTGATCTTCACATCAGAATCACCATCAGCCCCATGAAACAAGTTGGCAACTGCAATTTAATTGTTTTCTATTAGTTAACTATCATCATCAATTTAATTGTATTATAATAATTGTTTGTTAATGCAGTGGTTTTGTTTTTTTTTTTGAAAAAAAAAATATATATACAAATGACAAATAAATAGAGGAGGTTAAATTAATCAATTACATTTATAAGTCCTGAAACAATTAAACATCTTACACCATATTCAGGAAGTTTTATTATCTGGAATATTACATAATTATTCCATTGATGTTTTTTTCTGAGCTGTAAAGTTCGAAGTGTAAGTTCTCATCAGTTTTGATGTTCTTCTTTTCATTTTTATTGCCTTTCTTATTCTGTTATGGATTACTTATTGATAATTAACTATAATTAATAAATTATATTTATTTGTAATAAAAGTTAATAAAACTATATGAATATACTACAGAATGCTGAATTATCACAGGACTAATAAATTTAATTTAACCTTTAAGATAAATGGCCTAACAACAATAATTTAAGTAACTAATCCATAAAAAAACAAAGAACAACAAAAAGAAGAAAACTAAACCAACTGTAATGAAATTGAAAAAGAACCCAAACTTGAGAATAAAGACAGTTCTGAATTGCAAAAACTATATAGTTGCCCAGGACTGGGTACCACCACAGAAATCAAGGGAAATGGGAAAGCAAGGAAGAAATTCACTGTACTATTGACAAAACATGTGAAATGGAACACACTGTTAGAGTAAAATATTCAAAACAGATTAGGAGAGGGTCCCGGAAGCAATGGAAATCTTCCACTGGACACAAACAATCAACATCTTGCAGAACTTGGCAATCAGAATTTTCAAAGAAGCAGAAGAACAAGAAGTTACTAACAAACTGCAGAGCTTCATTCCTTCATGAAGGTGGGATAATAGGTCAGTGACATAAGATTAAGTGTTGAGGTCGAAATATAAGAAAACATTGTTCATTCCTTCATAGAAGAATTGTTTTTATAAGACTTAACTTAAGAACTTAACCTGGAGACTATTTAATTTATTCCTACCTATTAGAAGGTATCTATTACAATAATACAAGCTTGCTCTTTCATTGATATTATACTATAAATTATCTTATCATTTTATGATATATGAATTTATTAATATATAAATAATAATAATTTTAAATCTAGAAATGGTGGGTTTTTCTATTTTTTTATTTCATTTTTCCTTTATTTTATGCCATGTCCCTGGACCCTCTTCAGAGTTTGCTTAGTTAAATTGAACCAGGGACATGACCCAAAATGCATTTGCAACTAAAATATATTGCATTAAAAAAATGGCGTGTTTAGTTTAAAAAACCAACATTCTAGATGTACAATATTTTTAACACTAAATTAAGGTATAAATTACTAAAAAAAATTGATGTGTATAGCTCAAAAAAAATAACCAACATCAAAAAAAAAATGGTGTGTTTAGTTAAAAAAAAATAACCAACATTCTAGATTTAAAATATTTTGAACACCAAATTAAGATATAAATTACTTTTTTTTAAATGGTGTTTAGATTGATGTGTATAGCTCAAAAAAAATAACCAACATCAAAAAAAAAATGGTGTGTTTAGTTAAAAAAAAATAACCAACATTCTAGATTTAAAATATTTTGAACACCAAATTAAGATATAAATTACTTTTTTTAAATGGTGTTTAGTTAAAAAAAATAACCAACATTCTAGATTTAAAATATTTTTAATGCCAAATTAAGTTATAAATTACTTTTTAAAAAATTGAATAATAATAAAATGCAAGAATACATTATATTTATTATACATTGTGCCATGACTGAGGGTGACATAACTTATATAATAACTTTTAATTTTTTTGACATAGTTTTGCTATAATAATAATAATAAATAGTACTCATGCTGTATTATATGTAAACAAGAATTGCATTATTATTATCATCTTTCGTATAATTACAAATTAAATTGAATTGACGTTGCATTCAAATATTGAAAAAATAGTTAAATAAAAACTTAAATTGAATAAAAGAGTGTTTAATATGGTCAACAAAAATATAAGATAAAAATTAATAATTAAATTCATTAACTAAATAACATCTGTAATGCCAAGCTGAGCGAGCATAATTTACAAGATTCAAACTGTCTACAGTGTTTAGCATTTCTTTTAAGTTTGTTTCTGTTAAAGGATGAAGCAAGGTGTCGCATCTTGAATTCTGTTAACACTGGACATATAGCCAAAAAAGTGAACCTAAGTTACACAATGAACATAGCTCAATTCTCCTTTCAATCCATGGGGTGAAATTTAGGTAAAATAATTCATCTCTCATTTTAAATAGACAACTGAGGTCCCTCAAGTTAATCGGCAGTTTAGTTATTACACTATTATACAATTTAATTACTGCGTATCCTATTGGTTTAGTTTGGACTTGCAATTATTTTCCTTTATTGGTAAAGATTCATTCGTCAAGTTTATGTCCACCCTAGGTAGAGAATGTTTTACTCACTTTTGTTCCTTGTCACTTTGTACTCTTGGATTAATGATATAGATTTGTGATCCCAAAGCTGTGGGTTCGGTGTCTGGGCAATAAATAAAACTCCAATGAAAATTTTATCACTTCTTTGAAATATGATTTTAATTGAGTTCTTCAAAAAGGGTTTCACAGTCAGCACTGATGTTATGTTAATTGGCCCTTGCTGAAATAAGTGTAAAATTAAAATAAAAAAATTAAGATATACACTTACATTTTGTTATAAATTAAACTTGCCTTCCTTGGCAAAAACAACTGATCGTTAACTTGAATAAAAACTTTTGGTGGGTACCTATCGAGAAAAACCTCCTTATTTGGGTTCACCTGACAAAATCTCAGCAGGACCTTTAATAAAATAGGAATAGTTAATTTATTTAACAGATTAATAGGAAACGATCAGTTAATCAGTTAGATAAAGTCATAAAAAGTCACAGCATTTTTTCATAAACATACCTTTTTATGGCTCCGTTTAATCGGAGTATTTTCAGTGTCTCTTAATTTAGTCGTTTGAAAGTTATTTAATGTCAAATTGATTTGCACAACTTTTTTAAAAAGGTTCCATTTTGTATCTATAAATATTTAAAATATTAAAAAATTAAAACAAATTGTTTTATAATTTATCACATTTTTAGTACAGGCCAAAATGTGTAACATTTACAATAATTTTTGGGTGCACAATGAATCAATTGTTTGTAGTGTAACAATTTAAGTTCTAGCTTGATTTCTGAACATTACTGGTTAGCAAAAACCAACAAAGCTAGGCAGACCAGATAAATGTAAATCCATTAACAAAATGCTAAAATATTATTAAATTTAATAATTGATGATTGGGATCAGGTGGTCCAAAATGAAGTAGACATATCTTAAAAAATAAATAAAAAGATATGACTACTTCATTTTAGACCACATCTCAATAATCAATTGATCATCATAGCTGGTTGATTCTTGATTGAATTCCCTGTGATATATTTCATTTAATACACATGAATTTAATAAAATTAATAATAATAATCTCTATTTTAATGCAAAATCAAGATAATTTTAACTTCAATTACAATTCTCATTTTGATGTAAAAAAAAAAAACCTTCAACACTCCACTTAAAAGAGGATCTTTTCAAAACAAAACTATCTAGTGTGTTTAATGCTTTATTACAGTATAAATAAATAAATTCCTAATTGGGAAGGCATAACTTCAAACTACCCATTGGGTGGCACAGACAAGGATTTGCAACAGCATAGATCAAATCAACTATATGATTAATCAATGGTGCTAACCATGGAATGAGCTGGATTTGAATTTTCCTGCATCCAGCTGAAAATGATTAGGGGAAGATCATGCACTCAATTCATCTTGCCATCATCAATATGCAGGGGAAATTTTCAAGTTTTAAAATATGGTATGACAAATAGATAAAAGATGACGGTGAACTACCTACTACCATTGTGATTGAAATATAAATACGTTCCATTCTACAATTGGTCCAAATCCCCATTTTCCATTTTTCAACTGGTTTCCTCTTGTTTGAAATGTACACCCTCATAGATGGTAAAACGAGTACTACTTGATAAATGGTACTCTTGATGCAAAAAATACTTTTTTCTAAAATGTCGGCCTAAGAAATAGGAGTGTTTTCTTACCTAGTGACTGCTCATCCCAGATTACAAGTTCAGTAAATAAAATATTTAAAAAATATTAAAACGATATAATTACCTAAAAGTTGTGGTTGCATTAGCTTTTCGTCCAGGCGAAAATGTTCCCCTTCCCATATTGCATTTTTATTCACACATCCATTCAAAAATTGGAGATTTTTCTTGCCCCTGTAAAATTCAAAAATTAAACACGTAACCGGACATTTGAAAAATGAAAAGAAGAATAAAGCCACTCCATATTGTTTTCTGAGGAAGGAAAAAATAGGAAAAATCGCAATTGATTTTAAAATGTTATTTTTTATTATTTAATATACCTACCCAAAAATTAAGTACAATAAATTTTAGATTCTTTTGTAATGTTTTTTGACATATTTGAACTTTCAACATATTTTTGCAGCTGTAATTAAATTTTATTTATTTATTTATTTTTTATGTGGAGTTAAATTTAATTTAATTACATTGCGAGTTCTGAAGAGGGACCAGGGGCATAGCCCGAAATGCATTACAAACTGAAATATAAATAATATTTAATTAGTAATATAATACATAAAAATAAATTGGTTTATTTAAAAAAAAAAATTATAGATTTATAATTAAATTTACAGTTTTCTTCTCTACCGTTAACAATACATTTTTTACACAACTTTTTATAAACTATTACAAAAAGAATTGGAAGATTTATTCATTTAGTTGGCGGGATAATGAAAATCTATTTAACTGGGGGTATTATGAAAATAATTATTTGAATAAATATATATATGTTGTAAAATTATACATTTTACATGAAAATTTAAATCCAATAAAAAATATAATAATGTAGAATAAAATCAAATTCCAGTATCAATTTGAAGAAATTCTTCATCACTGAGTCCAAATGAAGGAAAATGTTCAAGTTTTCTTTTTTTTAAAGCTTTATTTTCTATTTCATCGAGAACTTCTGGAGAGATCTCATCGCAGACACCAAAGAGGCCAAATCTGTCTGGTTCATTTGTAAGACTTTCTTCCAGCCTGATCGCTTTACAGAGTTCAGCCGGCAAGGGTATCTCGTCAGACCTGTAGGCCCTGCATTCCCAGTCATGGCACTTCTGGTAAAACGTGCTGCAATCGATATTGACAATGTATTTGACATTGTTGCTCTTGTGTTCACGGCCAATGTTCCCACAAAAACGATTGTTCACAATGTCATACACAAGAGTTTTAGATGAGGAGAAATAAACACTTCTGTATATTTTTCCAGGTTTGACGTAATCATTTATGAATTTGTCTAACATCGGATATGGACTTGTACTGATATCATCAGAGCTGCTTTTAGGAACTGCATCTCTTTGGTATTTTATGTCTTCATTTTCAGTCGAATACTGAAGGATTTGTACGTCATTTTTCACAATTGTTATTAAAGACGATAAGAAGTATTGTAACTCATTTTCACATTTAAATATGTTCGATTTGCTCAGGACTAAAGAAGAATTCTTGCCTTTTTTCGTATTTTGATAACACCTGAAGTGTCTGTTTTTTGTGTAAACGCCTTCATCGCAAAACAAAACTCTATTGTTTTTTGAATCGGTCACGAAGAGACTTTTGATAATTTCTAGTTTTATCGTAGATAATTCAGGTGGCGGATTCGCTCTCTTCAAATCGCTGCATATCTTCTTAATAAAATTGCCAACATTTTTGTTGTCGATGAATGCGTGGTTTGGCAGATTGAAAATTAAGTGCCGACTGAATTTACTATCTGACGAGGAGTCCAGATCCAGGATGTTTTCTCTAAGGCATTCTATTTTAAAATGTTTCTTCAGGTAGAAGGTGATGATGTCGATGAACGCCTGGACCATGAGTTCGCCGTCGGATCCAGGATTGAGGCCCTTGTTAAACTCCAGATCGAGGTAGATCTTGGACACTGTATTCTCCGGGACAATCTCGTACGTGCAGCGTTCTTCCGGCTCCCGTTGGATGTTATAGTGCCAAAAGACCTCCGGGTGAGCGACAAGGAACTGGCGCCCTGCCCCGAATGCTGTCTCATACGCGAAAGTCATGAGGCCACCTTTACAGAGCCTCTGGTATTCCAACGCTTCCTCCTGCCTCCTGAACGTCTTCCATATGAGGCTGGGTCCGTTCAGCAAATCCCTGAGCACATACTTTACCACCACCGGCTTTTTTTTCGAGCACTCAACCTTTTTGACACCCTTCCCGTAAAACTTGACTGGGGAAACGTTCTTCAATGCTTTTAAACTCATCACTTTAATAACTGTTTTTTACAATGTAATGTACATGTTTTGTTATAATGATAAGAATGATAACATCTATATTTTTCCCGCCTTTTCATTTCTTACTTTTACGTAATACACTCTAATCACATTTAGGTACATATCAAATTACAAACATCCTTAGCGACTCGCAATGAATATTTTACCATTTTTACGATTGTCTAAGTACATTATCTTCGAAAAATTCATTACATTATTTATATGCGACTTTGACTGAATTTAAAATTTAAAATTAAGCTACGCTATTAATTGTGATTATTAATTATGGAAATGGGAGTTCAAATGATATAAACCCTTAAAAAAAGACCTTTATTACACTAGTTTGAGATATTTACAGGATGTTATATTGTAAATGCTATCCTCCGCCGGCGTCATCCTGCGTCTTGTACTGCGACGTAAGATGGTTCTGCTGCTCCAGCATGTAGATGTTTTGGGTCTTCTTCATCTGCTGAAGCTCGAGATCCCTCAGGACGCCTCCTCGCAGCTGCTCCCTGTCCGAGTGTTGTTTGTAGTGGATGTAGACGATTATGCCCACACTTACAGTCAAAGAAGCGGCAAAAGTCGCCTTCGAGGCTAACGACATCGCGTTGAATTTATTTTGAATAAATCTAAATTAATTTTATTTCAATGAGAAAAGCGACTGACAAAGGTTATTTTTAGTGATTACGTTATCACAGAAGGTTACCGTAAAATTGTGGTTAAGGAGCCGACGAGAGGGTGTCGTCCAGGATTTTTAAACCAACGGGTAAGCTTAATAAACCTGAGATATTAATGTCTTAAATTTTCTTTTTTAACTAATCATCTAAAGAGCTGGATGTTCTCAAGACTAAACAATAATTTTTATGCTCTGACTGTTTATTTCTTTGTATAATTTTCAATATATCGTAGACAAAAGGCACTATATTTTTTATAAATCTTTATTTTGATTTGTACACGGTGTCAGAAAACCCGGTCTCTTCGAGTGCAATACTGTTTTAACAGTTTAATTGTATTAATGCATTTTTAAAACCATTGATCCTTATGGTTGTGTTAATGTATTTATGTTAATGTGGAGCTATTTCCTAAAGCTCGTCTTTAAATTGGTTTATCAGACACCCAATCTCAGATGAAGAGAACTCAGATGATGATGAGGATACTAGGAAGCGGGGTTTGTGCTCCCCTGGGACTGCAGCATTCTGGCTTATTGTACCTTCCTAGTTCCTAGTTCAGTGCAATATACTCAATCCTTCTTCTCAGAAGTGTCAGGTCATTGACTGTCACTGCTACAATTTCATTCTCTAGGTTTTTTTCTGTGTTAGGTTAAGGCTTCTTTCAAACAAGGCGGTTTGGTTAATTCAACTAAGTTGCCCGGTTTTCTCTCAACTAGTTTACTGCTGTGTGAAGACTCTTTCTTTGCCGCTTTCATACCAGGCAACTTGTGGAATCAACCTCTCTTCCCAACAGGAGGTCAGTACGATGTTAGAACCCGAGGAAGCAGGAGCACTTCTTGTGCTTGTTCTTCTGCAAAAGAGAAGCAAAAAAGGTGGAACCCAGTAAAGAAAAGTGTGTGTTTATCCATTATTATAAAATTGGGAAACAGGAGCTTTCTCTCAAATACTGTTGTGCTACTTCCCTTCAAGCTTTGTTTCTTTTAATTTTATCACTATACTCCTCACACTCATGTCCCATATCATGGGACTAATACGAATATCTTCGATGAACTCCACATTGAAACTTGAAATTGCAATGCTTTCCAGGGTGAACTCAGTTGACTCAACTAGGCGACTGGTGTGAAGGATGAATGCTGAGCAGTGTCTTTCGAGTTGAGTCAACCAGGGAGAGGGGATGAAAACGCCCTCTCCAATTATTGTGTCTAGCACCGCTAAAGTTTATCCACTTCTCCTTTTTCTACAATAGAGGATTCTGTATTTGTTTTTGTTATCCCAAGCGTAGGTTCAGGGCCTATGTATGGTCTTGCAGATCCTCCTCTGGCCAGTGTGACTGCTTTTTCGTTACCCAAAATCCCTTTGTGTCCTGGCACCCAAGATGTCATCAGGTTGTGTGTTTCCCCATGTTTTGGAGATTTTGAATGCATCGAAAGCTTGGCAGTAACAACTGAATTTGCTTTTTTCTTCAAGACATATCTTGATCCAGTGTGTCATGAGTAAAAAAGCAGTCTATGCTCCAACATTTGAAAACAGTTTCCCCAATATACAAAGACATTTAACAAGCTTGTCAGGAATAAAGTTGAGACATCTTACTTTGCTAAAGGATAATTCTATATTGCTTGCAATTATTGTGAGATTGCTTAGGGTAGGTGGAAGTGAAGAAGGAATGATATTGATCCCCTATGCAACCGTTATATTAATTGAATATGAGATTCAAAGCCTCCAAATGTTCCTGCTTATAGCTTAGATTTTTCCCCCATCTACAACTGTACATGTATTACATACAACCAGTAGGTTGGTTTTCAATTTATGATTGTAACATTACGGATGTTATAGAGAAAGCTACCCATTGGCAGCTGTTCTGGTTTAATAAAATGATATTAATCGTTTAAGAGGACTCTTATCCACATTCTTTTCAGTCGTTTACATGGTAATTGTGTGGAATGGAGTAATCGTATTTCTGTGTTAGTACGATTTGCTATGAAAACATCTAGTACGTTTTGATGAACGAAAAAACAGTTGGCATGTGAAGATCTCTGTGAAGTGTTATTTTTTTATGTAAAAAGGGGCAGAAACAATTAATATTACAATTTTGGGTTTAAAACTTTGTAATCTTTGAGTGGAATATTTGGCCAATCCATAAGCTTGGCACCTGTACATTGATTTAATGAAAGTTTAAAGAACTTGGAAAAATTACAGTCATTAATTAGATAAAAGGGGCTTTTGCAGGTACTCAACCCTGCATACAAGCATTATTATGTATGGCAGTAAGCCATCTATTTCAATAAGAGTGGATATGCGTCAAATAGAGTTTTACTTTCAAGTAAAAAGAACGACACTTGTCTTGTGTATGAATGGAGCTTTGCAAACATATATCTCCAAAATCACTTCAATTCTGTGCTGACAGCTGAAGTGAAGCGATTTTGACAAAATGGGAAGTCAGAAATCTTTCCATTTAGAATGTATACTAAAACAGCCAGTTAAAAACGTTTGTCAATTCTTAGGCAGGTTTATTTAATAAGAAAATGATCAATGATGTTTTCAAGCTGGGGAGAATAAAACTCAAGAAACAATAAATTTTCAGAGGTCGAGTGGTAATGTCAGGGCTTTGAAATTAATTAATTGACTGTTACCCTCACCCCTGAGTGTAATTAAGTGATAGTGCAATTTTTAAGACAAAAAATAGATTAGCAACACATTACTGGAAGATTTAAATTTAAGAAAAAAAAAATATATATATATTTTTTTTTACACAAGTGTCTTAAGCTTTTCCAACGTTCAAGGGAAGCAAAAAAATGAGTTTCTTATTATCTTAACCCATTGTAAATTAATTAAATAGTCATTATATGGCAATCATATGTCTGTCATATTTTCTTTATTGCATTAAAAAAACATATATATATATAATTTTTTTTTTATGTACACAAGTGTCTTAAGCTTTTCCAACGTTCAAGGGAAGCAAAAAAATTAGTT
This sequence comes from Cimex lectularius, assembly GCF_000648675.2. Classification (NCBI taxonomy): domain Eukaryota; kingdom Metazoa; phylum Arthropoda; class Insecta; order Hemiptera; family Cimicidae; genus Cimex; species Cimex lectularius. Next base: position 280,298 of record NW_019392897.1, on the reverse strand, counting down.
TCTTATTATCTTAACCCATTGTTAAATTAATTAATTAGTCATTATATGACAATCATATGTCTGTCATATTTGCTTTCTCTACATCTATATCTCAAATCTTTACACATGTTCGTAATGAACATTTGAAACTTATACTTTACAAACTAAAAAAATAAATAAATGTCAATGTTTTCGCAACTGAAAATATAAAATTTAAATTTTTGAAAAATCTTACACTTTCTATCATAATGCTTAAAGATTTTTACATCTTGTTTTCTTCGTAGATTGTTTATTTTTCTTAGGTTAGCTGATTGAAGATGAAGATTATTGAAACAGCTTGAATCATCAGAACCTGGAAAAAAGATCGTACCTCAGGGCTTTTGTTTAAAAAAAAAAAAAAAATCAGTCTTGTCATTATCTTAATATCAACATAAAAAATCAGCAAAATTACTCCTTATTTAATTGGGTAAATTAGATTGATATTAAACTTTCTTGAATTCAAATTACATACGTTACATTATTTGTCCATTGTTAACTGAAATTGCCGTTATGTAATTTCTTCTTTGGTCTCTTGGAGAAGTCTTTTTTAAATGTAATTTTTTTTAACTATCTAAAAGCAAATATTGGTTTGAAAACTTATTTTCCTAAAAAAAAGAAATCACATGTTGCAATCATGTGCATATAAAATTCAGACCAAAAAGTGCTCTCATCTCAGAATTCTTGAAATAAAAAATCACAATGGCAAAAAAAATTTTAGATATCTTTACTTATTATATAAGACATATTTTAATATGTTGTATGGTCTATCATCACAGGTTTCATATGTCAATGAGTTTCATCTATTTGCTATCCGCTTTACTTAATTATGGATATCAGCTTGTCAGGCAGGACACACATTTTTATTTGTTAGGACAACTCTCCAGCAAATCTGTAAAATTAGCATCGATGAAGTTGTCTCACCCTACTTATATCCTCACCAACTTTACAAAAATGGGAAATTTTCAAATACAATTGCGAGACCAAACCAGGGATAATTAACTGACCAGAAGATTATATATGATCGAACTGTCGGCTCATCACCTTGCTTATATCACAGTATATTTAAATTTTAACCACAGCAACCACATATAGATAATAAGTGAGGACTGTGACTTTTGAAAAACGTTGGCATTCATTTATGTTTTTTATGTTTATTATGCTTTGTCACAAAAACAATGGGTTTAAACGTAGTCAAGTCAGTGCACTGAGGGAGTCATCATCATGGATGTACTTGAATCTTTAACAGTGGTTTTACTGTAAATATGGAAGTAATAAATTATAATTGATGTAATCTCGACCTTCATCTATTGCCTCTACTAATGAATGATTATATTTTAAACACAACATTTTGTACTTGAAACTCACAAATGAACTAAAATAATCAAGAAAACAGTAAATGAAACAAAATATATTTTAAGTTGGCTGGTCTAGATGTAAAAATTATCACCCAAGCTGAAACAAACTGAAAATTAAGGAAAAAATTCGATGTTTGGCGTTGCCGAGGTAGTGTTAAGAGAAGTCTGTACATTAAAATTCTACAATAATAAAAATGGAACATAGAGTTGTCCCAATGTGAAATTGAATTTACCAAAAGAATTGGCAAGGGTGATCCTTCATGTGGAAATCAATTTTACTTAAGTTGATGGTTAAATTATCGTTTTTAAGGATGTCTTTAAATCCGAAGGGACCAAAATCTTGGTAGCACAAGATTACCCAAAACAGTTCTTGTAGCCAGGGTACTATTTCGGCCTCAGTTGTTGGAGGCCCAAATAGCAGCAGGTAAGTTGGTCATAATTAGATATTAATCATCAAGAAAATAGATGAGACTGGGAATAGAAAGCAGTTGAAATCAAACTCACTTCCAGATGTAAAATACTTCAAGGTTTCCAAGAGACTTGACATATAACATGGAAGTGTAAAACAAAAATAAATGCATAAATTAAATAAAACTCATTAAAAAAAGTCAATCTCTTATGTAGTCACTATGGAACATAAGCAATAAAAAAATCTGGATTGGCTGAAGATGTAAGGGACTTTTTGAGGAATTTACTGAGTATCTAAACAGAGGAAACATTAAAATATTTGGTCCAAAACTATAAGGACATCTGACATAATAGATGTATCATTATACATGAGTTTAATGTCTGCGCTTTATTTGCTGTTTTATGTGCCTAATGATAGATACATTTTCGCCATACATCTTGCTGTACCTGTGAGAGACCCTATCCATACATCCAATCATATCATCATAGAATTATTACATATATATTTTTTTGTAAATGAAGAGGACCATTTAAAATACAGCAGAAATAAAATTTAACTTTTCTTTAATAATTTATCTTTTGAAAAGGAATTAATTTTAGCATTTTTACAATGCAGAAGTTTTGTTTAAAATTAAAACAAAAATCTGTTTAAAACTATTTACATATTTTTTTAAGAGACCACTATTGTGGAATGTCTACAGGTGCGACATCACTTTTTGTGACATTCATAGTCTTGCTGTAAACAGTAAAAATAAAACAAAGAATAAAATGCAATAGAAAAATATATAAATCAATAACACATTATATCAATGGTTTATCTGAAAATTTACAAAACTAAAAGACAAAATATTTCACATGTATGAAATATGTAGTCAATTCTTTCAATTAATTATTCTTTCTATGTAAGGTCTTGGTTGAGGTAAAAAAGTGAGTGTCACGAGTGGGATTCGAACTAAATCCTCTACCACTTGAGCTATCGTGACTTAGGTGGCCATTCACGATCGCTCCAGATGGAACCACACCGAGCCGTATAGTTCTATTTGGAGTGCCTGAAATTTGAGGGGGCATTCACGACTGCTCCACAGCCAGTCATTCTGATTGTCATCTAGTGAATTACTGTCTCAACATGAATGACAATCTCTTGTGCTACGCTGCTGTTTGTTTATATATAAAAAGCAAAAAATTGAAGAGGAAATGGTGTAAGAAGTGGCTCCTGAACAGAAGTAATACCCACATCAATTTGATGAAAGATCTTTCCCTTGAACTCGCTAATTGGAGGAACTATTTAATTATTTACCACTTTCCATGAACGTGGTAAACAATGGTATACAATTCAATCACCTCAACAATAAAATCTCAATTGAATGGAAAAAAAAACTGCGGAGAGCGTGCCAATATTCCACCGTTCATGCCAGGTTTTCCCATTCATGAACCTGTGGGTGACAGACATGCTGTCGTCGCACTGTAAATGTTTGGACTGATGCGATGAAGTTTGGACTGGCCGAATATTTGGCACAGCCCGGCACACCAGTTCAGTTCTGCCATTGAAGTGGTTTTTGGAACGGCGTCGCTCCGTTTGGACTGCTGGAAGTGATCGTGAATGGCCACCACAAAAGAGGCCTCATAAAAAATGATCATAATAAATGTAAAACCACATTTTTAACTTTGAAAATATAAAAATATGACAGATAAAATGTTCTTTTTCAATTTTTTTTGTTATTATTATTATTGTCTTTCTTTTTCTTTTCATTGGTGAAAAACTAAAAAAAAAATCTAGTTAAAATAATATAAAACAAATGTATATATACGTAATTAAAATATTTTTTTGAACTAGTTTTAAGAAAATTGGTAGATCCGTAAATTGTAAAATGTTATGTAAGTATAACACAGATAAAGTTAGTGTAAATAAATAATTGATCGAGAGTTAAATTTTAATTCATTATCATTGCATGGTAATGATAAACAAGTTGATTATTGCTTATCTTTATAGTTGATATGTCATTGTAACTTCTTTGTAGTTTTGTCCTAAATTCATTCTTAGGATGTCTCTGTGGACGGGAATTGGCTTGATAGCGAACTTCATCGGTGCCCTTTTTGGCCTGTCCGCCATGGTATGCTTTGCAGTTTTAAACAACAAATTTGCATCACTCTTTGGCTTTTTGACATGTAAGTGATTGTTTCTAGCGTGTTTGCATATGAAATTATGTTGTTTATTTGTTCCTCCCCCCTAGTAAGTTACTCGATTTTGAACATTTGGCTGCACGTACTTTACATCTCAGGCCGGCTAGAGATCTACACAACTAGCATTCTAAAAAGCATAAAGAGCTTTGCGGTGTGCTCCATGATTATCTTTTTTGGAATTTTTACATATTTAATATTCTTAATCTTATACTGGAAAATGCGTAAGTCACATGCACTAACTTGCACTTTTGGACAATTTTAATAAGAATTTCTTTTAGCTTTCAATGAGCCTATTTCAACCAATCTTTTCGTCACGACTGTGTGGGTTTTCGTTTCCTTCAAGTATGCATATTTCCTGAAGAGAACTTCGAATCGTTATTGCAAGATTCTTATATCATCAAGTTCTGCGTTATTACAATCATAACCTTTTAATTAATTATTTACTAATAGTATTTACTAAAAATTTTAGTTTTAAGATGACAAGTTTTAATGTACAGAGTATTTTTGTATAAAAACAATCTTTAGATTTTAATAATTTAATATAAAAACTTAAGGAGAGAAATTAAGGCAAAATCATTCCTGAACTGTATGTGAATGTTTTATGCAAAATGTGATTGCTTTTATTTTATTTTTTTAATATGAATTTAATTTTTGATAAGTTTTTAAGGTTTTTTTGGGTGCATTGGAGAATTCCTCCCTGTATTGCTCACCTGCACTTTTATTTTGTACTCATTTGGTCGTAGTTGGTAGAAGTAGTCTAGTAGTAGTGTAGTAAATGTCTCAATTTTATATTACATATTTTTTTATTTGTTTAAAAAAAGGGCAAATTATTTAATTTTTTGCAAATGTTTTATGGAAATAAACAATTAAATGGACATTTATATGGAATTCCTCATTCCCTCAAATATTTTTTCACCTTAAGAACCTATTTCTAAGAACTCATTTACCTATGCTGCAATTTCAGCCAGTGATGTTTATGAAACTTGTGGGCATGTAGGACATACCTTGGTGCAAAAGAACTTTTTTACAGCGTGTTAACTATGTATGGACTAATTCAGGTGGTAATGCCCTCCTGCTCACAAAAGGATTAGTATGTAACCCTACTTCTGGATTATATACTGCTACATACAGAGTGAAGGTAGTATATTTAATTAGGAAAAAAGACTCCCACATTTCTGAATTGTATTAGGGTCGAAGTCAAGGAATGATGAGATGCCACAGTAATTTTACTATGAATAACTGCTCGCTTGGCTCATGCTCAACGCCTGCATCTAAATTTGTGTCCACTATTAGGGCAACTTATTGTTTGAAATATTTACACATTAGTAAACACCCAAAAAAATATATAAGATCGCTATTTTCTCACTTTACCATCTAGACAATTTTTTTCTTTTCAAAGTTTCTCTCCCAACATCCAAATTCCAAGAGCCACTCTCTTCCCTCTAAATTCTTCCACCCTTTCCTCCAAAACTTTGTAGTTTACATAACATAACATATACACATATGTAGGATTACACTTCAAACTTCTTACAAAATTAGTTTTATACTCCTTATTGTGAAAAGTGTCATCAATAAGTGATTCATTTCTTTTATTCTCATCGCAGAAGGACTCAATCTCGTGTCTTAAATGCTGGTTTGTTTGGAGAAATCTAGTCTTCTTTAAAGGCAAGGGTAACTGGGAATCCAAGAGATCATTCAGTACACAATTAACCACAGATTGGTTGATTAATTTTGACTGAGAAAAAAGCTTCAGTGGGATTTCTTGCTCACTTAGAACAAACTTTGTTTGTTGGGAGAAGCCATATTGGTGTTGGACTGCATATATTTTTAAATCCTTATAAAATGATAAAAGTCGTCAATCAACAAAAGATAGCAATGACAGTGAATGCCGGCTTAAAGTAAACATGACTTTCACTGAACATTGGAGTAACCAGGCCTCTCACAAAACTGTTCAAATGGCTTACTTGCTTAATTAAACCTATGGAGGAACTTTATTATTTTTGTGTTAGATAATGCATTAAAATTTTCAATTTGCCTTCTCACCACTTTCCTCGTTCTTTAGCCTTAGAAGTTATTAAAAGAAAAACATTTTGGAACAAGCACTGGATTGATATGGTGGAGAGATACTCCATGCAATTTTGATGCCAACTTCGAAGATCAGGATACGTGGAAGTTAATGGTCATCTGCTTAAGAATAGATGAATGTTACTGGGAAGCGTGTTGACTCAACGGTCAAACCATTTTGTTTTATTTTACTACTATTGACAGTATAACTCAAATTTATTACATTTTAATTTTAATAATACTGAACTTTTAACCACTGGGTTAAATTGGTTTTTCAAGGTACGATGTAAGCTGGCTGACCTTAAACATCAAGAGAAAAATAAGATACTGTTCATTTCTTGATTGTCGCTCCCATCCTCTCTAAATTTAGATATGTTCATACAAGAAGCATACAGCTAATTGATTTCTTCAATAGCAAGAATTGTTTACAACTGATCAGATATGCATGGCTAGCTGGGTCTTATCGTTTTGAACTAATTAACACCAACGTGCCAAGGGACCTCTGCATATCTCACACTCAGGCGCAAATGAGAATTTTTCACCAGATGAATGGTATATTCATGGCTGAATGTTAATTTCTGTACATAAGAGAGATAAAATTGATAATTTGTTTATTTTAATAAATAATCTATTCATCTGTTAATTTATTTTGTTATGGCAGAAAACTTTTTTTTAAATTAACAAGTAGACATATTACTTATTTTCGTTTACTTGAATGTTCATTTATTTACCCCCATCATCAGAATCTTGGTTTTCTTTAGTATCCTTAGGTTATAGCTTAGTAAAAGTATTGACCATTTCTTATTATTTCAAGTACAAATGACCAATTATTTTAAAAAAAGTTAGCAGTCCCTGGGACTGATATGGCGTGAGGCCGGTTTTTTAAATGTACCTTCCCTTTGTGCCAAGTGGGTCCACCTGACAAAAAGGTTGTAGGGATTTATTTTTTATTGTTTTTTGTTTCATTGAAAATATTTTAAAGATTTTTTCTAAAAATGTTTAATTTATCTTGGATTTTCATTATTTTATAATAATTCATTATATTTTTGAATTTTACTAAAAATGGCAGAAAGGAGGGAAAATTCAAAAGGTTGGGTTGAGATGGGAAGTTGTCCGAGTGGATCCAAGCCACGATAGCTCAAGTGGTTAGAGCAGCAGCGTATTTAGCCGAAGGTCGTGTGTTCAAATCCCGCTTGTGACTCTGACTTTTTATCTCAACCATATCTTACATAAAGATTAATTATAATTCAAGAATATTTTATTTTACAAAAACACACAAAGAAATCTTGTTGATTAATATGTTTAAGGATTTGTTCCAGTCCGAAATGTGTATGTATGGGAAAAGTGGTACTGTAGTGACAGTCTAACTTTTTCAGGCAGTTGATTTCTATTGATCTTTTTCTTTAGTTTTCATTTATATATTTCTTCATTGCTTACTTTGCTTTTGTTTTTGAATAGGTATTCATTAGACAGTTTTTATCTATTATTCATCCTAATAATTACAATTCATACAGCAATTAGGTAGTTAAATTGATTAAATTAAAGGTCTGCATTTGTGATATATTTAAATGAAAAATTATATTACATATTTATACTTATAACATAAGTGAACAATATAAAAATGTATTTACATCAATTACAGTTGGCTCACTGTAAAAAAAAGTAAGCCAGCTTACAAACATCTATACAAGTATTTGTATAATTTTCTAGTCCATGTGATACCAAATCTGGAGAACTTCCAACGAACATTAAAGAAAAAACATTGTGCAAAAATCTAATCTGTGTCTGAGAAGATAAAGAAAATTAATACACATTTCTGAAAAATTTATTAATCAATAGTTATAAAAATAAATTTTCATTATTGCTTCCTTCTATCTATTTAATTATATTTATAATTACTTTCTTCATATTCTTTCAACTTAAAATCTTTCACCATATCAATAGTTTATAGCAATGTTAATATTACTAACTCAAATTTAAAAAATTAATAAATGAAAGACCTGTAGGAAAACTATTTCAAGCAGAAGTACAAATACATAGTACAAAATAACATGTCATTTTATTGAAGTGAAAACTCATCACTAAAAGTGTTTCTATATTTAAAGCACAACTAAAAAGTGTAATACTGAAATTCAATTAGAATTTTTACATGCAAAAAAAGATCCATTTAACATAATGTAAAAAGAATATCTACAAAATCTGTTGTACACAAAGTACGATCAGCTATGGACTAGCAACAAACAATATTATCTTTATAATGTGTAACGAAAGTTATTTTACAATTTAGAAAACAAGAGTCAATTTTCAATGTTTCATTACAATGTCAAGTTAAAACATAATTTACTGACATGATTTATTATTAATAAAACAAAATGTAACAAACTGAACTTTCTATGCAGATAGACTTTGCAAAGAAATAAATTATTATTTACAGAGTAAGGGAGCGTTTACATTTAATACAAAGGTATATACAATTTTAAATTTTATAATGTAACTGTTTCTCTTTTTTTAAATTAAGTAAAATCATTTTAAGATTAAATAAAAATATAACCACAACTATTGCAGTAAAGAAAACACATTCAAAAGTACTTCAGGTTTTTTTAAACTAATAAATAATAAAATTAATCAATATGTCGACCTAATTTTTCCAAGAGTGAAAAGTGAGACATTTACTTTAGCATTAGGGTGGTAACTAGCATTTCCTGTATTTTTACGACTGGTTCTGAAACATAAATCAGTTAATAAGCAATTGCAGTCATGATTAATAAATTAAAAAATAAAAAGGTCTCCTCACGTTATCTTGGGGTGGAAGCGTCAAGACTGTGGGTGCTTGGGAAACGGCAACTGCGACAAGTGGTGCTGTAGCTGCTTGTATTCGTACAGGTTGTCTCATAGTAATCTGATGTCCCGGTTGAATTACTGCTGCTGACACCTAGGAATAAACTATCTAAATTTAAGGTGATCCAGACAAAACGAAACATTTAAAATAATGTAAATTCAGTTGTTTATAGTTTAATTAACCCTTTGGTATCAGATAACTCATGTTAAAACTGAAATGCTTATAATTTTCAAAAGAACTAAATTTCAACGAGTTGATGTAGATGAATGACGTCTTAGTTTTTTAAAACGCCGTAGCAAATATTGTTAATGTAGGTGCCATTAAATTGAGCGCGTGCTGATGTGGCCGCAAAACCAATAATAATGTGTGGTGATTTGTGACTTTTAGACTTAGTTTTTTTTCGTGTGAGAGTGCCCATGACATACAAGAATGGCACAATTATGCAGAAAACAACCACTTTGAGCCCTGAAGATATCTCAATAAAGATCGAAACATTGGCACGATAAAGAAAATGTTTTTCTAAAACCTACTTCACACCAGACCGCATCTCACGATCTCTGAATAATCACCAACAGTAATAATAATTAAATGTACTAAAATTAAATAAAACCCCAATACTTGAGGTGAACAGATGTGTAGTCCTCCTTGCCAATCTTATTTTCAATACCCAGCATTGCGGCACCTAAACCCTCAACATAACCCAAGGCCCTTGGATAATATGACTTAGATTACTGTGATACTGCTAGATTCTGTACGAACTTTTCAATCGGCAGCTGGCAGATTTCACTCCGTGATTGTAAATTAAAAGAAAATTAAACTGAAAATAACTAACTTAAAAATGTAATAATAATAATAATAACTTCTTAAGTCTTAAAGTAAGGAATGCTAAAACTTCGGATTTTACGCACGGAAGCAAGAAAACTGAAGCAAAGACCTAAGTTCCTCTCGGCAGCCTGAAAGCTAGTCACAAAGGGAGCAAGCTTTTTTTATTATTGTGAACTTTGTTTTATTAATGGAATGGAGAGTTTGACTGTGCGAAGGAAGAACCACCCTGGAACAAGAAGGGAAAGAACTGGGATGAGGTTCAAGCTTTTTTTTAATGCGATTTTGTTAACTGACAGTTTCTTTTTCTTTTTTTCCCCTTTTTTTTATTGAAGAAGAGAACTTGTTTTATTTCCTTTTTGTTTACCATTTTATTTGCAATGCAGAGGGCTTGATATTCTATTTTTCTTGTTGGTTTTTTATTTCACCCCATCGTTCACTGTTTCCAGGAAAAACAGTGTGGCCCCAATTAGTTAATTTTTAGAGGCGAAGTACCCACAAAAAAACAAAACAAAAAAATCTCCACTGTCAAGGAGGAACCTGTAACAACTGGTTACTTTGGAAAATCATTTAGAGAAAGGATGCCAGGCCACATTGAAAACTGCTACATGATTTTATTTTAAACAATGCATAAAAATGTTCATTCAATTGATCTATCTAAACTTTTTCATTATTTGTACATACATAACATAAGTAAGAACTTTTTAAAAAAGCATAAGAACTCTAAATAATTTGTTTTCATTCCTCCTGGTACTTCGAAAATCTTGATAATTCAAATTATTTTTGTAGTCCATTGGACTTCGAATTATCAAGTTTTTCTTTACTTGAAAATTAAAAATGGTAAAAATTTACCTGAGTTAGAATGGCTTGTTGAGATGCCGATCCTGTCTTGAGAGCTCCTGCTAAAGCCGTTTGAGTTGTCCTCCCTGAAGCATCTATTGTCACTGACCTTCCTGGACTGCTAGAATTACCGCTTACTACCTACAGTACACGTTAATTTTAAAAACATTACAAACTAACAAAAATTCTCTCATAGTCATTGGATCTGTTGAAATTTCATGTCCCTACATTATATTACCTACATTTTTAACCAATTCTTTCATGAACAAGTTACTTCAAAAACAATGATACATACACATTTATGGTTTTCTCGAACAAATTCAATTTTTCTTATCTTGTATTAACATCTCGAGTTAGAGTCCTTTTGACATTTCGAAGTGAAGCGGCCCCTGTTCACACCCTTTTGCACATCATTGGATGCAGTTAGCCTACCCTAAAAATTGCATTCAGAAAAAATCTATTTAAAACTAAAGTATACAAAATTACAAAAACTTTCATTTGGGATGGTAATCACGGTGAACACTAGGACTCCACATTTTATTAAACTGTATATCCACAGTTTGGGGGAAAGCAGTAGAACCCCTTAAAACGACCTATCAACCCATCGCAGCATAATTTAACCTCTTAGGTCTTTAGAAAATTGTGACCTTTCAAAGGTTTTTTAATTTTTAAATGTTGCGGAATTTTTATTTTACTCCGCCCTGCATTTTTTCAAAACTTATTAGTGGCTAATTTATTAATTAATAACATAAAGATGATATAAAACATTTAAACAAATACTAAATAAGAGCAAAATTTTCTTATTTTTACCTGAATTGCATGCTTGATAGGCTGCTGGGAGCTTGTGGCAACAGGAATCACCCTAGCAGGAGATCCACCTTGCGTTTTAGTAAACACAGAATGTGATATCACTTGGGGTGAGCTTCCTTGTGCTACCTGCTATAATAATTTTTTTTAATAACTTATAAGAAAAAAAATCAATTTATCGACTTACAACATGCTGGGGTTGAACTTGTTTGATCGCTTGCTGGAATTGCTGCATTGTCATTGTAGTTGGGACTGTCTTTTGTGATTGAACAATGAGCTGAGCAGTTGTTCCAGCCTTAGAGGTTACCTAGAGGAAAATAAATTAAACCAAATAAATTGTTAAAATCATTTAAAACGTTTGCACAACTATTTATGCAAGTGCTACCTGTCCAATTTGTGTGACTTTCTGTTGGGCTAATTTTCGTTGTGCCATTAGCTGCTGCTGTATAGACTTGATTTGTTGTGGAGTCACAGTTCCTTGTTTAATATTAGTGCCAAGAGCTTTCATCTATCAAAAATAATTATTTAAACCAACAATTTATGATTGGCTTATGATGATTTTTACCTGAGTAAGTCCACCCACTGGTATAGAAGAGGCAGGAATAGTTTTGACCAATGTTGTAACTTGTCCTACTCCTGTACTGCCAGACTGTTGGGCCTATTCAAAATCATTGCCATTTTCATTAAAAAAAAAAAATTGTTATTTTAATAATGATTTACCTGCAAACTAGCTTGTGCTAAGATTTGTGCTGAAGTCAGCGTAGTGGCCGTTGAAACTTTTGCAGCTTGTTGCCTTTTAAAAAGAGCGACAACTTCAGATTCTGACACTGTTCTTGTGACTCCTGCTGCTTTGACTTGAGGCATCCGTTGTGTAGTAGTGCCTGTAGGAACTGCTACGGAAATCTTCTGTCCAGCAGTACCACCTCCTCTCGATTGGAGCACGCGAAGGTTCTGCTGCCTAAACTGCAGTTGCTGCTGTCGGTAAATCTGCAACTGGGCTGCACTGATAGTCTTCGTCGAACCTTTTACAGTAGTCACAGTTGGGGACGATTGGGCAGAGATAATGTTTGTTGAAGGCGATCTTTGTGCGACTATAGTACTCTGGGTGGGTGAACTTGCAACCACTCTGCCTGTTGTTGTCAACTCCTAATTTTAAGAAAAAAATTTCACTATGTACATGTTTATGTAAGAATGAACACAAATATAAGAAAATATGTGATGCAGCATGTCGAATCCCTTATGGCAGACATTTGCTATTTTGTTTTTACCTGAACAGCAATAGTTCTTGTGGGTGGTGAAGTTGTGGTTTGAGCAGTAATCGTTGTAGTCGTCACAGTTGTAGTTGCAACTGTTGTTTTTGGGCTGCTGCTTTGAAGTTGTTGCTTAAGTCGCAAGACTGCTAGCTGCTGCTCAGGAACAGCCATGCCCTATTCATTATAATTAAGTAAACGTCAATTTTTAACTTAATTCTCAATTAAAAAAAAAAAAATTACTTGTTTGACAAAGGCTTGCTTTTCCTTAGCAATTCTATCAGCTCGCTTCGCTGCAACTTCAATCGGTGTCATGGGCTTTTCATAGTCAATAGCGTTCTCAGCCAATATCTCTGCATGCTTCGGATTTTTCATTGTAGGGTCTACAAGGAGTGGTTTGATTGTAGGGGCTCTCTTGTTTGACACAGCACGAATTGCATCGAATCTTGTATTCATCACTTGGGTCATCGAAGTGTTGTTGTCCTGCTGGTACAACTGTGATGTCCTTAAAGGTCTTCCTGCTTTTATCTGTGGTATTTTGTACAATGTTTTCGTCTTTTTCTGTTTCTTAGGGCTATCAAGAACCAACTTCCCCTCCTCTCTCGGTATCACAACAGATTCATATCTAAAATAATTAATTAAAACGGTAAGTTAAGCCCCACAGACACCCAGAAGGAAATCTCTCGATTTAACTCAAGTTTATTACTGAAACTTGCCTGTTTCTACATTGTTTAGGGGAACGGTACGTTCTAGCCGTGAGGTTCACAATATCTGCTACCAAATCCCAATTAGGAGTCTGTCCAGGAGAGAGGACGACTAAATTCAAAGTTAATTCTTGGATGTTTTGTATCGCCTGAAAAATAAAATTAAAATATTAAATCGTTTAAATCACCTTTCAGAATTTTCAAGATAATCACTTGAAGAATAGTCCAGTCCTCTTGTATGACCCACTCTGGGACATGATCAGGTTCAGGAAGGGGCTTCACAGGTAGCTGAGGCTTCATCAAGTTTTGGATTGAAGGTCTAATTAATCCTCTGCACTTTTGAAGACGAAGCTCCTGGCGCATTTTGATCAAAGCTGGGGTCGGGCGGTCAAATAGAGACCTGGGTGCGTGCAACAATGTCTCCTCCCTTTGTCGCATCTTTACTTGTACCCTTCCACCTTATAAAACAAAAACAAAAAAAAATTGTTAATTTTTTTTACAAATGACAAAGTAATGGTACAAAATAACAAACTCATTAAAGTTAACTCTTTTTTTTCTGTTAATTAACTTGCCTGTATAAAATCACAATCCATCGTACATATTAAAATGAAGATATTTATGAGTAAAAAGAAAACATGTTACTCACCTTCTGGGAGGCCTGCTTCAATACGGGTTCGTTTCTTTTCTTTCTTTACAAACACAGGTGGAAGTTGTTCTTCGGTCATTACTTTTTGCTCATAGAGCAGGCCCAATGCTTGGTCAATGTAAACATCGCTATCGTCTTGAGGTGGCGTGGGCGGGCACCACATCTAAAAGTTCAAAATGAGACAATTTGCACGTGTCCAAAAGAAACGGGACAGAAGTACTGTACATACCGGCATCAAATCTTTTCCATCATCCGAAATCCAAAGCTGTAAAAATAAATAAATTATAGATTGTTTAACAATCCAGTGATATTTTTCAACTTGCTGTTTGGCTTGTTATGGAAAAAAATAAAATAAAATCTGGAAAAAGGAGTGACTGCACCAATGTTGAGCCATGTTTTGATGATGTAGTTAATCTTTGCTCTATGTGCGTAATTCTCTTGGTAATTCTATTCATTAGGCAATGTTTTGGTGCCAACAAGTGAATAAGAAGATATAGGAATAAAAGGTTGTTTTTTACCTCCTTGTAATGGTCCATTCCAAAGTAAACTTACAAGTTAAGTTTACTACAAAAACAGCGCACCAAGAGCAGAGAAGAAAAAACACCAAAACAGAGCCCAACATTCACTTTTTCATTTACCAAGAAAAATACCACATCATAGAGAATAATTACTTTATTTCTTAAATATTGTACAGTGTTTTGCAAAACATAATTAAATAAAAGCATTTTTTCCCAGTAACTTAAGATTTACTAAATAGTTTATTAACCTGTAATGAGCCAATTATTTGAAAATTAATATTTTAATAAAAGTACATTTAATTTGTTTTAAACAATTCAGTTCATTTTAACAATTAAAGACTTATTTGTTAATGCATAGTTTTGTTATGAGAATATTATAAAAAATAAACCTATACTTTCAATTAAAAAAGTATTCGCTGTCTTTTTAAATCAACCCTATGATTTACTTTCCAACTTTGCCAAAAATTATAGAAATAAATTACCCTTAACGGGCCCATTATAGCACTTTTGCATTTTTATATAAATCAATTACAAACGAACATGGCTAAACATTGTTTAAAAGAACCAGTTTGGGTTTTTAAACTGCCAATTTTTCATTAAATTCTATCAAAGTTATTTACATATTAAAATTAAAGTATAAAAAATTATATTTTCAAATATAAATTGTTCAAAAATGACTGAATCATACCGAACAGTATTGACATCAGTTCAAAAATATATAATCCTAATCAAACGATTAGAATATAACTATTTACAAGCCTCAAACACAAAAAATAATCAAATAACCACAAATTACTGATTATTTATAATATTTACAAGTTTCACTATGAATTTGTAGCCATTTGAACCTACAAATTTTTTGTCAATTTATACCAGCAATTTAAACAAATCAGTCTAAACTGACCCACTTTTCACTTGAACAACATGCAATTTAACAATAGTACATAAAAGTCAATATAAGGTTTGATCAGAAAATCACTAAAAGCATTCCCAATCGTTATTTACATTAATTATTTTACACCTTTAAGAGTTCTTTCTTCTTTCCACCTCAAGAAAAACTACCACCTTTCAAGGAACATGAAACGTAAAACCTACTAATTAGGCTCTTAATTTGGAAAACTTTTTTTTCTTCACAGAATTTTATTGAGATCAATACTTCTACTCCTCTAGAGAAATAAATTAAGAAACTTCGTAATTTAAGAAAAAAATAATAATATGAGAAAATGGCAGACAAATCACAGCAGATAATCATGAAGTTGAACCATTACTGGCTATACTTCCATCTGATTTCCTTTTAATTTTGCCCAACCGGCCCACCACTTTGTTACTGGACACATGATTGCTATCTGCAGGCGATGCTGCAGACGCACGACGTGTCCGAATGACTAAATTAGGATTAGAATAAGGTGGAGGAGTGGGACTGGTCGGAGGTGAAGGTGGCTTCTTTTTTGAGACACTTTTTGTAACCATTTTTGCCTTTTTGCTAGCACTGCCGAGTTTAGTTGGCTGTATCGGCGATTCATCGAGTGTCCACAAGTCTATAGAAACACGACCGTGTGAACGAGTCCGTGGGGTTTCAGAGCTATCTATAAAATTATTTCCACTCTCAGAATGCTTCTGTTTGCTATTGACCTGATTTCTAGCATCCGTGGATGAGTAAGTTATAATGTCCTCCATTTCTGCCTCTGCTTGTCTCTTCTTTTGAGATTCTTCTTCGTTAAAAGCCGCCAATCTTCCCTGCTCCCATTCACGCTTCTGCTGTTCAATTTCTGCCTCAACTGCTGCCAACTGTTCGGCCGACCAGACTGCTTCCGTCTCTTCCATAAACTTCATGGCGTACCTTTCGACACCGGACAACTGTAACACATCATGAGTTTTAAAATATTGTATCTGATTTCTTATTTTGTATTATTTAATTTTGAGAGCTACAATTTAAAATTTCATCCGCCCTAATAAAACAGATACAAAACTATGTTAGTTTATCTCTCTTCAATTTCCGAAACTCACTTGTTGCATGAGAAGATTCAGTTCCATTTCTGCTTTACTCAGTTCTGGACCTTCTGGCTGCTCCAATGGAATGGTTTCATCAAATTCTGCCAGTTCATCCGCTGCTTCAGCTTTGGCTACTGATGCTGCTGCAACATCTGTATCATCTTCAGCTTGTGCCAATGCACTTTCAAGAGCTCCTAGGGCAGTCTTGTCTTCTGGGTTGGTCACAGACTGAAAAATTAAATTAAACAGGTGTGTTTTATTTAAGAATTAATTTCATTTATTTATATTAATTTACTAACAGCGGGCTCTAAAGCTGTCAATTTTTTTTCACTTTCTTTCTGCAGAACATCAGCCATGCGCCGTGAAGCATCATTTTCTGTTGTGTCAACATTAAACAGATCTTGAATTGTTGACTAGAAAAACAAAAATTATAAGAAACAATTTAAACACACTAAACGATGTAAAATTATAAATAATTACACTCTTAAAATAAGCTGTTGTGAAATTTCCTCCTTCAATTGCCAAATCGCCCAGCATTCTTTTCTGATTCGCTTTTTTTAGTATATTTTCTTCAACAGTCTTTTCACTAACCAACCTGGACAAATTTAATTAAAAAACCAGTAAGAAATAAAAAACATAATTTAAAAATTTCAGCTATAAAGTAATATGACATATTACATACCGGTATATGTGAACATCCCTCGTCTGTCCAATTCTGTGGCATCTGTCTTGAGCTTGGGCATCCATTGTCGGATTCCAATCGCTATCATAAAATATGACAGTATCAGCACCTGTGAGATTGATACCTACTCCTCCCGAACGAGTTGAAAGAATAAAGCAAAATATTCTTTTGTCAGCATTAAATCTCTCCATTAAAACCTAAATACAACATAAATTTAGAATACCAGTACAAAAGGATTTTACTGTAATTATACCTGTCGTTGATCCACTTTTGTTGTGCCATCAAGGCGAAGGTAGATATGCCCATGGAAATTCAAAAATGCTTCAAGAACATCCAGCATCCTGGTCATTTGAGTGAAAATTAATACTCTGTGATGTTCTGATTTTAATTTCCTAAGCAAATGATCTAGAGACTGAAGTTTGCCACAATCGTACTGTATCAACCGTGGATCAGGGAAAAGTGTGGACATAGCAGATGCAATCGGGTGGAGCAGCCTGAGTTTGGGTTTTAAGTGTTCCTCGAGTGCTATCTCCATTTGTTGTTCTCTGTGCAATTTCCAAGGCGCTGGATGCGAGACGTGCGCAGACGGCCTTGGTGCACTCGCAGCGGGTACAAACATGACAAAACGGTTGAATATATCAGACAGGTTAGCAACCCTTTCTTCAATGCTATATATCATGTTTTGAAGAGCTTCTGTCTTATTCCAGTACAAACTTGGATCTGGTGATTTCGCTTGTTTGCAATGAATATAACCAGTGCACAACCAGTTTGTTTCTTTGGTAAGTTTGTCTTGAAGTGACAAAGATTCGATTAAATCCACACCGTATATTGGTAAAGCGTTACACCTCATCTCATTAACTCTGCTTATAAGGGTTAGTTTTTCTTGTCTTCTCCTTCTCCTCCTTTCAGTGAGTATATCCTTAATAAAAACAACAATTAGCAATCAACAAAGTTAAAACACAAATATCTAATAAATACAAGAGCATTACATCTTTTAATCCCAAAGATGGTGGTTCGTCAATTTCTTTTGTTTTAGAGCTGTTCCGAGTAGTCATATTTTTAACTGTGGTTGGGGTGATAGAATTTAAGGTCGACGTCTGTACAGCAGACACTGTTGCATCCACTGTTGACGTTGCAGTTACATTGTTGGACGCTATAGTTATACAATTCTACAAAAAAAAAATTAATAAAATGAATAACAAAAAATAAAACAAACGCAAACATGATTTGAAGTTGGGTGATGAGTACGACAATTCATTTTTTGGAAAAGATAGTTCTACTCAGAGAAATTTTAGATAGCTACCCATATTTCAAGTAATACTCATCATCAGGCAGAAGATAGAAACACGTCTCTTGACGTGAATTGTAGAATGGCCTGTAAATCCACCGCCAACGCAAAATTCCAATGAACCAACTGCTTTTTTTAAGTCCCGCTCAATTGTGAACGTGCAAAAAGCGCCGATTATAGCACAACTGTATACGATCTTAATATGTATTGTAAGAAAAATAATTTAAAATTAAGGATGGTCCCTTTGATATTAAAATCCTTTTAGATGTTTCAATCAAATATTCTGGATTTCTCAAAAATCAGAAAAATTTAGAGGTCAAAACATCAATAAATTTAAATTCAAAGAACAATTTATATTTATAGGATCTCTATAGTTGCTAATATGAAATTTGATATTAGTTTCACGAGGGAAAAAATTATGACCTAAGTTACTTGAAAAATATTTGATTTTTAGAAATTTTTTGGACTTAGATAGCTTTTACATATTTTTATTGCAATCTATATAAAAAATCCTGTAAAATTATACATTCACATAGTTGATTTGAGCAAGTAGAATGTTGAAATAAAAATATTAAAAAAACAAAACAAAAAAAATTTTCAACTTTAAAAAAAAAAAAGCTAAACTAGGGCCTATTCACAAGAAGTGGCAGATACTCTTCTGATATTTTAGAGTATAGAATCACCAAAAAAAGTCTAAATTAAACAAATTTTCTGAAATTAAAGAGGAATATCTACATGAAACAAAGCACAATTTCAATTTCAATACATCAGTGTTACACAGTTTCACAGAGAGAGAGGGAACTAGATTGGTTTGAGAAATTTTGAATGAAAAAAATGTAAAATTAAACATGGAGATAAATGCATATAAATATACAAGCATGCATATAAATATACATATATATTTAATAATAAAACAAATTTTGATTTACCCCCAATTTAAAACTTGTAATCCGCATTTTTCAGATGATTGAAACTGAGCTTGTTGGGTTAGAACTAATGTTGGTGGTAATTTTTTTTTTTTTTTTTTTTTAATCGCAGCACACTTAACGATTTCAAAATTTGGCGGCACACAAAGAATAAGATAAGTTTACTTACTTATAATACATTGTGTAAAATAGTTTATGATAATAATTTTCAATGTAAAATAATATGCACTACGAAAACAACAGTGCGTTTATTAAGGGATTAATTACAAGTTAATAATAAGAATACTTTTAATGAGAAATTTGAGCTTGATGTTTTTTTGATAATTTCATTTATGTTTGGTCGTAAAAATGGCAATGCTCTCTCATATTGTCTTCCACATTTGAGTCTCAATCTTTTTTTCGTTTTTATGTTGGTTAATACTGAAAATCAGAATTCACACAAATAAGATGTAGAAAATTGTAATAATATTTTTTGGCTATCATGGGATAATCGCTTCTAATGTTAATCCAAAACGAATTAATTGATTCTTCCGAATATTTTAAAATTAAATCTCGATTATTAGAAAGCGAAATTAGTTCTTCTTCATTCAAAGTTAATTCAAATACGGAAGTATTCGTTATCACAAACAGATTACGAACCCAATCAAATTTTTTGTTTTCGTCTGTACACGCAAGAATTATTGCGACTGCAGTTGACCTTCATGTCGTTTCAATGCAATGGGATCATTCGTACATAAACATCCCTATTCGGACGAAGAAAATTCATATGAAAACGCTTCCAAAGGACGGGCAGCCTGACATGTGAGCCAACTTATAAAAACCAGTTTACGATTCTAAGAAAAAACACGTTACAAAACAAGTACTTAAATTTTTTAATGGATTTAAATACCTATTCCTGTTAAAATAATTTTCTTTTTAAATTACATTATTTAATAATTTTAACATATTCATATATTTAAGTACTTTTCTTTAATTTAAACTTTACTTGTAATAAAAAAGCATTATAATTTTTACTATATACATTTCTAAAATTTGGTGGCACACTTTAAGAATTTCGCGGTACACAAAAGTTGCCGCAGCACAGTGGTTGAGAATCACTAATTTATGGGGACCGTGGTAGTGACCAGTGCGATAGACTCTTGGTCCGTAGGCCCACAAGTCGTGGGTTTCAATCCCACCATCTCCCCTGGACCTTTTATTCATGCAACCCTTCCTCCATCTATATATTATGAAATTATCATATGCAAAAGTGGGTATTTATCACTCGAAATCCGTATAGCTGTTTAAAACTTGTGTGAGTAGACCTATCTTTTTCAAAAAGCAAAGTATATTTAATCTTAACCTCTAATCATGTAAAATTGGCTTAGAAATAATTAAATAAATAATCCATAATATGGAATAAACAGGAAACAAAATGCAAAGAACAAATATAAATAAAACTGCAAAAAGAGGGAAAATTTGAATGGTTTTAGGTTGAGATGGAGAGTTCGTGACCGAGAGGATCGAAGTCACGATAGCTCAAGTGGTAGAGCAGCGGTGTATTTAGCCGAAGTTCGTGGGTTCGAATCCCGCTTGTGACATGACTTTTTTATCTTAACCAAGACTTACATAAAAAAGAATAATTAATTGAAAGAAGTAACATGGTCAATTAGACCACTAAAATGTAAATGGTATAAATAAAACATTGCTCAACAATGAACAAAGCAAGGTTAAATTGTACTTTAACCTTCAACAACTTCTAACAAGATTGATACACGAGATCAAATTGAACTAGTCGACAGGCTAACTTGCAACTTGCAACTCTCGACTAAACCCATCATTCAAAATAAAAAAAATAGAAAAAACATACTTTTACGAAATTTTTTTAGACTTTTGATGTTTCCTTAGTTTTATAGTTTTTCGAGATATTTCGACCAACTTGTAACAAGATTGTTACACGAGATCAAATTGAACTAGTCA
This sequence comes from Cimex lectularius, assembly GCF_000648675.2. Taxonomy (NCBI): domain Eukaryota; kingdom Metazoa; phylum Arthropoda; class Insecta; order Hemiptera; family Cimicidae; genus Cimex; species Cimex lectularius. The sequence goes on along the minus strand of NW_019392897.1, from coordinate 258,999 downwards.
ACAGGCTAACTGGCAACTTGCAACTCTCAAGACTCAACCCATCATTCAAAATCAAAAAATGGAAAAAACATACTTTTACGATGTTTTTTAGTAAATTTCCTATAGAAAATTATTAAGCAAATAAATTCGGCAGACAATTTTTATCCATGCCGTTATTTTATGTTATTTCATATATTTTTGTTTTTTTATTATTATTAAGCAAATAAAATACTTTTTAAATATTTTATAATTACTTGAACAGTTGTAGTAGTGGCAGTAGTGATGTTCAAAGGAGGAACCCTCATGATAGGCCTTGCACTGTTTATTTGTGTTACTGTCGGGCTTACTAATTTAGCAATATTGGTGCCTTGTTTCGAAAGCACAGTCAGCCTCTGACCGCTTGCCGTCATAACTATAAAGAAAAAAAAAATAACATAACTCGGCAAATAAAATAAATTATAATAAATTTTAACCTGTTGTCCCTCCTGCTTGTGAAGGTATGACCTGAGGTGACGAAAGTAAAAGCTGTCTTCCACCCGCTGTATTTATGCAAGTGAACTGAGGTACAATTCTCGCCATTGTACCAGTTGTACCGTCAGTCGTTTTCACAACCTGGCCAGTACTTGTTAAGGAAGCAACTGAAATTGCTTCAAAAAAAAAATTATTGGTATTTTTCACAGTATTTAGAGTTACTTTATTTAAAATTAAAAATTTCTATAACAATTTGGTAGCGTAATCATCAAAAAGTAAAAAGATTAGAAGAATAAAAGATCACTAGTGTACTAAATAAAAAGTGGCATTTTCACAGACTAAAGTGTTAAGTTCACTAAACTAAGCTTGTTGGACCGTTTTAAGAACTAGCATGTACGAAATAAATAAATAAATTAGGATAGTACCTTTTACACCTCCTCCAGGCTGCTGAAGTAATTGGACGTACTGTGGCTGCTGACTTGTTGGATTAGCAAACCTTAACGTCACACCTAAAAAATAGACAAATGTAACATACCAAATCTGATTACAGAAAAAAGGCAATTACCTTGATTTCCTGAGCCCACAATTGATTTGATTATCGGGGAAGTTCCTACTTTTGTTGCTGGGAGAGATGCTATGTACCTATGGTTATTGCCTGTCGAAGCCACTTGTACAAAAGTGGTTTTGTTTTGCGTTTGTGCTGTGGCTGCTGCTACTATCTAAAAATTTAATGGAAACCATTAATACATATGTTTATATTTTAAAAGTGATATTATGTATGTTAACGACATACAGTGGGAGGAGGGTATGGCTTTCTCTTTATTTGAATTTTAACTCTACCCTTTGGACAGGGTGGAGGATCTGGAGGCGCTTCATCAATCCCCTGAATGAGTTCTGAACGGGTTTTGAACTTCCTAGACCTGTGAGCGATAAAAGCAAGTAGCCAGAGTTCATAATCAATCAATCGCAGATTTAAAGCAGACAGATCTACATCCTAAAAAAAAGTTTGTAATAAAATATTCTGGTTTATGCTATTTATTGACATATATATTTTATTTTTTGAACCTTTGTAGGCCGGTAATCTAGAGCTCCCCATACAAGAGAAGGTATTGGGACATTCAATCCCTCCATTTGAAATGGAGAAATGGTAGGACGAACTTCAAAAAGATTTGGATGGTTGCAAACTTTTCTCAGTTGCATAAGAACATTTATGACGCTCAGTAAGTTTCCTGATGCCAGCGTTTCTTTTGTCCTGTAACATATTTAAAATTCAGCCCCTTTTTTAAAACAAAACTGTTAAATATTTACTTTGCTCTAGACATGAAGTCATCATACAGATAACGCTGTCTGTTTGACAATCTGCACATTACAATGTGCTCATATTTCTTTGGCATTTGGGTTTCAACTTCAGATTTCAACCTTCGAAGCAAGAATGGCCTTAGAACCTTAAACACAAGTATGAGTACATCCATGAGTATATATAAGTATTGGAATTTATGTAATATTTATATACAGTCGACTCTTGTTAATATGAAACTTGATAATTCAAATTTCTTGATTATACTAACTCCTCAGCAGGTCAGTAAATCGAAAAAATTCAGTACATTTTGATACACTCGGTAATAAAGAATATTTTTTGTAACAAGGGGAGAAAAAAATAATTGAAATGAAGCCACTTCCCCATCTTTACAAATTGTGCTTTTTCTTTGTTACATTCCTCTCAATTGCTTCGCCTTCTTGGTTACTTCCTTACAGCCTAAAGTTTCTTTGAATTTTCTTTAGTTTATTATGTTCCGCGGTCAGTGTTTTGTCCATGTTTTCTCAGCACTCACTTCAGAAAATCATTTTTAAAAAAAAGGATGCCAGGCACATTGAAACAAAAACAACTTCACAATTATTTTTAAATAATGCATAACAATTTTCAATTTTATAGTTGATCTCTTTCCACTTTTTGTTTTATATATGTAAAATTTAAGTAATAACTTGGAGAAAAATGCATATAAACTCTTAACAATTTTTTCCTCTTGAGAATTCTGACTATTTTTATGATCCCTTGGGTTTCAAATTATCAAGAATCGACTGTATAAAGGTATGTAAATTTTATTAACTTTATTATTTATTTTTCTAACTTGTATAAGCAGTATAATTTTACACTTGACAGAAACAAATGTAAAAAAAGTAACTACTTAGAAAATAAATTACTATAGCACCACTGCAAAAATTGTATAATCACAAGACATAACAATTGATCGTTGGTGCATACGACTGCCATTTATTTACAGCCTATTTGTAATGTTCAAAAAAGCTTCTTTTTTTTCCATATAAACCAATTACATTCATACCTTGTGTAATCGTTTTATTATATTCTCATTATATTCAGCATTTCCTTCTATCATACCGGTTACAGGATTTGAAAACCATTCTTTGAACTCTCGGTGCGACTCGAAGACATTCGGCATGAGGAAGTGCATCAACGACCACAATTCCATAAGGTTGTTCTGAAGGGGTGTTCCTGTGAGGAGTAACCGCCTGAAAGAGGTTATTTTAAAATTAAACTTATGATTTTTCCTTCTTGAACATATAAAAATAATAAATATATAAAAGAAAACGTTTAAGAAATATAAGAAAACATCGTTATTTTAAAATGTTGCAATTACAGTTTTACTGAATTTTCGAGAGAACAAAAAATTTACCTCTGCGTTTGAAAATTGAGAAGAAGCTGCCACCGCTGTGATTTGAAATTTTTGATATTCTGAGCCTCATCTAAAATCAGGTATTTCCATTTTTTTCTTCTAAAACTCTGATGGTCTTGAATGACTAGTTTATAAGAAGTAATACAAATATGAAAAGCATTTGTTTTCGTCCAGCCTAAAGAAAAAATGAATTAATTAATTGATTAATTAATTTTAAGAAAGAACCAAAGAAAACTATAACAAACCAGATCTTTTTAATTTTCTCTCTTTTTGTGAACCGTAATATGTGAGGATTTTAAAAGCAGGGCACCACTTTTTGAATTCCATTTCCCAGTTGAGCATGACAGACGTAGGTACAACTATTAAATGAGGACCCCAATTGCCTGGAAATTGATGATCATTGTTAAAATTGAAATTTTAAATATTTAATTAATCCAACATACCTTTTTCGCATGCCAAGTGGGCAATTAGCGCTATGGTCTGTATGGTCTTTCCTAAGCCCATTTCATCAGCAAGGATCCCGTTTAATTTACGTTCGTACATGGTTACCAGCCAATCCAGACCTATGTGTTGATACTCACGAAGTGGGTGTTTTAATAAAAATGGAATCCTCGTGACAACCTGAAATTAACAAACATTTTTTTTTTTTAATTTAAATGAGATTGAGATGAAAAATTAAGTGTCACGAGTAGGACTTGAACCCACAAAATCCAAATTAGTACATTGTTGCTCTACCAATGAGCTATCTTTGGTCCCTGAGATACCAATTCCTTTCAATTTTAAAATTTGTGCTGTCATGAACTTACGCTAGTTGAAGATAAAGTATTTCCTTTAGGCTGAAGACTCTCAGCAATTGCAGCAACATCATTAATTTCCTTGTCCTTATCAGTGGATGATTTCTGCTGAAACAGTATTAAACAATTATTAAAATTTTAAAACATTTAAACTAAATGAAATAAACAGTTAACAGGCACAATCAATATTAAGTATGATTATCGTTTAATATGGGTCTTTCTTTAAATTTTGCTCAACACGACCTCGCTTGGTTTTGGAATTTCACAATCTTTAATGGATAGTCAGGTTTATATATAAGCAGAGTGAGAGAACACAACCTGCTCATTTGCGATCGCAAAAGAATAGTCATCATCAGCTACGACAGACCGGCAGGATGATTAGAAATGATTATAGTCAATAAGTAATCTCGCAATGATTTTAATTATTGTTTTCATTTTTTGTTAACATCCGTTAAGATAAACTATATATACTCACATCAATATTTACACCATCGTTCAGAAGAGATTTCAGACCTGATTCTTCTTCCAGCTCACTATCTCCACTCAGGTCCTCCTCAATATCTTCGTCGTCTTCGATATCAACCTCTTCAGATTCATTTTCATCCTCATCCATATCATCTGAATCTTCATCTAGATCCATCTTTTCATCTTGTGAGCCTACAATGCTTACTATTAATATCGCTAATCATTTATTACTTTGTATATTACTTACTGTTCATTTTGTCTTCCTGGACTCCATACTTTGCCTTTAACTCTTCCAAGCTCATATCACCCTCAGCCTAAAATTAATATAAATTTAAATTTCGTTACACATATATACACATAGAAACACATTAAGATATATAAACCTTGAGCTCGTCGATTTCCTGTTTATAGTTGACCTTTCCCTCCAGTTTTTCTTCTTCTTGAATAGTCTCTTCATCATCACTTGAGTCTTTATCAGAGGCCCTAAAATCATTGTCAGACAATGATTTTATGTCTTTCTCCTACAATGAAAAAAAAATCAAACCAAGTTATAAAAAGTTTAATTCTAAAACATTTACATCTTCATCATCTTCTTCATCATCGTACTTAGATGAAGTCGGTGAACCAAGGGAGTCACGCTTTGATAAATAATCAGAAAGAAGATCTTCAAGAGGAAGTTCGCTCTCACGTTTCAAAGCATCAATCTCTTCTATTGCAGATTCTTTGTCAATGGCCGACAGAGCTTCTTCTTTAGCGATGGTCTCTTCATCATCATCAGAAGACCCTTCAGGCTCAAATTCCACTGTTGAGAAATTAATTAATATATTTGAATTCAAATAAGGAATATTAATATTGTATTACTGTCTGAATGATGCTTTGGTGACGTTGGCCTAGAAGTGTTCATAGATTCAGCTACCAAACTGGAATATTTCTCAGTTTGGTCAACGATGAAACTGAGATGTTGATCCAGTGCTTTTTTCCTTTTCTCCTCAAGCCTTGTTTGGGTTTTAAATTCCACTAACTAAAAACAAACAAAAAATTAAATAAATTATTATTAGTTTATGCAGTAAGTTTTTGAAAATCCACTGTTATACCTTTTCCACATTTCCCCAAAACGTTTTAATTTCCTTAGCTATAAAACTAGCTATTCTCTTCAACTGCATTTCCTGAGCTTTTACAGCCTTTTGGGCAAGAACCTCTTTCTCTTGGAAATATTTCTGCACCATTTTTGCACACTGTAACCACATTTTAAACAACGCAAACGTTAAATATATATAAGTGAAATTGTCTACAAAAGCATTATGACAATAAGCACATCTCTTGCAATCAAATATTTAGGGAAAATATTTTCATTGAAGCCTTTGAAGAAGGCATCATTGACATCTTGCCAGCAGCTGTTGTTTTTTTAGTGATACTGCTTCACAAATTTGACAGGCCGAAGATGAACAGGCCCGAGTTTTGATCCTAAAACTTGACCTTGGAAAATTTAAAAGAATTCTATGTGACATCAAAGTTGAAGGAGTTGGTAGATTTTATTTACCAACAAAGTATTTGGTTTATTTACTTAATCAGGTAAGTTTTGGTATGCCATTCAGAAAAGGTAAGTACGCACTGGGATTCTTGAATCTCCGGAGAGTCTCAGCTGCGTCTAGTCTGAGTACAGGCTGCCCCGACTCATTAGATGAATCTGGTGTGTTGTAGGCTAGCATTTTCAGACTCTTGAATCCCATTTGATGTGGAATTCTTTGACTCAATGTTGCGTAACATTTGCTAGTGCGGACGTGAATCGGAACAAGCGCTCTTGCTTAAATTTGTTTAATTGACATTCTAGTGAGTGTTTTCTTGAAGATTTTGATAGTGTCTTGTATAAAGGTATGTTGTGGAGTACCGAGTTGACTTTACAGTTTATTGAAGGTATGCATTCCCATCGGTGTTTATATGGATATATCATTCACGGAATACAGAAATCAGGAATTGAAAAAAGAAATGCACACTTTAAAAGGACAGTTTTTTAATGCACTTCCAATTGGATGCACTACGTGCAATGCAAAAAAGAGCAAGAGAAATTCCCAAGAGAGCTAGTTCCTCCGTCATTTTTGCAGGCACTGATGAATGTGATCTGAATCTTGGTCTGGACACGGTTCTTTGTCGCGGAGCAGAGTCGGGGTTGCATCAGAACAATGAATCTATGCAGCCCCGCAACATGAATCGATTCAAAGAATCCTAGTGCGTACTAGGCTTTAGCGATGAAGGAAAGATTTCCACTGCTTTGGAGCATTTTATACACCGATGTCACCATAATTTTGTTAGATTGTACGATCATTTGTCTAAGGGATGCTTTGATTTGAAAAAAGCAGAGGAGCAACTGCCAAAACCTTCTGACAGGAGTCTGAAATAGTTCAGCCCCATATATTTTTTTAATTTGTTAATAAGCCACAAATTACCTTTTTTGCAGCTGCTTTTTTCCATTTTCTTTCTTGTGCGAAATCAGCAGCGAGCCAAGTCATCTCCTCGATAAGATAATCCCAATGGGCTTTTGTCCTTGAGAGTTCGTGCACTTTTGGCAACCGTTTCTCAGCCCACAGACCGTCCTTTTGCAATTCGCCTATCCTCTGCATAACGTACGCCTCCTGAGAAAAAAAACCAATCATGTTTAACAGGGTAATTAATATATTCATTTAATAAGAATTACAGTACATTTATTTTTAAACATTTCGGATTTGAACTCATCTTCATCATCTAATAATAACTGAAATTGCTGTTCTAATTATATATGTATTACAAAGATGGGAATATAACCCGAACATTAAAAAATATGTAGTATGCGATATTGTTCTTCAAATTATCATAAAAAAAATAAATTTTAAAAATTATAATCATATATATAAAGTCATAATAAAATGATAATTATAAAGAAGATGTAAAATCATAATTATAAAGAAAATTTTTTTCTAAACCTACGTCACACCAGACCGCATCTCATAAACTCCAAATAATCATTAATTAACGGTCAAAATACCACACATATATCTTAACAACAATAAAGCACCCCCTAATAAATAAAGAATTTAGAATGATTTAGAAATAACAAAATACCTGTTTGGCGCGCTCAACAATTTGCTCCTGACTTGAAATTGAATTTTCAGGCAGGCTTCCATGACTAGTGCTCTTTGTAGGAGTTGAAGTTTTAGAAATTGCAGTAGAACTTGAACTTTTATCAGGCAAAATAAACTTTTGATCTAAAAAAAAAAAATCAATGCAAAAACTTTGTAGCAAAATATTTTTTTTTTAATATTTAAAAATAATTACCTAGTTGATTAGCCTTGGGAGGGGAATGAGAAAGCTGATTTGAGGATTTTATTTGTGATTGTAAAATTTCGAACAAATCTTCATTTTCGTCAGAAGGGTTTAACTTATTCAATTTAAGGAAATTTATTAACTGCCCCGGTGGAAGTCTCTGCCTCCAAATGGCATATTCATTGATACTGAAATTGCCTTGAAGGAAACACAACAAAGCTGAGTTTTCGGCATAGCGGCTCTGCAGCCTCTTCAACTGTAAACTGTGATTTTCAGCCACCTTTCTGCGCAATGCGACCAGGTCATCTGTGGTCGTTTTGCGCTTTCTAGAGTTGGGCGAGGTTAGCGTGTTAGTCAAATTTGGGTGGGAGTTGGCCTGATTCAGCAGCGCTGACATCATGGACGAGTCTCCTCCTCCGTTGTTTGACGCCGATCTCACCGGAATCCACCCCCCTTGGTTCACTGTCCCCAACCGTGTCATCGCTGGTGCACCCTATGTTTACAAAAAAGTAAAATTATTCAAGCTTAAAAAAAAAACCTTAAATAAATGATAAGGTACCTGTTGGGTGGTTGGGGCAGGAACCAAGGGGAGCAATTGAGCTCCTACTGTTGGGGGCTTTTGAAGAAGTGGCTTGACCAAGCCAGAATGTGTTTCACTCATATCAAATTCTGGAAAAAAAAGCACAATAAATATTAAAAGAAAACTTAACAAACTTAACATGTCTGACAAGTTGACAAACTGAAAAATGGATCCCTATTTTCAAATATAGTCTTGTTTTGATTAGATCAAGATTATTTAGATCAAGCAATAATTAGAAGTCATTTCAGAAATCAACTCTTAGGATACTATCTGACAATATTTTATCACAATCCATGTAAATGTTGATGGAAACTTTTGCATAAATATAAATATTTCTTTATTTTGACTTATAACTAAGAATTGTGAGAGATCTCCATGTGGTGTGTGGAGTGATGAACCTGTTGATCGGTACTGATGAACAAGTTCTGTCAAACCTAATGATCCTAAATTTGTGTTCTTGTGTTTTGATTTGTATTTTCCTAAGTTTATGTGTGTGTATATGTGTATGAATACTGGATGTGCTGGTTGATTGTTGTTGGGGTTATATACATGTATGTATAATCAATTAAATAATAATAAATTTAAAATTAATTAAATAATCAATTTACGATTATTATCAATGTTCAATATTTCAATGTTTTCCATGTTTTAAAAATTCGTTCTTTGTTTTAATTATTGTAATAAAATGGGCTAGTGCCTGTAAATAAATAAATAAATACTCATTTTTATTGTTTAAATCCTGGAATTTTGTAATTAACTCATCACAATTTATATAAGCTTTAAATATAGAAAGTTAATATGAAAAATCAAGGATATTTGAAGAGAAAAAAAACTTATTTTATCAAGCTTTCAAGAATATATCCACTTCATCAAGACATTTCATTCTGCAATCAACTCAGAAATTCACTATGTATGAAACCATAAGCTTTAGTACTGTAAGTAGATGCAGTACTGTGCATAAATTTTTATGTTTGTTAATCTAAGGAATTATTAATAATAATATTTTTTTTTAAATCCTGATGAAGGTGATATATCCCTTGAAACCTGGATGAAGGAACTGAGTGTTTTTCTGTTCTTTCAAATGGGTTTTATCCCTGATTTTATAATGCAAAACTTTATATATCATAATCAAATATAATCACCTGATGTAAATTCAGGAAGATTCATAATTTTAATTCTTTAATCATTTGGTTAATTATGTACATTTAACTTTTGTCAGTAGTTTTGATCATTTCATTCCGACCGTTTTCACCAGATGGCAAAATATCCAAACAAGTCTAATTACATTTAGTCAGGATAATACACCGACTCGTACAATTTATGCTAATTTAGCCTGTGTCAAATTGAACAATGAATAGGACTGTCCTCACAAATGTAAAATTGAATGAGCCGATGTCATGCCTTGCCCTGTTTATGTCCCTAATAAAAATCTTCTGAAAAATGCCAAAATGTGTCTGACAGACTAAAACAGCAAAGATGGCTGATAAGATGTGACTAAACTACAAAATTATAGTGGGAAAAAAACTTTAAACTTAAATTTACTTAAAATAAAAATAAACAAAAATGACTAACGAACAAATCTCAAAAGGAAATTCAGTCGTTATTGCCAAGCTTTCGATCTATTTTAAGGTCATCATCAGAGCAATATCTTAAATATGTCTACAGATTGACATAATTAAGTTTTTTTTAAAGGCAATCTCAAATTTCCTTTTTTTTCTTTTTTTTTCAACACCATACCTTGATCTAGTGATCATGAGTGAAAAAGTGGTCGATACTTCTAACATTGAAAACAAAACATAAAAGGGGCAACGAGTCGTATATTTATTTTTAATTTAAGTAACAGTTCCAGAATTAAAGTGCACGATTATGGTACAGAATGGTGGAAAATGATCAGTAATATTTAAAATTATTTATCAAAATTAAGCTCAAGTTCTACAAAAAATTAACTATTAATCGTCGAAAGCAGTCCAGGATTTTCAGAAGTGATTGAAATATATACAATAGAAAAATTAATTATAGTTTTTATCTGAAGATGACAAAGCTAGTCTAGCTAGTGACACGAGCAAGATTCAAAACTATGGGATTCATCTCAACCAAGACCTTAGATAAAAAGTGTAATTAATACAGACAATTATGTCTATTAAATGCATACAAGGATTAATATATACAATAGTTTAAACTTATATTAAGTTAAGGACAGTAGGAAATGTGTACTTTTGGGATCAGTGCAAGTAAAATTATGAACAGTACGTTGACTGTATTCTGCAAATCTAAACTCAATAATAACAATTCCTTTAAATTTATTTTATTTTTTTAAGGTTATTTAAAGATAAAAAAATATTAATCTTGTCTTTTGCTATATAATTTGGAATAATCTGCTTAACAATTACATTTTTGTCATTGAAATTAAGGCAGTTATAATTATTTATTACTCTAATAGATCATTAATTATTTATTATTTTAATAATTAAATAAAAATGAAAACTGTCTAAAAGATGGAATTAATTTTTAAATGGCTACCTGTCCAGCATCCACAAATATAGCATCAATTTATATGTTCACTTTCAAAACAATAAAATAACAAACTGTGACCAAAATAAAAGTGTATCGGTTAGAAAAAATATTACTAATTACACCCTGGTTCAGCTCAAGAAGAAATTTTGCCCCAAAGCTTAAAAAAAGTTTTTAAAATTGCAATAATCTTTTAAAAAAAGAAGAAAGAAAACAAAATTGAAACGGAGCTAAGGGATAAAAAACCAAGTACAAAAGAGAGAGGGAGAAACAAGCCTTTCCAGCAGTAGAAAAAGACCAAATATTAATAATATAAGCCTGTGAGGATTGTTTACTGGGAAAAATAGAAAATTCAACAGCTGTAGGGAAAAAAAGAAACCGGGCGGAAGCGGTCCGAAAATGGGATACGACTTACGATCAGGAACGTCCTCGTCACGGTTCGCAATTCACGGAAAGTCGGCCAATGAATTGATTTTCAAATTTGTGAGAAATAAAACCACAGCTGCTTCGATTTTCAACGATTCCAAGGTATAAAAAGATTTAATATTTATATACAAAAAGTTGAGCATTTTCTTGTATTTGAATGTCATTCCTGTTCAGGAGGAGAAAAGAAGAGGACGCCGAAGATGATATAGCCGTAGTCAGGAATGTTAAAAAAAAACAATTTGCTATCTACGATAATCAGTATTTGAAGAAAATTGGGGAAAAAGTGTCAAATTTAAAATCGAACAAGGCGGAAAAATTAAATCGTTCGATTTTGCACCGGAACGAGTGGGATATAGCGAAAAAAGGCGTCCCTTGTCGAAAAAGCGAGAAAAACGATGAAAACAGGCCGCATCCGCCTGGAAAGGAGTCGGAAACCGACGAGGAAAATGATTTCGGATGTGGATGAGAGCCGTGTGCCCAGGGCCGGTCGGCCATGTTGGATAACAAAAGGTACGGTCTGATATACGGCCGTCCCACTCACCATTTTCTCACGTATTTCTTCATCTAGCCGGGCCGAAATCTACGAGCTCCTTCAATTTCGTCCTTATTAAAATTGGATGGACCATTCTTCTATCGAGATGTCGGCCGATTTGTCATTTGTCGTCGAAAACTTTCGAGGAGTAAGGACGGGCGAGAGACGCGAACGGGCCGGGGCGAGACTCAAACTGAAAACATGGCGGCGCACCCGTCTCGACGCGGAGTTTCGAGAGATTAGGCTATCGTCGACGAGCACTGAAGTGAGCAGTGAAAACTGATCTGTGGCGACTGACAAGGCCCGAGACCAGTGGTGACTGACTCTCTGAGCTGAGTCTCTGCTCCCGACCGATCTTGTCAATCCATTGTCCAGATACGACGACAAAATTTCCCATTTCCTTTTTTTTATCGTTTTCAACCAGACCATAACTTCTCACTATCCTTATTAAATTTTATTTGAAACAATACACGTAAGATAAATATTTTACCCTCTGTTAGAAGAAAAAATCCAACAGGGTCAAACACATTAATTAATTTACTCTAATTATTTTTTTAGATTCAAACATTTGAATTGATTAAAGTTATAAAAATAAAACTAACAATCTAATGCAAATCGACTATGGACAATTTCAAAGATGAATCATTAATTTATTCATCCAATAGAAAACTATTTTGTGCTATTAATACTTAATTATATTGATTAAGAAAATGTTAGAAAGTCTAGACTGAGAGCCATTTTGTTAAGAAATTGGTTAGAAAATTCTTTAGATCTAATTAGTTCATAAAATAAAAATTACTATATATTATTCAGTTAAAATTGATTTTTCTCATTTGAATAATTATCCAAGTTTATTGATGAAGTAAAAAAGGTCAGATTAGGACAATTAAAACCGTGCCTATGCGTGTGCACAATTTTATTTGAACATGAGTAAATAAGGATATTTCTGAATTCAAAAAATAAATAAAATATTTTAAAAAATCAAAATTGATTTTTTTTTTTAATTGGTCCTCTGCATTCGAATTCTGGATTTATATATATTTGATGCACTTCTATGAACATAATGTCTTTTTTATTCAAAAGTTCAATTAGTGCTTTAATCATTTAAAAGAAAAATAATAAATAAATAAAATTAAAGAGTTTTTTTTAATAGCCAAATTATAAGGTGCAGTTTAACAAGCTTAATAAAAAACCTATTCTTTCTAAACTATTAATTCGCAATAAAATAGTCTTATTATCTTAATCTATATGTGTATTTAGTAGTCATAATTGACTATATTAATTATTTTAATTAATTATACTTTTAATTTAAGGTCTTGGTTGAAATGAAAAGCTAGTGAAACAAGAGGGATTTGAACCCGCGACCTTCAGCAGCCAAAGGTTGTGGGTTCAAATCCTGCTCATGACACTAGTTTTTCATCTCAACCAAGACCTTAGATAAAAAGTTTAATTAATTAAAATGTCTTAGTATTGTTAAACATATTGAATTTCATGTGTAAGCAGTAGTAACTTTTCAGCAATAATATTCTATATTTAAACAAAGTTTTATCTAATAAAGGCCTAATTAGTTTTAACATTTTTTTGAACATGCACTGGGAGCTCGATAATCACTGACATTGGCACCTTGAAATTCTTAATTCTAAAATTCCTTACATGTAAATTATCTGTTTTCTATTTTAGTTATTACCTTTATTTTACTTAAATTTAATTACATTGTAAATTGCTTTACATTTACTTTTTTTAAGTTACTTTACAAAATGTAATTAACTTTTTTATTATATCAATTAACTATAATGTCCAGTATTCTTCTAACTTTATATATTGCATCAAACATTTTTTTTTTTTTTTCAATGTTAGAAATATCGACCACTTTTTCAATCACGAATTCTTATGGTTTTGAAGAAAAAAGCAAATTCAGTTGTTACTGTGAAGCTTTTGACACATTTAAGGTCATGATCAGGGCAAAACAATCTGAAACAGGTCTACATATTGGCATATTTAAGTTTTACAGGTGATCTCAAATTTCCTCGAAGACCGACTCAGTCCTAAAGGTAACTGAAAATAGATTGAATTCAGTAACAACTGCTTTGTTTTTTTCTTAAAGAACTTAACTTGATCCAGAGGGTTCGTGTATATTATTGTTTTGCATGGTTGATGACAAATTATTGAATTAATCTTTCCTAACTATACTCTGGGTTTGCATAGTAATTAAGATAATAATAATAATAGCAGTGTTAGAGAAGGGGTGCCAATAGCAATGTCTAACGCAACTGAACACTGTAAGGGTTCCGGGTTCGAATCTCAGTGGCCCTGAATTTAAGCCTAAAGTATTTTCTAATATAGGTGTAATTATTATAATAAAAACGCTTTTTACAAGTCTTGTAATAAATATTATATATTATAAAGTAATTAGTCATAAAATATATGTACAAAAAAACTACATTAAAATAATAATTTTATTCAAATATAATAAACAATAAAATAAGTTTACAACTTGTGTGTAAAATACATTCTAAACTTTTTTTAAAATTTAGTTACATATTTTATTTAAATGAATTCAGTTTGAATAGCTATTTTTTAACAAATAAACATGCGATAAATAATGCAAAAAATTAAACAATTGATTTTGAAAAAATGCAGGAATTGTAAAATTCTCAGATGATCAAATCAACAAAAACTGCTTCCTTATAATAATTAATCAATTTCGGAAATGTTTAAAATTTAAATTTTTTGTGTTTGAATTTCTGATGGAGCTGAACACCTTTCCATATAGACAATACAATCTAGGAACTATAGACAGATTTATTTCTCAGCAAAATGGATATACAATTTCTGTAATTGAATTCATCGATATTGTTGAGCAAATCATACCTCTATTAAGTATTTCACCTTTATAATTGAAAATTTCTTGAAAAATTAAATATTCCATAAATTTATAGACGTATTTGGTCCATCGTTCAAGTCATTGGTATACGAATTGAAGCAGGACATTAATGTTGGTAATAAGTTAATGCAAAATTTAATTATAATCAAAATGGATCTAAATTCCAGGTTTTACAATCAAGCCATGAATCTGCAGGTTTGTTTGATGATTTAAAAGGCCTCTTGTGTTATGCTAATACAACTGGCGCAAAGAAATTGACTGAAGCTGTCTTATGGATTAATAGGTATACATTGTTTACAACGATATATGATCACCTTTAAAATAAATTTAAAAAGAAATGTATATTTTTTTGAGATGCCTGAGATGCTTTCAGACTACATTATGTCTCATGTTACATGCGAGAAAACATGGTTATTTAACGGGATCCCTCGCACCATTAATACGGATGGCATATATTTACCACCTCCGTAGTTACCACTCATGGTTGGACCAACAGATATTCGAGGTATAAAATGAATCCAATTTTCTCAAATTAAACTGACCTGCCTAATTTCAGTCTCTTTTAACACACTCTCCACCGACATTGAAAGTAGTCGAAGCCCTCAAGGACAATGTAAAGGAAACTGTGGAAAGTGTCTTTTTCAGGATAGCTAGCTTTGAAGGGACATTGAAGAAATTTTTATCCCACTTAAACAACTCACTTGAATTAGATATAAATTGAATCAAAACACAATTACTTTTTTTATATTTACAATCCATATGATATTTTTAACATTACCTTTTATTTTTCTTTGGGTGAAAACTCTTGATTTTAACTTAAGATGTTTATTCTAAGAATTGTCATAGAATTCTTGCATACAGTCAACAAACTTTCAAAGTTATAAGGAATCAAACAAGTGTAAAGAAAAAATCATTTGTATTCGGCCATCGTATCAATGTACTGGAAGTTCGAAAGATGAAAAGCTTTGGCTGACTGTTTAGCTGACCTTCTCAATGCTAAAAACCCGAATATAAGTTGAGTGATAAGAAAAATGCACATTATGCACTGCATTATCGTTTCTAGTATTGATGGATTCAGTTTAAAGCAGAGAAGGAGAAAAAACTGCAGCGGTGTCTGAAGAAGAACTGATATAAGCCAAAAACTTGCGATCTCTGGAATCTGAAAAAAAATAAATAAATAAATAAATATTCTCATAATCGATCAAACAAAATAGCTTACTTTTTCTTTTAGATTTCCTATGAATCCCATGTAAAGTCTAACAAATTCAATGACAATGCTGGACGCCAACGTAAGCACAAGTAAGAACTGGAATAGGCCACTTAATTTGCTGTACTGTAAAAAGAAGTATACTGACATCTTTGTTGATTTTATCTGTTTTACAGTTTTCCTTACCTTTAAAGGCAACATTGCCAACATGACAATCACCCAAAAGGGGAAGAATATAACATTAAAATAAAGAGTTATCTGCAACGGAAAATGAGACAAGACTTCTGATCCTGAAAAAGGATTTTTTTATTTTTTAGAAAACCACTTTAAACATAAAATTGTTTTGTTACGAGGCAAACTGAGTATTAGCCAAACCTGAAAATAATAGGATGAACTTGCTAATTTTATTAAATTCTATACTCGAGCTATGTACCTCGACAAATTTATAGATAAGAAAGAATAATACAGAAGCTGTATGTTGTACAGCAAACTTCTAGTTAAATTGCTAATACACCTGGGTATAATCATAACCATTATGGGTCATAAACCCTAAAAAGACTTGTAAAAAATGACTGCCATTTCAATCATTCAGTACTTTGTATTTAAACAATTATACAAATAATATAATCAGTGGCCGCAATGGTTTATGGTGGACATGGCGCTCATTACTGTAAGGTAAAGGTCCCGGGTTCGAATCCAATGGCCTTGCATACAAATGGGCTTTTTCAAAAATACCAACACCCCGAGGTTCAAATAACCTCGTAGTTGAAATACCCTTGTAAAATAATAATTATAATTTTAAACTAGTGTAAGAACACAAAACAAGTCTTTCAAACATGGGCGCTTAAGCATAAATATGACAACAACGAAATCGCTTAGGGGTCAGTACAAATAAGGCAATGCCACATTTTAATTTAACAATTAGTACACCAACTGAACTTCATAGAAATTTGGCATTATTCTAACAAAATTTAAACAAAGTATGTACACAAATTATTTGATCGTAAAACCCTTGTTAATAATTATTGTGAAATCCATATTGTAAAGAAAATTAACTGAAGTAATTCCTGCCATGCTATTCTCAATTAAAATTCCATGAGATTTGCCAGGATTGAAACCAAGTTGGATGCTCTCACCACTCAGCCACTGTAGTCCCCTAAATTTATATCGTTTTTTCAAACTAAACCCTACAACTTCATTGCAAATTTTATAATTAATTTAAAATAATATTCATATTTATTTTTTAAATTAAATTCGCTGTTTTGTTTTTTTTAGGTTGAAATACATGTTTATCTTCTCGCAAAGTCTATGTTTGCTTTATCATAAATATTATTGTATGGCATCTAAATTTATTTTATGGTAAATCCAGGATCATTTTACTGTAAAATCTATTTATTAATAATTCATTGTGACATCCATAGCCATTTTTAAAAAATAAATTTAACAATTTTTTGTTTGTATGTACATACCTATTTTTAAATACATTACTTTTTGAAACAATATTACTATTTCAAGCTTTATAAAAGTATATTTCTTTTTCGAAAAATAAAATAAATGTTACCCAGTTTTCTCCAGTTTTCATGTTCGACGTTTTTGTAAATAGAAAGCCCTGGGAAAATATGTTCTGAGACAGACGTGACTCGTTCCCTCCACATTGGTCAACAATAAATAAACAACAATTTAAAACCTAAATCTTTCTATTAATACATTAAGGCGAATATAATTTATTTAATGATCAAATTTAAAACCTAAATCTTTATTCTTGTTGTTGAATTGTTGTGGCAACTTTCAAATTGGTCGTCAAGGTGATAATGTCCTAAAGTTTCTGTAGATGTCAGTTATGTGTAGAGGATTTATCAATCTGGGGAGGTTCTACACTTCTACTTACTCAGGAAAGAACCTACTTTAATTTGTAAAAATAAAAAATAAGAATAAAAAATGGCATCTGCTTCTCCAATCTGTAAATATATAGCAAAATCAGGTATCCAGTTTATTGAAATATTATTTTGTTAGAACATTAATCTATGAATTATATGGCTGATATTTTTTTACCCCTGATGATGTACATGGACTAGACAGGCTGCTATGTTAAGGTCCACATATTAAACCAAAGTCTCGTGCTATGATACAAACTGATCAAAAAAGACAAATAAGCTGTCACTCCAAATTTTGATTTCCACAATATACAAGGCAAAAAATTCCACCCAACTGATTTTTTTTTCATTTCCTAGATAAAAGAAAATTCTGCCTTAATTTGTCTCATTGTTTTTATTAATAAAGTTATGTTTTAAATTGGGAATATCAATTAGAGGTAAACACACTTAATCCTCAATCTAAAACACGATTCAAAGATCGAGAGATGTGGTCTGGTGTGACGTAGGTTTTAGAAAAACATTTTCTTTATCGTGCCAACGTTTTGATCTTTATTGAGATCATCTTCAGGGCCTGGGATTTACAAACATTGTTTAAATTTTACAAATACATGTAGGATGTTGAAAAAAATGAATTTATACAATGCAAAAAATTTTTTTACAATCAATCAAAGCATTTGTACTCACTCAAAGTGTTTGTTTTTTGCATAATTGTGTATTCTTGTGTGTCGTGTTGAGAGTGCCAGTGAGATATTGATACGTTTATATACATTGGATTTTGAAGGGGTAGGGAAGGAAGTCATTTTTATATGAGGAGTCGGCTTCTTTGAGGTGAAAGGAGCCGACAATGGGAAAAAACGTGGGTAATGGTTCGTCCTGATTATCTTTTCAGGATTATAGACGGGGATAATTAGGGAAAGGAAAGCCAAATTTTTCTAAAACCTATGTCACACCAGACCGCATCTCGCAATCTCCGAATAATCATTGACTAACGGTCACTAACCACCACACATGATTTTTCAATGTTTACTTTTTATGAAATTTAAAATGTTTATTCAGTCTGTTTTGAATTCTGAGGCAATAAACTTAGTTTTCATCTTTGTTTTCTTAATTTCAGTTTTTAAACTTAAAAATGCTAGTTAGTGCTGAGGATGTTGTGACTGGTGTGGCACTTACTGGTGATGGATGTTCCATCAGGTATTGCCATCGGAGTTCCCTATGAAGCACTGTGAGAAGCCATTTTAGACATTTTAGAGTAACTGAGTTGTATCACAGAAGGCCTGGTTCTGAATGCCCAGAACAGCAGGATGACAGTTTTTTAACTTAGAGAATTTTGAGAAACTGGCACCTTACAGTTGTACGAGCGTTATCAACTCCAGGAAGTTTGAGATGTCCAAATTTCTGAACGCACTGCTCGAAGATTTAATCAGTACGGATTAATGGCTTTTCGCCCTGTAAGAGGACCAGAATTGACCAAAACACACTGAGTTGCACTACTCGCATTTGCTCGAGAACACAGCCATTTGTCTTTGGGCGATTGACTGATGTACTTTTTACAGTGATTTGCAGATTTGCTCTATCTCCAGATGGGAATGAAAGTGTGTGGAGAAGAAGAAATGAAAGGTTCGAAGTTTGTTATTTTTCCCAGAGCTGACCTTTTCAACATAGCTCAGTGAAGGTGTGGGCGGGAATTTCAATGGAGAGTCGCCCAGAGTCGGTTGTTGTTTGTGGAGTGTCTTTGAAGGTCACTCGCTATGTGGATGAAATTTTGGAACATCGTGCATTGCCTATCCTCGAAACCAGCGACATTCTAATGCACGATAATGCCCGTCCACATGTCGCTCACATAGTACAATCGTACCCTCAACTGCATAACATCAGGGTCTTAGCCTCCAGTAAAGAGACATTTCCCGACTGGTAGAAAGTATGCCGAGGCGTCTTTGAGATGTAATTAAGGAAAGTGGAATGTCTTATCTAGCGATATGTACTTCAGGATAAATTTTTAAGGGACTACAAAGCATTCCAACGTCTATCACATCCATCATTTCAGTTTACAGACAATAGCATTATATTCAGTCCATGTTTAGTAACCATAATTGTCCGTATTAATTATTTTAATTAATTATACTTTTTTTAATCTAAGGTCTTGATTGAGATGAAAAAGCTAGTGTTACGAGCAAAATTCGAATCCATGATCTTTGGTGGTTAGCATGAGAGACTCTCACGCCGCGGTCGTGGGTTCGATTCCCACCGTCGCCTCTGGCCCTTTTTTCCCGATAACCCCCAATTTGAACTTGAACACACAAGAATTCGTACCATGGCTAATATGCAAGATCATAAGGTCAATAAAAAAAAAATATAAAAAAAATCTTTGGCTCAGTAGTAAGGCCAGCAGCGTGTTGAGCCGAAGGTCATGGGTTCAAATCCCACTTGTGACACTAGCTTTTTCATGTCAATCACGACCTTAGATAAAATGTGTAATTAATTAAAAAAATTAATGCATTCAGTTATGACTTCTAAACATACATGGATTATTATGGATACTGTAGTTATCCCTCTCCTACAGTATCCTCAGACAATGTTTCTATCATGTAGCGTATTGAGCCGAAGGGCGTGGGTTTGAATCCTGCTTGCGACACTAGCTTTTCCTTCTCAACCAAGGCCTTAAAAAGTATAAATAATTGAAATTAGACAATACTATGGTCAGTAGAAGCTAATTAAAATTATCAATAAGTCAATTATGACTACTAAATACATATATGGATTTATATAAAAATTGACAAAAGTACTTACTTCACTAACAGCTCCTGGCTTCTTCATAGGACGCTGACAATCGAATCCCGATACGATATTTGAAAATACAACAAAAAGAGCAAAAATTGGAAAGGTTGCAGGTTAAGATGAAAAAGGTCCCAAGCGGGATTTGAACCTACTAACTTCGGCTCAATACTCTGCTGCCAAAGGTCAAGGGTTCGAATCCTTCTCGTGACACTAACTTCTTCATCTCAACCAAGACCTTGGATAAAAAGTATAATTAATTGAAATATTTATATTCAGTGTTGCAATGCTGGTCATATTCAGCACCCTATTTTACTTAAGAAATCGCAAAGGTTGCTTTTATTTATTTATTTTTTTAGGACCTAGAATTTATTCAACACAGTTTATTCGAGGGATCAAATACTTTTCTCCTCCAAAAAATTATGACAGTAAATATTTCACTGTTTTCTATTTTAATAATTAAATTGTTAATATATTATTTTTATGTAATGTGGTAAAGATATTGTGATACCCGAGAAGGGAAAGCCTAAATACATGGAAAAAGTGCCTCAGCCTTACGGGAATGTGAAGATGCCAAAGATGACGAAGAATTTGAGGTTTATGCGTGGCCCTGAGGAGATACACAACTCGTTTATCCACCAACAATATGGCATAGTGGTTTGTTTCTAGAGCTGCTAGAGTCTCATTGGTTTTTGACTTTTCAAAGTTTTTTTTTCCAGGCCTTGGGCGGTGGAAGATTGAAGTTTGGCCATTTTGAAATGATACGGTTGACAATTGGTAGGAAAATGGACACAAGTAGGATGTTTACGCAGTGGAGAATCGATGCACCATGGCAGCCAGTTACAAAAAAGGCACGTATATATTAATAAACTTTAATTGGTAGTTTGGTCCATGTCTGATCATCCTGGACTACTTTGGTCTGCCACACATTTCAGCATTTTGCCATCTTCAGTGGTGGGTTTGTGTGTTATTTTTCAAGCCTGCTTCCCCCAGATCTCAACATGAAACTTTGGTTTGTTAATTTTTTTCTATAGGAGTTCAATAGGTGCATTGACTTTTTTTCTTTTTTTTTTGTGGTCTGAAAGTTTTGGTCAAATGTCTTGCCCTTGTGAAGCCTTTGACCCATTATATTGAGCCAGGTTCTCACCTATAAAATTGATAATATTTTTGCTGCAAATCAGAAATTATTTTCACTCAATATTTTACGCCTTACATGGTGTGACTTTGCTCAAGTTATACATGGCCAATAATTTAATACAGCTATTTTGCTCAAATGAAAATTATACATATACAATTTCACAAAACTTAATTACATTGTTTTAATATGTATAATACAAGACAGAAGTTTCACTAAACTGTGAGTAATCTGATTCCATCCAAAAGCTCGCAGAAAGCCTTTTATCTGTAAAGCAAAAAATACAAAACTGTGTTTTGTTAGTAGTTAACTTGATCCAACCTCTTGAGAAAAAAAATTCACACATGAATGTAAATTGTATATATTTAGTGCTGTTGGAATGTCAGAGTATACATAGAAAAAAAAGATAACATGAAATTTAAAAACAAATTGTATTTCCATAGACAAAAAGCACACCACATTGGAGGAATAATTTATTATTATTAATTTTATTAATCTTTTTCACAGCATTGTTAAACATGTTACAGTAGTTTGCTGAAATATTGGGTCAAATTAATTAGATAAAACCAAATTTTATGGCAAAAATGGAACAAAAGTTGAAAACCATTAAATAAATATATATATGCTGTGAAAAAGATTAATAAAATTAATAATAATAATATAGTGTAATGGACGAATGGTTAAAAATTGACTAAAGTATTATAAAAACAATGTCCAACAAGAACAAAAGACTTGAAGGGATAAAAAATAAATAAATGAGCTTCTTCTGACCAAAATATTGTTTAATTTTAATTAATTATACTTTTTATTTAAGGTATTGGTCGAGTTGAAAAAGTTAGTGGCATGAACAGGATTTGAATGTTAATGTTTTGAATGTTTTTGAATTTTTTCAAAATTTCATCTCGATCAAGACCTTAGATAAAGAGTATAATTAATTAAAATAATTAATACAGTTAATTATCACTGCTAAAGATATATGGATTAGTATTATTGAATTTTAAAAATGATTAATGATGGTTATTTATTTATTTTTTTTAAATTATTATTATTACCTCATTAGTTTGGACATGGCAAACTTGCTGGTCAATACAAGATGGTTTTGTTTGTTGAACCCTGAGGAGTGAGCTTCGCAAAAAATGTATTCATGCAATAGCACTGCCCATGTCGAGAGCAGAATGTGGCGCAAATCTCTCTGTTGTTTTTACAAAAACGCTTTGGCCCATATTACGGGGCATTATTAACAGATATATGACTTAAAATCCTGTGTGGGTTGTGTGTTGTTCAGCAAACATTTTTATTTATGTGCTTTGCATACTTTCATCAGGATATGGTGACAGTATCAATATGATTTTGAAATGCTAGTCGACCCAGATTAGAACATTCATGAACATCCAGCACACGGGGGAGCACCCCTGGCCTTTTTTTCACACTACACTTCTCCCCTAATAAATAAAATATTATACATCCAATACTCTGTTCTTGGCTAATAGGACATGAGGCAATTAAAATAAAATAAAAATAATAAAAACATTAGGCTTTGAGGATGATAAAGATGATTACAAATATTTAGAGATTTGCTTCAAGTCAGGCCACTCTACGCCGCTATCTGCCTTGTTTATTTTCTGTTATATTTATGCACTTGTATTAATATTATTTCGCTTAATGAATAAATAAATGAAGCTAATTTATTTGTAGTAATTTATTAATAATAATAGTAATAATTAATAAATACGTATATGTGCGGATTTGAGCCTTTATAAATCCTAATTCAAAGTCGTTAATAAAATGTTAGTTGAGTTATCTTTATATGCTCAATATCAATATGGTATATACAGGGTGAATTGCTACTCGTGCTACAAACTTCTCCAGTAGATTCTTGACCCTAAAATGAACAAAAAAGTTCATATTGTCCATGGTCCGATTCTCAACCATTTCAGAGTAATTTCGCTTTTTATCGATTTTGAAAGATATCACGTCCTGGCGTCGGAAAATCGTGATATCTTTTAATCTAAACATTTCTCTGAAAATCTAATAGCACCGTTGAAATTCCCGTTAATTTTTCAATAAGAAGATGACGGTGGCAAAATGTTTGGGCTAATTTTTTGTGTTTTATTTCAGCCAGAACTACAAAAAGAGTGGAAAATTGTGTAAATCGGAAAGTGTATAAAGTAATCCAGAGTTTCTAATTTTAGTCTCAGAAGGCAGCAAATTTGAGGAAAACTACCTGATTTAATAACGCTTCCAACGCACTCGTCATTTTCTTATTTAGTGGTTGTGAGACCAAGATGTTGATGACAAAAAGAGAAAAAATGGTGGTTCAAGGATTGCTAATGTTTGAGAGTGACTTGCTACTCGTGCTACAAACTTCACCAGTAGATTCTTGACCCTAAAATGAACAAAAAAGTTCATATTGACCATGGTCCGATTCTCAACCATTTCAGAGTAATTTCGCTTTTTATCGATTTTGAAAGATATCACGTCCTGGCGTCGGAAAATCGTGATATCTTTTAATCTAAACATTTCTCTTAAAATCTATAAGCACCGTTGAAATCCCCGTTAATTTTTCAATAAGAAGATGAAGGTGGCAAAACGTTTGGGTCTTTCTTCCTTGACCTTCTAGCTGTTTGTAAACTTCTTAAGCATTACATACTAAATGGGCATTAAATTAAATTAAAAAATTTCAATGGAATTATGATTTTGATTCTCTCTAAAAATTAACGGGGATTTCAACGGTGCTTATAGATTTTAAGAGAAATGTTTAGATTAAAAGATATCACGATTTTCCGACGCCAGGACGTGATATCTTTCAAAATCGATAAAAAGCGAAATTACTCTGAAATGGTTGAGAATCGGACCATGGACAATATGAACTTTTTTGTTCATTTTAGGGTCAAGAATCTACTGGAGAAGTTTGTAGCACGAGTAGCAATTCACCCTGTATTAATCTTTAGTACATAAGTATATAAATATTAAAACAAAAATCTTAAATAACATAAATACATTTTACGATCTTCAATATTACTAATCTAATTCTCACTGGTCTGGTCTCTCTAATGTGTTTTGGCATTTTGCACAATACAACTAAGCAATTTATGAAGTATATAGATAGAATGACATAATTTTTCCTGAACCAAAGTGTCTGATAAGGAGGAAATTGTTTTGCCTTCATGTAGTAGTTGGAAGGAGTTGGTGTTTTGTCTGCTTATATGCTTTACCAACTGTTGATGATGGTGGAACAAACCATTGATGATGGGACGACAAAAGGGTTTGGTGGTTCATCATCTCTCAGCCCTCAACTAACACTTATTGTTTTAATTTAGGGGCAGGGACAGAGAATGGGAGGTGGAAAAGGCTCCATCGATCACTATGTGACTCCTGTCAAAGCTGGAAGAGTTATAATTGAGCTCTCAGGAAAATGTGAATTTGATGAAGTAATTGCTTATTACTTTGTTCAACTTGTAGTTTTTGTTATCGTGCTATTTTTTAAAAAGTTATTTCTTTTAATGTTTTCCCTAAGGTGAAAGGATTCTTGGGTGTGGTCGCTGCAAATTTGCCATTCAAAGCAATAGCCCTTTCCCATGAAATGCTAGAAGAAAGAAAACTACTCGAGAAGAAGCAAGAAGAGGAAAACATAAATCCATACACATTTGAGTACTTGATTAAAAACAACATCGGAAACTGCCACTCTTGGATTAAAAGAATTGATCATTTCCATTTTGGCAAATATGTATAAAAAGTGATTTTTATTTATGTAAATATTTGTATATTTTGTTGAAAAAATGAATGATTACATTTATTCTATTGCCCAGGTTGGATTGAAATAAATAAAAATGAGTAAATATATATGCTACAGTGCAGTATAAAAACATGTATTTATCTCACAGCTGTATACTCACTGTACATAGACAATAAGTCGACTAAAAACATTTATCTGTTAGTCTGTTAATTAAAAAAAAAAATTAGTTGATCAATTTGATTTTTGAACAAAATCATTGATCAAAACATTTCTAACATTAATGTTGACCAGAATATAACATCAGCTTATACTCATGCCACAGGCTAAACATATATTTGGGATAAATATAGATCCTACAAAGAATTTGTTCTAATTGCACATTTTTGAAATATTGGTTTTTTTAAAGCCAAGCATAAATAAATGCTTTGTAGTATTTTTTCCCCATCATAACCAGTTCCGGTCACATTTTTTCCCAATTTGGCAAATACACTTCTTTTGAACTATGCATTCGACTTCCTCTGGTGGAGATATTTTACTCCTGTTGAACAAATATTCTGCATGCGCCTTGCTCTCATTGGAAATTACTTGTTCCCAATTAAGCAACCCGACCTATAGAACAAAAGAAAACAGTAAAAAAAGGTAAATTAATATATTTTATATTTCTAGTATATCTTAAAGAAAACTGTCCTATGTAAATTTTAAACAGCATAATATTATTATTACTAGGGACCAGATGTACATGCATGCATATATTTTTTCTGAGCCTTGTACACCATTTTTGGTACTTTTATTTTATTTTTCATGGCATTTAAAAGCAAATAAACCGTATTTTATATATTTGTAAATATTTGGAGGATTTTACGTTTTCATAATACGTATTTCACCGTAATTTACATAATTTGGCCCATATTAATAAATTAACAAAATTATGAAAATTTAAAACATGAGCAAACAACATAAGAAGAGTTTTATAGAACTAACGAGTTTAAGATGTAAACAAAACAAAAAATCGAGGAAAGTGAATTTTCAGAAGTAGATTCTTTGATACCAAATATAAAAAGTTCCTTAAAGCAGTGAGCAGAGGTTTTAAAGGATGACTTGTCAGATTTATCAATTCCACCACAACCTGCCATAACGAGATGGAGAACCACCGGGCACTTTAGTGCAATTTTTTTCAAAAAATTAAGGACAAAATTGCAAAATTTGAAGAAAATGCTGTAGCCCTAGAAAAGGCAAAAGAAATTACTTAAATATATTTACTCTAAGATGCCTTCCAGAATTGGGAAAAATTTAAGGCAGGATGGGGGATAAAGTGAAACAAAAGGTTACAGATTTGCTAAAAAAAAAAAATCCAGGTAGACTAATCGAAGAAAGAGATTGCTTTTATTTTGATTGAAGAAAATATAAAAAATAAATTCCAATTTCTCTAAATGTAATTGCAGCCTTCAATTGGGCTCCCATTAAAACTGTAAATGAGGGACATTCTTTTATTCCGTACAAAAATATTTTAGCACCAGATCAACGTGATTTTCCTATTGAAAATTAAAACGTCAATTATTTCAAATAATTTTGAAGATTAAAGTTTTAAATTTGATCTCTTTTTCACATTTTTCAAATACCTCATAATTACACTTGTATCATCCTTATTAATTTTTTGAAAAATGTATTTTTATTTCATACCATCTGTTTTAGCACTAGAAAGGTAATTTTTATTTATGAAAATTTAAAAATGTATGTTATTATCAATAAATTTGAATATTAAAGGTTTATTTTCTATTGTATTGCCTTGTTATATTACAACTATATATACTACTAATATATATGTATGTAAATTATAAAATTCGTGTAAAAAATGCATAACTTAATGTTTATTATTTTACATACTTTCCTTTTTTTTTTTTTTTTACTTGCAATTTGTTAAAAATAAATACATATTTATGTACATATTTTATATTTTATTTCACAAATAAATCGAGCCTCTAATTATTGCATTGTTCAAAAACTAACTACTGGTTCATTTACATTCAGTCATTCTGCCTTTTTTTTTTTTTTTTTTTTTTTTGTGACAGGGGCATCCGACAGCTTGGTCATTTCAGCCTTGTTTAAATAATTATAACTAAACAAATGACCCACCAACTATGGAAGATGCAAACTGATAAAAATCATCTTGCACAACAGCAAGATACACTTTTTTTAAAATCAAGGTAATTGAAGGTTGCACATTAAACAAATATTTGTTTTTAAAAAAAATCACAGCAGATATTTTGAAGTTTTTTCACATAAAAAAAGTAATTTTAGTGGTTTTGCCTATACATGGGGTCCGACTTCTCACTTTTTCAGTGCTGGGCCAGTAAATGGTAATGCATGTAATTAGAAAATATGATATCGAATATGTGTTTTAGGCAATCAGATAATTAAATAAACATGAGAAACGTTCATAATTATTTTTTTTTAGTATTTAATTTAAAAATGATAATAATTTTCCTAGTTGGACTAAGAGAAATACATTTTGCTGGAGGGGCGAAATGAAGCTAAACAACCGAAATTATTTCAATATCTTTTCTTATATTTGAAAAAGAAAAAACAGTGCTCAGTTTTTCACATTTTTCAATAAAACTGCGAAACGAGAAAGAAAAAAGAGTAATAGCCGGTCGGGCAGTTCGTCTGCGGTTTATGTTGGCCGGAGTGTCGTTTTGTCAGTTTGTCCCCCGGTGTGAACTGCGAGGAGGTGTGGTGACTGGTGGCCGTGAGACGTGAGTGTGGCCGTGAGTGAGCGAGTGTGCCTTGTCTGCTTGCCTGCCTGCCTGCCTGCCTGCCCGCCCGCCCGACCGACTTGACTCTCTCCTACATCAGACGAAAAGGAAAAAGGCCGAGGCGACGAACATGGAACTTATCTAAAACGGGCCAGTTATGCTCACGCCTACTCCTCGAAACGGTTCACACCTCGCTGCAGACACCCAACTTGTTCTTTTCAACCTTAGTTTATCGTTACAAACGTTAATCAAGTGAAAGTGAAAAACCTGGATTGAATTACATCGCAATTATAATAGTTTTTTTATATAGCTATCTTCGATTTCTAAGGGAAATTTAATAAATAAAACCGTAAGTAACATTTGCATTGGGCTTCTGAATTTATAAAAACAAGCTTGTATGTCTTTCTTTTACTTTTTTTTAATCAATATTTAATAAAATTTCTATTATTGCATTGTAAACGGGACTCTATTGTTAGTATTTCGTCTAATACTAAAAAAAGGATTCTGTATCCTTGACAAGTGTCGCTAGACCTGGGTTTGAGTTGTTTCTAGTTTTTTCTGCATCCGAGCACGAGCTCACGATTTATTTTTGCTCCTAAACAGCGATTTGAACTTTCGTGCCGTGATTCGCGTCCTTTCGGCACGGCATTCCACCCCTCGGCTCAATTTGTCGATATTGATGTTGATGCGGATTTCGATCGACCGGGGATTAAAAAAACAAACAAAAACGAACTGCTCGTTTTTAATAAATAAATAATTTAAATAAAATAATCCTTATGATGTTTATGATTCATCCCCGTGACTAATTCGGTGTGTCGGCCGAGGTTAAAGATGAATTTGTCCACCGTGCACAATGATAAGACGTGTAATTTAACGATTAAACAATGCCCAAGGATGTGAAACTCTTTCTTGGAAATAGCACACCGTTTCAGAACACACAATCAAACCGGTTTACAAAAGCAAACTCTTATCACTAATTTCACTAATTTCGTGGTCCGTTTGACCAATTGCCATTGACTTTTTTATCTCAACTAAAAATCTTAATTAATTGTAACTTATCACTAATGCTTTTACGACAATTCGTGCGACATATATTTTTTTAAATTTTATGCAACCGCATTGCGAAATTTCATCAACGAAATTGTCTAACTCGCTTTTATTCCAATTCTGACATTTCATGATTTCATCCCTAATCATATGGAAAGCTACAAATTCAATCATCGTGCATAATCATTTGCAACTCCCGTGACGTCATTTCAGAAAAACGTTTCTTGCAAAACAAGAAAAATGATTATTTTTATACTATTCTAGAACCAATTCATTAACATCTATTTTGAAGTTGTGTGGAACCGTTCTTAAAAATTTTAAAAACTAAATTTGAGTAGTTAAACAAACTTCCCCAATTACCCTGAGGAATGTCGAGTACTCTGGGGCAGTGTGAATGTAATTTATTAGCGTGAATGGAAGGGACATATCTCCAATTACGCTGAGGAATATCAAGTACCCTTGGGTAATTTTAATGCTAACCGGGCTGTCGTGTTTTTATCTTGTGTCTGTATTTATGTTTGTAATTTGTCTTATTTTATCCACAATTACGAGGCCCTGATGTACTGAGCAGCAATAAGACAGTGACAAAAGAGAGTTGTTTTGTAGCTTTATCAAATAACTTACGCTTATTACGATATTTTACGTTACATTGATAACCAACTTTCTTTTTAATTTTAAATCTTTTCCTAGCTTTCGGCACTTTATTGTACCTTCCTCCAGGCTCTACAAAAGTATATATTATACATTTTTAGTTCTGGTCAATTTAACATCAAATTTATATATAAGAATAAGACACACATTTTTTTACTTACTGATTGTACTATTAATAATGGCTGGAGATAGTGAAATGCTGACTTGTGTGATGTAGATAACCCAAGACCGCATCTCACGATCTCCAAATAATTATATAAATATATATATTAAATCACAATCAATTATATATACTAAATCACACCTCTAAGACAGTGTTCCATTTTTCAATAAAATCCTGCAATAATCATATGTCTGTATACCTTTACAAATTTAAATCATTCTGCAGTCGTTTGTAACTTATATTTATAAAAATTAAACAGTTATTCCTATGAAACCTTTCATTTTGCAATAAATACAAATACATAAATCATGGCATGCAAAATTAATAAAATTAGTTTTAACCATCTGAATAACCATAACTTGAAACTACTTTGTCTTAGGTAAAAAATGGAGGAAAACGCTTTTACTTCCAGCACTGGTTGAGTTTATTTTTTATTTTTTTTTTTTAACGAGGGTTCGAAACAGCAGAGGTCATATAAACCCTCAGGGTGCCAGTGTTTTTGAAAAAAAGCCCATTTGTAAGTATGTCGGGTTCGAATGCAGGGCCGCTGGATTCGAACCCGGGACCTTTACCTTACAGTGATGAGCGCCGTGTCAAAGACTTAACCTTGCGGCCACCGACGCCCCCTGGTTGAGTTTATTCATCATCAAAAGCTTTTCATATAAGTTATAAACATTTTCAGCGATTTCTCCTGATTGTTCTTCTTTGATTTTTTAATGCATTAATAACAAGACTTGTTGAGGTATGAATGTTATTAATGTAATAATTAAAAAATAATAATAATCAGGTGAAATCACTGAAAATGTTTATATCATGTTTCCGATGATAAATAAAACTCAACCATTGCCAGAACTAAAGGTATTTTTCCTCTGTTTGATCTATTCTGGGGTTCTGCAAAAATAGTTCAATCTTGACAAAAAACCTAATTTGTTTAAAAAATAGGAAACGGTTATACATAAGATGACACAATGTGTGATAGATCAAAAACCTGAGGGTGATAAGCTCAAAGCGTCATTTACTACTGATAGGTTTTACCAGAATTTGTTTTTATTACAGCATCCCACGTTAAATCATCAAATTGGTGTTTGCTTTTGTTAGCTAGACCCCCCCTGCCGCCGCTTGCACAGAAAGGGGGATAGAAACGTCACTGCCTTCCTCAGCACGGTGTACGTTTGGCAGAGATGAAGGCTGTGTTCCTTGTACTAAGGAGCTTCGGAAATAAAATACATTCATTATATGCGTGTGAGCTTAAAGCCTCTGAGAGTACAAAAAATAAAATTAGAAACTTGGCCAATGTACTAATGTACTAAGATATAGCAACTTCTTAGTTAGTAAACTATAAACTCCACAAGTAGAACTATAAAAACAATATATTTTGAATTTTTTTACAGCAGAGAGAAATAAAGTAGTGTTAGTTTAACATAATAAAGAATTGGGCTTAATGTTTATTCTTTAATCCAAATCTAGTAAATAAATATTGTCAGAAAAGGTAGTTTGGGAAACAAATCAACACAGGAAGCGAACAGTGGTGTTAGCAAAAGTTGGATTCACATTGGATCAGAAATATATACATATGTTGATTGATAAGAAATACATCGTCTACCACAAAATAGGCTATTGTGGAAAAGCCATTTTAATTCTTACCAATGAACATATTATGAAGTTCCACACAATTAGGATGGACACTATCAAAAAATATATACATATTCTTTACAATAACAAATATGCATACAAAGAATATCTTTCAGAAAGAAACGATACTATAGAAAGAACTGGAGCTTGTCAAAATGGTGGTTGTTGTTTGGGTACACGGACACATAGATCTGGAGCCTATCGAAAACGTGGACGAGGCAGATAAGACAGGTGGTCCCTTCACCATGATCCAGCCTGTGACGCTAAGAATGTAATAAAAATTATTAAAAGAAAGTGGCACTGTGGGTTAGGATAGAACCATGCGACACAAGGTCACTTACTTTTGATTTGTACGCTTATGTGTCCATTATGTAGGGAAAGGTTGCTCAATATGTCCAACTTGTAGGTAGATAAAAAGAAAATAAATCAATATCTATGTAAAAGATAATGATGGATAGACGTAGATAGGTCTATTAGACAATTACATACATAATAAGAAAGTTAAGTGGTTGTGGATTTATTTATCCGTACCATCAACCAAGAACTCAGAAATGAAAATTCTGCAGACCCATTGATTACAAAAATATATTAACAACTGAGAGGGGTTGATTTTAGTGGACAGAGTTTTAACTGGTATGGATTCCTGGGCAAAGATATAACTGGGAATGAAGTAGATGATATACCTCATCATTGTATGGTTGGATGAAAGTTATATCTAAAAAAATAATGTAATGTAATTATTTATTTTCTAATTAATGAAGAAGTGGAATAATTATTTTCTTAGAAAAACTGCCGTTGAAGTTTAGCCTAGTTTTGTACGTTTTATAGTTTTTTACAAAACTCTCCTTTTAATATTTACTGTATGGATTCTATTTATTAGTTATAAATTATTTATAAATTGATGTAAAGAATTTTTTCGAGAATATACATATATCCTAGATCATATCCATGCATTTACATTAATTTTGCCCCTAGACAATTTACAGAAGTAAATTTAACCTGGTTTTATTCTTATTCATAAGTTGCAACTTTAATGAGTAAGACATTGTTACAGTTTGCAATTTTGTCTTTTAATACTAACGATGCCTTATCTTATATTTGCATACTGAGCAATTTATAATTACTGAATTGTTTTCTAAACATTTGTTTAAAAAAAAATATCACATAAATGTTATAATTCATTCTAATCTAATCCTATCATTAATCTAATCCTATCAAGAGATTTTTGTTTATTGTTAACCGCTCGAAAATTTCCATGAGTGGGGTACACAGTCTTGTTTAATTCCTAAATTAAACTGCTAATCGTATTATGCTATAGCTATTTGTCCTTGTAATCACATTTTTAACTTTTTTTGTTTGTTTTATAAATGAAATTATTTTATATCTTGCTTTTTAATAATTAATGTTTACTCGTACAATGAATGACCAAGCCTTTGCCCTCCTACTCAACCGATATTAGTTAATAATCACAGAATTATTAGTATTTTATTATTTTTCATTAATATCTAGAATGGGCAAAAACCTCGTAAATAAATCTCACCATTCCAATACAATTTGGAATGTTCGGAAATTTTTCAAAGTTTTACAATAAATTTATATCCATGTGCTTTTTTTTTTAACCATTGCATTTTGGTTATTACTATATATAAACTTTATTAATGATAAATTTAAATAATGTGATACTTCAAAATTGATAAATGGGTAATTGTACTAATAAAAGTTTTTTTTTAATCATCAGTAGAAATATGTAAATTTAGGAAATAACATAAAGCCTTTGATGTTGAGCAATTTAATTGTCTGTTTTGATATAGGATTTAAGATAGAAATAAAAAAAAAAAAAAAAATGAATCTTGGTAAAATTCAAATAATTTAATATATCTCACAGCATTGTTGTCATTGTTGGATGCATAATTTTAGATAAAAAAATAATGTAATATAATTCTTTAATAATACATATTATATGATTATTGTATTTATTATAATTTATTTCATTATTAACAAAGAAATTAGTAATAATTATTTTATTAGGAAAACTACCATTTAAGTTTAGACTAGTTTTGCATGTTTTACATCATCACAAAACTCCAATTAATATTTACTGCATGAATTCTATCTAGTAGTTTTAAATTATATGTAAATTGGTAGAAAGGTTTTTTTTTTCCAAGAATTGTTTATTTTTAAGAACACACGTGCAATTTTTAGAAACAGAATCAAACTAGTAGAAGAACATTTTATACATAATGTTAAGAGATAAAAAAAAAGTAGCCACCCTTAATAATTTTTTAAAATTATTTCTTCGACTATGCTCCATTGATTATGTTACAACAATATTTGGCTTGTTTTAAAGGATTAGAGGTAAATAAAACAGATAAAATCTCCCACTTGTGTTTACAATTGGATTTTGTAAATAAATTTTTAAATAATCAATCTCTTCTTTAATAACTCACATAAAGTGTGGAGCTATTATTTTATGTGAGTATGAAATACTTGGTTCAAAATTTAAATTATTTACATGTGTATTGCATTTTTTTCAATCAAAATTTGTTTTGTAATTCACCAAGCCCTGAAGATGGTCCGAAAAAAGGTCAAAAGTCAAGAAAAAAAAAGGTGTTTTTCAAAATACTTCATTCTTGACCGCTCCTGACGACATTAACAAATTATTAACAACCAGTCACTAAAAAACACACATTTACCTTTAATAGTGACATAAGATTGAATAAATTAATTTTGATTTTAAAGTGACCAAAATGTCAATTGTAAATTAAACAATTGAATGTCAATTAATATCTTCATATTTTTTCTTTTCTAATAACCAAATCATTTGTTTTAAAATTACATATTTAAATAATTTGTATTATAATAAAAAGGAGTATTGTTGGTATAAACATAAAATTAGAAGTATTATCATTTGAAAGAAGATTGAATGATGAAGTTTATTAATTTTTTGTATTATTTCTGTTCTATTAATTAAGTTAATTATGCGTGCTCATTTTCAATTGAATATTATCTTTTGTTGTTGTATTTATTGCAGAAATTAGTTAAGTAGTTGATTTTGACGTTTCATGTCAAAGAATTGGATT
Source organism: Cimex lectularius (assembly GCF_000648675.2). NCBI lineage: Eukaryota > Metazoa > Arthropoda > Insecta > Hemiptera > Cimicidae > Cimex > Cimex lectularius. The sequence continues at coordinate 224,314 of NW_019392897.1, read as the reverse complement.
TATAATTGTGTTTCTCTCTCTCTCTCTCTCTCTCTCTCCCTTTCTTATTCTCATTATTATTAGCTTTGTGGCCTTCATTGTTGCTTTTTTAATAGTGTTTTTAATTAAAAAAATAATAATGATAATATTTATTTTTAGGATATATTTTTACTTCAAATCAGGATAAACGAATGGATATGACAATGATCTCTAGACCATATCATCTCTATGGTATTTCATAATATGGTATGTCCTTGTGCCTTTATAAAGAACTTAATTATCATTTTTATTGACCTTGTGCTGCTTGTGTATTTTTTTTCTCTTTTTAATTTGAATTTTTTTCCAGGAAATTTGCCCTTGTGAAGATGGAAGTTTTTTTGAAATTTTTCATAACAGAAAAGCATTATCATATTGTCAAGAGATTTCAAGAGGAATTAGAAAGCAAGACAGGTTTAAGGAAACATTGCTACTACAGTTTTTAAGTGAATTAGCTCAAGGCAATTATGTTGTAGTTAATGCTCATATTTATTTTTGCATGTTTAATAATATTGAACTGAGTTGTCAAATCAAAAAAGAATTTAGCATAAAAGGTTTCATCGATTTGTCTAATTTAATAGAATTCATTTGTTTATTGAAAGAACATTTTGATAACTCTCTTATCGGTAGATACTTAATTGATTCTGGAACTTGTTTTAATAGAAGAAGATGATTGAAATGTTTGCTTAGCAAAATGAATGTAGAATGTACTTTATACTTTAAAAGATTTAGATTTTGTTCTTTATTATTAAAAATGGGCATATTAAAATGACTCCGTTGTTCTATACTCTCTATAGTTTGTCTATATTCATCTTGATATTCTGGGGTGGGAAATGGGTAATACACATATTAGCAATCATCTACGCGAAATATAGATTACACCGCAAAACCCAACTGTTACCAAATGAAAAAGGATATCCCGGCGTCACTATTTTAAAACCCCTTATGGGCGTCGATCCAAATTTATTTAATAATTTAGAAACATTTTTTACAATGAATTATCCGCTTTATGAGATTCATTTTTGTATTGAAGAGGAATCCGATCCGGCGTTAATGGTTGCAAAACGATTGCAAGATAAATATCCTAACGTTGTTTGTAGGATATTCACAGGAGGTTCAAATGTCGGTGTGAACCCTAAAATAAATAATATGCATCAAGGCTATGTCAATAGCAACCATCCTTTAATATTAATATCTGACAGCGGTATTAGGATGAAGGAAGATACTCTGTTAGATATGGTAAATCATCTGACAGATAAAGTCGGTTTAGTTCACCAAATGCCTTTTACTAGTGATCGTGGCGGTTTTGCCGGTACTTTAGAAAAAGTGTACTTCGGTACGGCTCAGGCAAGGATCTACCTGGCTGCCGATTTATTGAATATCAATTGCCACACGGGCATGTCGGCTTTGATTAGGAAAAACCTCATAGACGAAGTCGGAGGGATAGAGGCTTTTAGTTGCTACTTGGCCGAAGACTTTTTCCTCGCAAAATCGTTGACAGATAGGGGGTGGAAAATAACCGTGAGCAGTCAGCCCGCATGGCAAAACTCGGGCATTTGCGAAGTACAGTTTTTTCAAGCGAGATTGCGTCGATGGGTCAAGCTACGTGTGGCCATGCTTCCTTTGACATTGCTATTCGAACCGCTATCTGAATGTCTCGTGTTAGGTGCGTGCACTGCCGGTGCGGTCTACTTCTTATTCAATTGGGACCCAATTTTATTCTATTTAGTTCATGTACTAGTTTGGTTCTTCTGTGACTGGATACTACTTTCAATAGTACAAAACGGAACTTTACCATTCAACAAATTTGATTTTGTGATAGGGTGGATTTTCAGAGAAGCCTGTAGTCCGTATTTATTTCTGAAAGCCCTCTTAAACCCAAAAATTAAATGGCGAACAAGAACGTACAAACTTAAATGGGGCGGTGTAGCCGAAGAGTGTAAAGTGTGATTATTACATGATTACAAAATAGTGCAATATTCAATTGATTCTTAAATTATTTCAAGTAATTATAAGCAACCATAGAGCAGTTATATGATATTTATTACATTTATGAAATTGTAATTATGATTGCCATTATAAATATTGTTAGATATTTCTTGATAAACTATTCATAGACATTTGCAGTATAGGTATAGCAAACTAATACACAATAAATCAGTATTACACAGATACAATTTTTCTAGCTTATAATATTATGTTTGTTTAAAGCTTATGCAAGTATTGAGTAAAACATAAGAGGGGCATTCGAACAATTTATTTATTGTTTAACTAAGCGGGCTTTCACCAAATGCTAATATTTTATTACATTATTAATTTACCACAGGAAAATATGTGATAATTCATGTTAACTGTACATATTCCCACATTTGTAATACTATTATATAATATAGTAATTTTAGTTATCAATTGTACAGTTCAATTAGATTTATAAATGTAATGCCACATTTTACTCTGATTAAATTTGGAGTATCACTTTGACTTTTCTTCCAAACGTTTTATGTTTGGAAATTAACGCTTTCAAGACAACAAAATATCTTGCCAAAATACCTTTAGGTAACATAAACATTTAGAAAGAAAATGAAAAGTGAATTGAAGCATTAAAATAATGTATTTTTTATTACAAAACTATCCAACCTTTAATAATTTTGTTGGACAAAGAACAAAAAAAAAAAAAAAAAAAAATGGAATAAATAAATATAAAATTTTTTAAAAAATGATCTGTGATTCACCTATTAAGAATGTCAATGAAGTAAATAAAAAATGCATACATTTTTCGCTTTATGTATTCAAGTTTTGGGCCAATAAATTCAATATTAACTTATTACAATAACGTTTTTAACGTACATTTATTAGATTATAACATGTTTAAGGCAATTTTATTGCCCCACAGATTTGGACCGAATTTTGTATAGTGTAAAGATTATAATTTTAGTACAGTAAAAATTGTTTTGCTCTAATCTACTTTCATTTTATTACCCCTTCTTCATCCCACCTTGAATTCTGTGTCATTGTATAATTAAATCGAAATGATCGTAAATTGATTAAATGGGAAATAGAAAAAGTTTAATTTAATCAAAAATTGTAAGGTCAAAATGTCATAGAGTACTAATTTGCATTTTAACTAATCTACAAAGCTGCATTACACATACGTGTTATCTATCTTTGTACATAAATATAGGGCATATTAATTTATGGATAAATAGTTATTAAATTTACATAAATATTACATACGTCTGGAATTGGATATGGTGTAGGACTTATAGCTGCTTGTCTAAACTGGATGTCGCGTATATGACTAGTGACGCAATTGTCATCGATCCAGATACCTTCTTGTGCTTGTCCAGTTTTGAGATGGTATAGGACTCCTGCACCTTGCTTCATCCCTTCAAAAAACTCACCCTCGTACCTGTTTCCATTGCCTGTAACAATCAACATTTACAAACACTAAAAAAAGAAGAAAAACCTTTTGAACACAACTGAAAACAAATAATCCCAAGCCGTGTCTCTTGTCATTCTTCCATTTCCCTTCGTAAAAGTTGCCATTTTTGTACCACATTCTTCCATGGCCTTGTTTTTTCCCTTTTTCAAATGTACCTTCATAGTAGTTGCCATTTTTGTAGGAAAACCCCATTCCCTTGAACCATCATTGAAACAAATAAATTGGACATAATTATGTTAAATTAAATTATTTCAGCGCTTACATCTGGCTTTCCATTTTTCCAAGAACCCGATTCCATAATTTTATATTTGCCGTTTTTCAAACAGATTGAATGAACACCGAATCCATCAGCCTTATGCTTCTTCCAGTGGCCTTCATACAGGGACTTGCTCTTGTCGTTAGCCAAGTATAATCCCCATCCTGCGCAGCGTGTAACTTAAAATATCGGATTATCACAAATTTTAATTTTTAAGTGTGCACAAACCGTCTTTCAAATTGTCTTTCCATTCGCCTTTGTAACAGTCTCTCCTGGCTGTGAATATTTTGTTCTTCAATCCCTTTTTTGTTGTCATGTCCTCCAGCATCCTTGAGCGGGGTGTGGGATATTTTCTCCATTTGAAAAATTCAGCAGCACACGGCTTGTCAAACATGTTATCCTTATTAATAATACACAAATATATTAGACACTTCAAACAACATGAAATGAAATATTGTGGTTTTAAATTATAATTTAACAAAACACATTCCTATAAACTGTATAATAAAAATATATGCAATAAATAATTTATACATACAATATTTCATGTAAAATACGGGGAAAGTACAACCTACTTTCATGCCCAAAGATTGTTTTTATATTGGGTGTCAAGCCTACTTACTCCCTACAAAGGGACAAGACCAACTGTGACATACCGAGCAAACTTCCCCTACAAGCAGGACACCTGCACGAGTATGGCACAATCAGGTATGGCCTCTCTCCAAACAGGTCAGCATGATCCCTTTTCTTTGACTCTCAGGAGGGCCATCGTTCAGTCAGGCTGTTGAAACACAAGAGTTTCTCAGATGATTTGGCCCACATTCTGCCAGAATTCTTTTATTGCATTCTTTACTGCTTGTACAGTATCAGTAGGCTGGATTGCGGTGGTTCGGTTTGGAAGGCAAGATGTCCCACCTTTTGCTACCTCATCTTTACATTTGTTGTTCTTCATCCTGATATGTCCAGGTACCCAAACGACTACCACTATTTTTGCGAGGTGCTCCAGTACACAATGAGAGGATCCACTGAGAATCCATCACTGTTGCCATAACTGAACTCACGGAGTCTATACAGATGATAGGCATGGTCTCCTTCATCTCGAATCACCCAGGAGCGCAAGCCAGGTAGCATACAGTGCCGAGTACATGCTACAGTGCCGAGGGAGTGGCCATGAAGTGGATGAACTTCCGCTACGGACGACAGGCCACAACTTTGTCAGTAAAGATGAGGCGAACCCTGATCTGAATTCTATGAATGCATCTCAGTAGAGGTGCAGTGGTCAGTACCACAAAATACTCTGGACGAATATGGCTGAAAGGACCCAGGGAGGTGACAGTTACTTTCCTAGCTTGAGCACAGTCTCTAATATCAAACCAACTCTCCTTAAGGCTTTGCCAAAGTGAATACGCTAATTTATTTAGTTATGATTATTTCAATCATTTCTCATTTGTGTTAGGCTTATGATGTTTCACCTTACTTATAATTAAATGAGAAAATACATTAGTTCAATCCCTGTAAATCCTATCTAATTTATTGCAACAAGAACGATGAACTCTTAACATTCTGTTCCACCGTTAAAACTAAAACATTCCTTTCAGTACTTATCTTCAGTACTAAGCTTCCAACCTAACAATATATACTCTTCTTTATTAAAAACTGTACAAACTCGATAATATGAAACAAATCCACAAAGACCCTCACCCCCAAAGGTCGATTGTGATTTGCATATATTTTATAAAATATGTTTTCTTGTTTACTTGCGTTACTTTTAGGTACATACACTTCTGTGTTATGAAATTGTATTAACTTTACTGTATTTTTATATTATTATTATTATTTTTATTATGAAATTAAACTTCTCATTTTACAAATGAGGATAGGGATTTTAAAAATTAAAAAGAAATGTATTCATCATCTTTTTGATTCCCTACTAAATCTCATGATTGCGCTCTTGGGGAAGTGGGAGCCTGTACAGTGTCATGGATCTTTATGTTCAGCTCAAATCAAAAAGTTTTCTATTTCCAGAGAAGAATAATATATTGGTTGAAAATTAACAAAATCACAGATACAAAAAGAAAAAAATTAAGTAATGTATTTTGTTATTATTTGTGATGTCTATATTTATAAGTATATATTCTATTCTATAAGACAATTTGAATTTACTTGGGCAAGTTATTTTCACTAAAATAGTTAATAAAGACAAATGCATATAAAATCTATTAAGGTAGGCTACATTTTAGTCTAAAAAATTGGGGTAATTAATTGATGCAAGAAAATTTGTTAATGGGAGGGGCTGAAAAGAATGATATAAATAAATATCAAAATTGTTCGAATAGTTAGTGATTAACTCTAATATAATTCACATTTTGACCTGCGCAAATTTCATTTGCATATTATATTATGATAAATTTTTAGTAGAATAATTTTTTAAGATAGTTAACGCAGGGAAATTTGTTTACAATATTTTTAAGTTGGCGAACTGAAAAGGCAGTAGCGTGCCTCGAAATGTTTCCGATAACCTGTGAATAGCCTGCCGTTTCATAATTCATTCCAACTTAACAATTTCCTGCTCAATTTTCGGTCCCTGTTTTTCTTTTTCTTTTGAGAAAAAGGTTTTTTTTTCGTGACAAATAGTTTTTTCACGTTTTTCGAAATGGTCGAGGAGGAGGAGGAAGTTGCCCCGTCCGAGGACAATAATCTATTTAGCATTTCAATCGAGCCTGAAGAGAAAGACGAGTTCACAAAGATCCTCTACCGGAGGGTAAGTCTGTTTTATAAACTTTATATCTCATTTTCAAAATAAAGTCTAATTTTAATAGTTTGATTTTTTAATTATTTATGTTATATTGATAAGTTATTTATGTAATCTTGAAACGTGTACCTTTCAAACCTCCTCTGGGAAATATAAAAGTTATATCCTTGCTCTGGTGAATGTGCCCCTAGCGTCAACTACCTAGAACATTTAATTAATTATTTTTTTTTATAACTTTAATGTTTTTATATATTGATATAATGTCAAATTCTACAATTTCTAAAAACAAATAAAACCGAGAAACCTCCCTTCAATGTTGTTGACGTATCATGTGTTCCTTGATGTTATGATCAATTTTCTATTTTGGAAATAATCTTTCAACTAAGCAAGGCTTAAATAAAAACTTTCCAACGTTTAAAACCTACATTAAATATACGGAGATTGCCATTAGCTAAAGGAAATAATAGTTATAATAATTTCCACAATTTTGTATACAATTGCTTTTAATGAGTAGTACTAAATTTCTTGAATACAAAGATAATCTACTCCATTTGCACAGCGCATGTCTTGCCAAATTTGTGGCACATTGTGTTCGAATTCTTCTGCAAACCTAACAATACTTGATCATGCACTTAAGCAATTCTTTTTTTTCATCTCAATCTGCCTCTCCTCACTGTTTTGTAGATGTAAATGTAATATGCGGTTGTAATATATTGTGTCCTTTGAAAGCTATTGTATTCCCTGTTCTGTCATATAGTACAGTGAGTTCTAGTTCATCAAGAAATTTGATTATTCCATGGTTGAATGTCTTCCCGTAAAACACTTCTTCATGCACACAAAATGTAGCGCTACGTTATATTAATAGATGCATTGTTGTTTCTCCCACTTCATTACGGGATCTGCACCTTGTTGGATTATACCAATCTTCCTCAAATGCTGATGCAGATTCACTCTGCAGTGTCCTATTAACAATCTTGTTAGAAAAAGTTTTTTGTTTCTTCCTTTGATGCGTTCTTTCTGAAACTTGCCAGAAGGCTCTTGGATTGTTTGTGCCCATTGAGTGAATTCCACTTTTTCCTCATTTTCATCATGTCTTTTTGTCTAAGATTGATAGTGTGAATTCCTATGCAACAGAATGGTTTAGACCTATCAGCGGTATAGCAGCCCCTTTCTTTCCAAGGGCATAGGCTCTATTTTCCTTCTACTCCTACTTGTCATGGTCTTTGCATACTTAATTTATTTAATTTAGTTTTGTATTTCAACACCAACTTTGAGCTAATGATGTTTTGAGCATAGTGTTTTGATAGCTGCCTGGCTATATGATGTGATTTGCTTGTTTGTATACCTTTATTCAGTTTGAACTTCTCTCGATTGCATGGACTTCAGGCTGGAGGATACCCATGTACTTTCCCATGGATTTTTAGTATTTGGTTTCAGGGCTGAATACTCCTGCCCCTGTATTCTTTGTGTTCTAGTTCATCAATGTACCAGCAGTTGATATCACTTTGGTTTTGTCTGGTGTTTCGTTGTTTCTAATTTTTCTTGACGGATCTTGCACATTTTGAAATGAAAATTCAATGGGTTATGTAGAGGTGAGGTGGTTTAGAGTTGTACAGTTGTTTCCTGCCTGTTAAAATGTAGATCTACATTGATGATTTTAGTCCTGGTATTTTAAGAATTCCAGTTTTTAGACTTGCATGTACTTGAAATTGTAGAAATTGTTCGTTTCTATTCTCTTCCTTTCTTGCCCAGTGAGAAATTTTCTTGTTAGTTCTAAGTTTTATACATTACCGGTTCAGGTAGATGTTTCATGGAGGTAAGCAGATTTGCCATTGATGTATTCTACAGGGGGCCTCGGTAGCCAAGTGGTTCACATATTAGACTCTCAGTTTGTAGACACCGTGATCGTGGGTTTGAATCCTGCTGTTGGCCCTGATCTTCTGCAATTCCTTTTCTGGCTTATATGGGAATCAAAACCAATAAAAAAAGACATTGTTCAGGGTTTATTACATATCCATTCTTTAATTATTTTTTCGATTGTACTTGCTACTATTATTACTAAAAGGAAAATATTATTGCCATTTTATTTAATGTAAGGTTATGTTCTAGTGTAGTTTGTTGAAAGTGCTGGCACATTAGCCATTTTTCATTTTTATCCAATAGGAAATATCGATTCTTCCTGAGGACGGTGAAGACGAAGGTTCATTTGGTTATAAAGATGGTGCAGATAATCAAAAAGACAATAGAAAAAGAAAATACCCACAGAAATCTAGATTCGGAGGGTAATTATTTTTTGGTAATAATTACAATGACAAAGATATTTATGGCAATTGATTCAGGGGTTTTAAACGTTATCACATTGAAATAGAAGACAGCAATGTGAGGCCAGGGGTCATAAGCATGAAATTAAGAGAAGCGCTCGGTCTGAACCAGTATCAGCTACCGAGGTTTATCTATAATATGCGATCCATAGGTTACCCTCCTGGCTGGCTTGAGGAGTGCAGACAGGGGAATAATTCAGGCATAAACATGTTCGATTCAAATGGTGAAAGTAAGTAGATCTCTTATTTTTTAAAGAAGTAGAAAACTTTGAATTTGATTGAACATATAATTTATTACAGGAGTACCAAATCAGAATGAGGAAGAAGGGGAGATAGTGGTTGAAAAGACGGATTACGACTTGTCTAAAATAATCGAATACCCTGGTTACAATGTCTGGCCTAATGCGGATACACTCAATGTAAGTTATGGCTACAGCTTGAAAAGTGAAATGAATTATTTAAAACAAACTAAATTTCAGGAAACTGAAAAATATAATGCTCTGCCGATGTATCGTGAACACAGCAAGGAATTTTTTATTGAATGTTTAAAAAAGAAAATGGAAGTGTTAAATAATTCACCAGACAGTTCAACAAGGGATATGGAAACTGAAGAAACAGAAGGTAACGGCCAGCTGATTATATTCTACAGGATCTTTTGTGTGATAGTCGTTATTTTTTTTTATTTTTGTCTTTAAGATGTTCTTATAGACACTAAATGTACGAATTTAGTGTTTGTTCCTTCCCTGCCGGAATGTGAAGAGGAACAGCCTCCTCCTCCAGGCGAAGACAAAAATGATGAAATTAAAGACAACTGTGAAAATGCTGAACAAGAAGATGCAAGTACACCTAAATTTACCTCCAAGAAAAAAAAGAAAAAGAAAAAAGTATGCATTTTATGAAAAAAAAAGTTTTAAAAGCATGTATTATTTTAATTTGATTGTTGTTTTTTATAGAAAGAAAAATCCAAGATGTTAGAAGACAATGATGTAAATTTTCCTGACGATTCTTTGAATGAAACACATGGAAAAGTAAAGTCTGTCGAATTTGGAACTCCTGCTTTTAAATTACATTCGCCTTATACAAAACTCCCGCCGCCTGAGGCCTTCAGCAAGGATATCAGCGATGTTGAATATTTTGTAAATCTTCCTAACGCTACTGGGAAATACGAACAGTTAAAAGTAGTCCTCAGTTCTGTTCGAGCCAAGCTGAATCAGCTGAAAGAATCCAAAAATTGAAATAAGTTTTTATCTAATTGTGATATTTAGTTTGCATTTTTGATTTTGTTTCAGTTTTATAACAATATTATATTTTAAGTTAAAAGTAAGTTTGTATATAAGAAAATTATTGAATTTTGTTACTTATTTAAAATATTAAAGGAATGGCTGATATTCTTCTTAAAACAATTAAAGGGGGTGTTGGTGGCCGCAATGGTTTAGGCGTTGACACGGTGGTCATCACTGTAAAGTAAAGGTCCCAGGTTCAAGTCCAGTGGCCCTGCATTTGAACCCAGCATACGTACAAATGGGCTTTTTATTTAAAAACACTGGCACCCCGAGGGTTGATATGACAGAGGTTGTTGCAGAGGCTGTTGCGAACTCTCAAGAAAAACAATTAAATGCTGTTGTCCTCCCCCTTTATATATAAAATGTAAATTGTTTATAATGAATAAATAATAAATTAAATCTTGAAATAAATAGCTTGTAAAGTTTAAACTTTGTTCAATTTTTAAAGCCGGTTCATATAATAACCACATAGTTGAAATACCATTAAAAAAAAAAGAAAAAAAGTAGAATTTGGTCAGTAAAAAATCAATTTATAAAAGTTGCTGATTATTAGATTAGTTCAGTTGAAATTCACAATATGATGCATATTTATTGGCCTTTCCTAAACTACATTTAAAGCAATATAATTTCTGTTTTCTACAATTTTGACATGATAATATGAATGAGATAAAGTTCTTCAGACAGAATGTTTGTTCTCTCTATATATTTTTAGATAATCATGCTAAAAATTGTATTATATTCTATTTGTTATGTAAATCAATTTTCCTCACAAATTTGTAAAATATAAAGTATGTTTTAATCTTTATTTATTTATATTTTTTAATATAAAGAAAATCACTATGTAATATAATAACGTTGATTAAGGACCTGATCAGTCAGTATCAATATCCTGTGCTGAACTGCTAAATTGATTTAATGGTTGAAATAATTATGGTTAACTTGACGCCCATACCAGAAAAGAAACAGGGGACCTCGACCAGTTAATGCAAAGCTCTATAATAATTACTATTAAATAGAGCATGACTGTTTGATTGTTTCCCAAGAAACTGAGCTGTAAATGAAGAATCATGTTCACCAACATGAGAGAATAGGCCATATCCATTTAGCAATTGGAATGGGAGGAGGAAAAATGATGAATCCAAAAGGATTTGAAAAGGCAATTGCCCTCTTCATCTACAAGACAGTAGCTATCAGGCAATTTCAAGTTCAGCACATAATTACGGACCATCATGTATTTGGAGGCAAATTATGAAGTCCATGAGACATCCCTTCAAATGGGCAACCTTGTTCCTTAGACCTTGGGCCTCTCGGCGTCTTACTGTGGGGCATGGTATGGTATGGTGGAAAAGGATACTAGGAAGAGGGGTATGTATTCCCCAGGCACTGCAGCCTTCTGGCTTATTGTACCTTCCTAGTTCCTTAGTTCAGTCAATAGATTCAATCCTTCTTCCTAGAAGTATCGGGTCATTGACTGTTGCTGCTGCAATTTGATTCCCTAAGTCTTTTCCGTACGTTAGGTTAAACCTCCATTGAGCTGTTGCTTCGCATTCGAAGATGATGGCTGTTTCCTCCTCCTCATTACCTAATCTGCAAATGGGATCATTGCCATACCCATGTTGTGTAGATGTTTTCTCAGATACCAGTGACCGGTTTGTAGTCCTACCACTCCTCTGAGTTTGGCCCTCTCCAATTGCAGCAGTGTTTTTGCCAGTCTCGGTGAGGGTTTCATCATAAGTTTACTATGTCTAGCACCGCTAGAGTTTATCCACTTCTCCTTTTGTTTTGTTTGGATCCATTCTGCGATGGAGGATTCTATATTTGTTTTTGTTATCCCAAGAATAGGTTTGGGGCCTATGTATGGTCTTGCAGATCCTCCTTTGGCCAGTCTGTCTGCTTTCTCGTTAGCCAAAATTCCCATGCCCTGGCACCCAAGATATAATCAGGTTGTTGTGTTTCCCCAGGTTTTGGAGATTTTGGATGCATTCACTGACAAATTTTGATGTGATTCTTTTACATGCTAATGCTTTAATAGCTGCTTGGCTAGCTTATCTTATGAGGATTTTTTGTCAGTGTATATATACATTATGCAGGGTGGGCGACCAAGACCCGAGGGGTTAAATGCCTGGGTAGACTCGTACCCCATCCCTAAAAGGTCTGGGACTTGGTCGGCTTTTTGTCAGTGTAACCTCTTTTAAGATTTTCCAGGGCACGAGCATTAATGGCATGTATTTCCGCTTGAAAGACCAAAGTGTACTTCCCTAATGAGTTTGATTGCTCACGTTTTGGGCTTGTACACGCCTGATCCGGTTCCTTCGTTTGTTTTGGAGACATCTGTGTACATCATTGTATCTGATGCTCTCCTGTGTTCTTCCTCTCCTTTATAGTCCGTTGAGACTTTATAGGAAGTTGTGCTGTGGGGCATGAGTAAAAAACCAATCTTTCACAGAGGCTCTCAAAATGTAAACCACAATACAAACATATTTATATTCATAAAAAATTATCGGGGTGAACATTAACTTAAAAAAAGAATTATAATTCAAACCTCATAGTTTTTTTTGTTGTCTTGAACTAGTGTACATCTAGCCATCTACGTTCATTGCTTGATGCTACCAGCCCCTGGAAGGCGACCCCCGTCCGGCCAGGAGGACACCTGGGCTCTCCATTTGTAATGGGGAAATTCTCATCATAACAGATTGTTCCCGATGGTGGTGGATAAAACACCTTTCATGGTAAAGCTACCCTTGGAAAAGTCCAACACCATCACCCAGTCCAGAGCATAACGCGCCCTGAGAGCGCAGAGATGTCCCCCAATGGTCTCCAGCTGAACCATCCCCGCACGACCCCCCCTCCCAGATGCCACCATGCCTCAAGGATGGTTATGTATCTTAAATATCTATGTCGTTATCGGTGATGAATTTGTATACGGTATCTAGAATTTCAATGCAGTTTGTGTAGTTTAGTATTAAGTTTACCAGTGGGGAGAGGGATTTTATATTTCTTGAGCGCTTTAAAAATATGTTCTCTTTCGGTAGTGTTCAGCGGGCATCCCAGTATGATGTGGTTTCCGTACGCCGTTGAGGTATTGTCGCACGAGCATTTTCTTGTTTGTATAATTCTTATGCATGTGTGATGGGAGTCTTGTGGTTAAACCTCAGTCTACATATAGTAGTAAAGAATTTTCTATTTCTTTTGACATTTGAAAACCACGGTTTAGACTGGATGTTTGGTTGGGAGGTAGAGTACCAGATGCCTTTGCTTTTGGATGATTGTTTGTACTCGCTTTGCCATTTCTTGAGTACTAAGACTATTATGCGATACAATGTCCCAGGCTGAGATCTCTTTGATGTCGTTTCCCGGTAGAGCAGCCTCCTTTGCCAATGCATCAATCCACTGGTTAAACCAGTTGCTGTTATGGCCTTTGACCCAGAGAAGATGAATAGCTATACCGCTTCCGCAGGCTAACAAAATGTTTTTGATCTCTAGAATAATGGTCAGGAGTATTCGTTTTCTTCAGGGCTGTCAGAACACTAAGGCTGTCCGAACAAATTATGGTCTTGGCTGGTTTTGTCTGTTTAATGTATTTTATAGCTTCCCTTATGGCTACAGCTTCAGCGAAGAAGATCGTACACAAAGGTGGGAGTTTAAACTGCCTGGAATAGTCATTATTTATATTAAGTATTGCGGCCCCCACCCCATACTGGGATTTTGAGCCATCTGTATAAACTACCGTAGCCAGCAGGCTTCTACCAGTCTCAAAACAGACCTTAATGTAGTCCTGTTCACCTTTCAATTCCTGTAGGCACGTTATAACCTTAGGTGCGAAGAGTGGAATAAGCCAGTGGAGTTTCGTGTTTGACGAGCGGATGATTTTTCCCAGAGAGATGCTTTTCATTTTCATATGAGTTTCAAGTAGAGGGGGCGTGACTCTAGGTGGTTTGTGGGGTTCACTAAGGGCTGTGGCAGCCAAAGAATCCATTCCCATAACTACAGGATGGTTGGGATCGTGCATTGGAGTAGCAAGGAATTTTGTTGTTAGTCGTTTCCTACTTAGATGCAGTGGTTCCGTATTGGCCTCTACCTTGAGGAAATGAGAGGGGAAGATCCTAATGCCCCGAGGCAAAGCCTTATTGCCCTGTGTTGGACCTTTTCAAGTTTTTTAAAGTGGGATTTGGCTGCACTGCCGTAGACTATCGAACCATAATCAATACATGCGAGAATGAAACCTCATAGTTTAGTAACACAGTTAATTACCTACATGAACATAACAAATCATATTGTACAGTAGAAAAATGATTTATTTTTGGCTGGCTAGTTATCAGGGTTTTTTCTTTTTCTTTTTGAAGACGAAGAAAAGAATTGGCTCTCCCGTAGAAAGCCTAGCTACCTTTCTGATAGAACTTCTGGGACTTTGTTATTTACCTTTTCACATGTGATGAAAAGGCTCTCCAATTGATGCATACCTAAACATTCAAACTTAGCCTAACCTTAGTTTGGCAGGTTTCAGGGTACTGGATATTCCACATATGCAATCACGCTAATAAATACAGACATACTGATTCAAACCTTTCATACCATATGTACAGCTCAAAATTGGGGAGACACTGGGGTATTAATATTTCGCATGTGCCTCACCCCTTTTACTCTAAAACACCTAATCTTAAGCTAATCTAGTTTAGTGGGTCTGTGGGGTCCCGCCACGACCCCCACACATAATCAACACACGCTAATAAATGCATTCATTTCAGGTAGGAAAACCACTTGTGGAAAAGCATCAAATGCAACCATGTGCATTTATTTGCTTCAGGTATTCGATTAACTTTTTGCTGGCATCACTGTTGCGTTTTAATAGCTCTGAGACTCTAAGAAAAGCCACACATGTTCTGCGCGATGCCAATTTTTCACAATTCAGTATATATTTAACGGTTAGTTGTGCGCCACACAGGGCACATCTCCATGGCCTTTTGTTAACAAGGAGATGCCCTTGCGGCCAATTCGCAGTTGAGTCAACACCATTCTCTGATTTTTATCCATCCTCTCCATGGCCCACAGTTTGACCGACAGTTTCACTTCTTTTAATTTGTTGATCATTGTAGCCCAGCATTTCTGCCAAACTTTCCAGCATAAATTTTTGACATAATTTTTGGCGTTCGCTGGGGCACACAGGAGTATGTGGTCATATGGCATTGTTGTTGCTCGTTTGGCAGCTCGGTTGGCATTTACTGTTGGCTTCTGTGTCTACATGGCTCGTAATCCAAGCAATAACATAGTCTGTGCATATAACGCATTGGTTCTCCAATGTTGATCTACTACTGCTACTAATGTAATGTAAGACCAAGAAACCGGTCACTTGTATTTATTTGTTTATTTTCCATAATAACTAGGTATAAAGATTAATATTTGATAGAAAACGTAAGAGAGACGGTTATGGAAGTCTCGAACGGAAAGAACGTAGTGGCACTACCGAACCGTCATTCAGCTTCCTTGATAAGTAGTCAACTCCAAGAGCCTTCTTCGTGCAGTCCTGGAGGAAATCGAAAAATTTTGGAGCTTATCAGATTTCTGATCTCATTTCCTGTAATACTGCTGTATCGTATAGCCTGATGACGGATGAATATAATGTCTCTCTTTTCTGTAGACCTACGTCAACACTGTCCTGGTCATCTAGTGTGAAGACCTGTTTCTCTGAAGCGCCGAAGAACCCTTCCTATTGTAGAGTGACTTACACTCAGTCTCCTGGCGACTTCGCCCTGGTGGTATCCTTAGGGGTAGCATTCGGTTTTTCATCACGGACTCCACAGCATCTGTCCTCTCGGATTTTTTTTTTTTTTTGGTATATACAGCGTGCATCAACTTCTATGTCCACCCATTTAATTCGAAAACGATTAACTTTACCAAAAAATTCTCTTATACAAACCCTACGGTAATTTTGGCTAGGAATAGCGTGGTGGTAACTGATTTAACATAACTTTCTCATCTAGCTGGGAAATGATACTAACTTTGTTATTGTAAATAAGACACCCACATATCTATTGTACTTTTTGATTCTAGAGCTTATTTTATGACACTTTTACTGAAAGGAAAATTTTGATAGGATCGACCATTTCGAGTTATGCTCGACGGAAGAAGCGTGAGAGGGATACTTTTCGAATTAAATAGGTGAACTATAGAAGTTGATCCACCCTGTATAATCGTGCCAATGTATGTTTTTGTGTGTTATGATTGTGAACGCAGTTTACCTTCATATCCGGAAGGAGATGCTTGAATAAAATTAGGAATATGTGGAATAAACTCAATGTAACGACTGAAATATAAGGAAAGGTAGTGAGGACTAGAGGACAGGTTTCAAGAATTTTTGAAAGAAATCGATATTATTTTTAATTTTGTTTCCGAGTCTGTGCTGTCTATTGATAGGAGAATGGTACAGTATGGGGGGAATGGTATTTTGGACACTTGAACAATGGGGGCTGTTCTCTTAACATATGAACGACGGTTTGGTTTGTGGCAATCAGATAACCGGAACCGTGTGTGGAGAAGACTTGGAATACGCTATGTATGCGCCAAGTGTGATTCACAGCCTTTATAAGACAGTCAGTTATGGTATGGGGGTGGAATCGACGTCCATTCCCGTACCGAACTGATTATCATAAAGAATCCATTTATAGGGGACTTTCTTTTAATGCAACCGTTCCACTGCACGTAGCTCTAGCAGTTGGAGGGTGTGAGGATTACCACAATCAATTGGCTGGCCAGCATGTTCTCCTGACATGAAGCGCACAGAATACTTAAGGGTATTCTACCCCCTCGGACAGCATCTCCCCATATCAACCTACAACCTTTCGAATTTTACCTCATTTTTGCCATTTTTCAAATGTCGTGTAATCAGGATTTGATTCTCGGCGACATATGAAGTCGCCACGGGGTGCCGTTAGTGAAGCTAAATTTCGTTTTACCTATTAAATCCATTATATTTAGTGGTCTATTGACCAAATTACTTCTTTCAATTAATTAATCTTTTTATGTATGGTTTTTGGTCGAAATGAAAAAGTTAGAGTCACGAGCGGGATTCGAACCCACGACCTTCGGTGGATCGAAGTCACGATAGCTCACGTGGATCGCTGTTTAGGGCCACAGGAAGCGTTCGATGGCGAGAGACGATCGTTTTAATGCTCTGACCGCATTACAAACCGTCATGGCTTCTTTGAAAGGTAGAGAGGCATCGAGTAGAAAGGCGACTATTCGCAAATCAGCATCTCGCTTGGACTCTTGAACAATGGGCAACTGTTCACAGAGTGCCGGTTTGGTCATCAGATGACCGGGAGAACTATTTGTTTCAGTTGCCATGTGTGAGTTGCCGTTTCAAAACAGTTTAGCTATGGGGTGGAATCAACGTCCATGCCCGTACCGAACTGATTATCATAAAGAATGGATCTTGATTGCACTAAGTTACTATTGAGAAAATTCTTCTGTAATCTTTTTATTGGGGACAACCTCGTGTTACACCTAGTTGTGTCCCATTACTTGGAGGAGGTGAGGATTACCCGATGAATTGGTCAGCACTTTCTCGTGACATGAATCCCATCGAACACCTATAGGATATGATAAAGAGACGGGTTAGCATCGTTCGCCGTCTCCCACAAGCGTTGAACAGCTTCAAACCTCTCTTAGAGAAGAACTTACTTGTTTACTCGATGCCTAGGAGACTTAAGCCCTCAGCAAGGCTAGAGAAGATAGTACGCGTTATAAGAGCATAACTAGGTAATAAATTGTTAGTTAAATTTTAATATATCAGTAAATAATTTTCAGTTGTTTTGGTGAATTTTCGTCCAAGCCATCGTAATTATAATAAAGATAAGAAATTATAAGAATATTATGTTAAACGCGGAAAATAAAACGGCCAATTGCCAAACTTGGAAAAAAACTTCTGAAAAAATATGACTGATTTTGGCTTGAAGTTTAGAAGGTTCGGTTTCTCCATGGGTGGAAAAGAATCTTTGCAGAAACTGGAGTCCTCCATTTTGTAAAGATTCTAAAAAGAGCTAAACAGACGGATGGATAAAACATTGAACAAAAATGTTTTGAAGTAATAACTTAATTTCTTAATTTTATTAAATAGTACAATCAAAATATGTATATTAGTGCGGCATAAAGTACATTCTTGATGACTATAATTTACCCCATTATATTTAGTCGTCTATTGGCGAAATTAGAACTTTCAATGAATTAATCTTTTTATGTAAGGTTTTTGGTTAAAATGAAAAAGTAAGTGTCACGAACGGGATTCGAACCCACGACATGATAAAGGACGGGTTAGACATCGTTCGCCGCCTCCAAGAAAAGTTTCATACCGCTCGTGATGAAGAATGTGATTCTATTTGTCTAAGAGATTTAAGGCCCTCTGGGAGGTCAGAGGAGGCAATAATTATTATTAAGAGCAAGCTAGCTAACAAATTTTTAGTTAAATTCTAAATGATCACTAAATGATTTGCCGGTGGTTCAGCGAGTTTTCTTTCAAACCGTCAAAATTAAACAATTTTTATTAAAACTCGCGAATATCTGATCTCATGTAATTTTATTTATATTAAAATAAGTATATTGTAATTAATGACAAAAATGTATATATGTAGTTTGAAAAAACAACAAAATACGTGTGCTCGGTTTATAAAGATTGTGCGAATCTGATAATACAAGGAAAACGGGGGGTTAGAAGACCCACCAGTTCGTGCTGGTTAAAACTTTTCGATTATGTGTTAATAAAATAGAAAAATAAGATGTCTTTTTAAAAATGAAAAATACGAAAAAAAAAACAACAAAGTTTATAAGGATATGAATACGAAATATTTTCAGAAGCATCGGACGGATCGGACCGCCTCTGGTGTAAATCCCGGCCCAATCATCAGGAGTCGGTCTTCTTCCTGTACATCGTCTTGTTCCGTTGTTCAAGAAGATGATGGGAAAAAGTTAAAAAGAGCCATGAAGCATCAATCGGAATGAAATGACGGAAATGTGATGGGGGCTCGAAGACCGTTACCGCAACGACCGCGGCCCTCCTCATACTCTCAGGACTCAGTCTGCTCAGTGCCTTCCCCATGACAACATGCTCCGGATTCTTCCTCTCCTTTTTTTCTTCAACCGCGTAAGTGTTTAAACAAAATTGTTACTAATTTAACTCTGACAAAATTGACCAATACGTTTTTAATTCAAAATTATTATTAAGAAAACAAGAAAATACATAAATACACGAAAGAACACACAACATATACACATAAATAAATAAATGCATGTAAATATTTCATAAAAGGCGTTGGAATAAGAATGACATATTGAATAATTTTTTAAAATGTGTTATTATATGCCAAGATGCAAATTTTTAAATGAAAAAATTTCCTGCGGCAAACATCAATTTATCTGTAATCGCTTGGAAAAATTTGGAATTATTCTTGTCACTTTCATAGGTGATCGCATTTTGAAAAAAAATTCACACTTAATTAATACAGCTTTTTATGTAGTTTTTGGGCATTTTCCGACAATTTAACCACTTGTAATCGTCTGGGTTGAAACGACACTCAATTGTGTTAAAAAATTACTTTAGCTGAAAAAAAATTGTCTTAATTTCAAATTATAATTTAATAATATTGAAATATAAATATAAAAACGTGGCTTATTAAGCAATTCTAGACGACACTATCGAATAATTGAAACAAAAATTTGCTAAGTCTAACAAAAGTAAAAAAAAAAAAAAAAAAAATTATATTGAGAATAATTTTAACGTCTTTATAATATGTAAAGACGTTTGTATGTACAGAGTAAAATTTAAAAAAGGTGTGTAGAGATTAGTGACCGTTAATCGATAATTATTCAGATATCGTGAGATGCGGTCGGGAGTAACCCCCCTCCCGACCGCATCTCACGATATCTGAATAATTAAAAAAGGTATATATTCTTCCATCAATTTGTTAGAATGTATTAATTGATGCTTAATACCAAGAGCTTCGCGAAAAATTCAATTTTTTGTTTACTAGTTTCAATTGATATAGTACATATATACTTATATACATATTGTATTACTTTAGCACAAACAGCTCTTAATGTGATGGAACCAAAGTTATATGGTCGAATGTCATGGTACACCGTATTAACTCTTAATCAAAGTCCCACTAAGTCCCATTTTTTAATTTTAAAAAGCGATTTTCTACCATTCAGCTATTTATTATAGTTTTCTTTGGCATATATTTATTTTTCTCTACGAATTTGCGTACTGTAAATCCGAGGATTTTTAATAACCTAAAGTTTTAAACTTAGCGAAAAATCGATAAATTGATAAACGTCTTCGTTGGAAGACTTGGCCAGGATTTCCTGTTTCCACTCATCATATTCAAACAAAGGATCTCTTAAGAAATTCTTTCATTATAACACAACTGAATGTGTTATAATTTTTATTATAATAATTCGTTGCTATCGTAAGCTTTCTTATAGTAGTACTTGGGAGAAAATAAAACGAATGTTATATTTATTTATACGTGTACGTACAGACTCTGTGACTGATCGAGATTCTTTAAAATATTTAAGAAAATTGTAATTTGGCGAATACATTATTGAGTTTATGTCTTCTCGCCGCTTAATCACTCTTCAACCACTTCGTTATTTCGGCTTTACCAAAATTTGGCTTCAGGGGATTACACTCGCCATGGGGGGCACTTTCAACACGACACACAAGAATGGCACATCTACACGGAAAACAAACACTTTGAGCCCCGAAGATAATCTCAATAAAGATCGAAACGTTGGCACGATAAAGAAAATGTTTTTCTAAAACCAAAGGAGAGGCTTTAGAGAGCCAACTAGGGCAAAATGGGATACACATACGTCAAATACTATATACAATAAAGCAATCCTGCTCCCTCAAAAATCGGAACAGGAGAGCAAAATACACGCTGCCGTGCTCAAGCACAAATTCTCATATCGGGTAGCAATAGTCATTACTCATAGTAATCTCTCATACTCGCTCTCTATACGGAGTCAAGGATGACACCCTTCAATTAAGTGGGTCACATCTAGCAACGGACAGATACGCTAAAAATAAGTGGCCGTGAGTCGGATGAAGATGGTCACATCTAGCAACTTTCCTCTACATTTTGGATAGATGCGCTAAAAATAAGTGACCGTGTGTCAACCATGCACGGCCTATTCTTAATCGGATGAAGATGGTCACATCTAGCAACTGTCCTCTACATTTCGGATAGATACGCTAAAAATAAGTGACCGTGTGTCAACCATGCACGGCCTATTCTTAATCGGATGAAGGTGGTCACATCTAGAACTGTCCTCTACATTTCGGATAGATACGCTAAAAATAAGTGGCCGTGTGTCAACCATGCATGGCCTATTATTAGCCGGGTGAAGATGATCCCCATTTACGTTGACCGAATTCTTCATACGTAGAAAGCTTCTTTGCCGATCCGGCTCTCCGAAGCTGTTACATATTCCGTTTTAGCACTGCCTGAAGGAGATTTTAGTATTCCTATTATAATGTCAGTTTTTGTTTTGTTATTGATATGACCTTTTTATGTAAAATGCAGTTTTAATAATGTTCTTTATGTCCCACTAATGTTTATTGCATTGTTTAATAAAATTTAGGTGTTACTTTAAAACATTTTTGTTCAATATTTTAACCATCGTCTGTTTAATCGATTTTATTAAATCTTTACAAAATGGAGTTCTCCAGTTTCCGCAAAGGTTCTTTTCCACCCATGGAGGTATCTTACCTTCTAAACTTCAAGCCAAAATCAGTCATATTTTTCCATCTTGGCATTGATTAATAAAACATTCGAAACAGGGGTTGAGAAGTGTAGAATTCTTCCCCTTTAAAAAAAATATATTTTCAAGTTTGGCAATTGCCCGGCAGTTGGGCATGTTTTCTTTTCCGCGTTTAAGAAAATAATATTCTTATATTTCTAATACTTGTATAAGAAATGATGCTAATTCGACGTGAAACAGCAAAAGTTGATCGCTATTAATTCCATACTTACTTTTTTGATACAACAAATTAAATTAATAGTATATAACATTGGAATTATAAACATTATAAACAGACAAGAAGGTTTTCAAGAAAAATAAAATAATGTATAGTCAAAAAAAGAACTCTAAGAAAGAACACTTGCTTAAATCGAACAAATTTTCTGAATTTAAAGATCATCCAAATGAAATAAAACACAATTTCAATGTAACTTTAAATACAACAGTGTTACAATCGGTTTAGGCGTTGACACGGCGCTCATCATTGTAAGGCATAGGTCCCTGGTTCGAATCCTGCGGTCCTGCTTCGAACCCGACATATTTACAAATGAGTAAAAAAAAAACAACACCACCCGAGTGTTAGATCTCTGCTGTTGCGAATTCTCAACAGAGGGAGAACAGGGAGGGAACTAATCGGTTTGAGAAATTTGGAATGAAAAAATTTAAAATTAAACCTGAATTATTATACAGGAATCGTAGCCCTCTCAAGGCACTCTCAACACGACACGCAAGAATGGCACAATTACACAGAAGACACACACTTTGAGCCCTGAAGATGATCTCAATAAAGATCGAAACGTTGGCACGATAAAGAAAATGTTTTTCTGAAACCTACATCACACCAGACCGCATCTCACGATTCCTGAATAATTATCGATTAACGGTCACTAATCACCACACATTAAACCTGAAGATAAATGCCTAAAAAATATAATATATTTTGATCTACCTCCTATTTTAAAAATGTACTTAAATAATATTTGACATAAAAATTAATCACTAATTTAAAATTATACAGTATTTAATAGGATAATATTTAGTTGTGTTGTAATTCACGTTTTTCGCATGTTCAAAAATAGAGTAGCATCAAAAACCATCTTCTCATTGGAAAGTCGCGTTGGTTGAGGATTCACTCTTACAATTGTTGTTGAGACGTGTTTGTAACTCCTTTAAACTGATGATGGGCGTTTAATGCTTGAAATCCGGATAGTTGTAAACAACAAATGTGAGTAGAACCATTATTTACACAAAGTGAATCCTCGTGCTCACCCCCACCTTCATAATTTCTATTTCTACAGATTTCCGAATGCCATTATCAGAATCATGCATGATTGTGAACGTTAATTAAGCACTTCTTACAAATTTATGGAAAACGAACGTTTGATTAACCAATGTTTAATTAAAAAATTGATTAAAACTTTTATGTTTTGGAAAATCCAATTTTATTGAGTGGCGGTTATAATCGGGAATTCTTCGTCATGGAAGAAGGTCAATTCAGCTGAAAAGAACCATTATTCCTTAATGATCAGGTGCAAAAGAGAAAACCCCTTTTACCCTTCAACAACTGTATTGTTCACGCCGAAAAAAACCTTATTTGATTAGCTCCTACTTAATTAGCAAACGTTTGCATATCTAAAAGCATATTTGAAAACATTGTCCCCTCGCGAGAACATAATCGTGTAACTCACGCAAACATAAAATTATTGATGACAATTAAATCTTTTAAAATAGGAATTTATCTCATTTCTTGAAGTCCGAACCATTAAGTATCTCCGTTTTTACTACCTTTTACACGTCACTGACTCCAAGCTATCATAAAGACGAAGTAGGTACTTTTTTGGACGATACATTATTTTATTTATCTTTAAACCTTCTTGACCTTTGAATCTTTTATGTTTATAATTCCAATGTTATATTGTATTAATATGCTTGTATTAATTGTTTAATGCTTAAAATCCGGATCGTTATAAACAAATCTGACAGTAGAACCATGTTTACAAGAAGTTGGAAAATCTGTTTTCAAATCTCAAATAGAAAAATAATTCAAATATAGGTTTATTGATTGATATTAAATATAGAAAATCGTCAAATATTAATTTAAAACGTAAATTGGTTGTTAAAAAGCGTCACAGTTGAGATTATACGCGTCGGACAGGTTGGTTTTAAATAGAACAATCATCGATAATAGGCCACACTCCACATGAGATCTCCCTTCTATGGAATACTGGATATGGAATAGCTGTGAAAAGGCTGGGCGAAAAATTGCTAATAACACATTTTTGAACTCGTGTAACGGCATGCGATTCGAATCATCGCCGTCATAGGGCGTTTAAGGACATCGTTTTCGACTAAATTACGTTTTTGTACCTTTTATACTGCTAAGCATAAAGTATGACGACAAAATAGATTTTTTTTCCATCACATTTCTACAATACTTTTTTAATATAGTTAGGCTATTGTACGGTTAGGAACCGTAAGTTAATGAACAATAATACTTTGGAAGGTCAAAATTAGATCATCGGAGTATCTATCCGAAGGCGTGGGTTCGAATCCCATGATTTTATCTCAAATTTCTTGTTCATAATTTAGTTTACAATAAAATAATTAAAGTTAAAACTAAATTAAATGCCAATAAAAAATAATAATATTATTACAAGTAATTGCTCTTGTACATTCATAAAATAGTCAATGAAAGTGTGGTTCCTTGAATCTGAAAATGGAAGAATAAAAAAAACCTGTCTTGTTAGAAGTAATTTTTTTAGACAATAATATTGGTCAAGAAAGTAGTGTACAGTGGAACTCTTAGAAAGCCCGAGAGTTTTTCAACTTTCTTTCATCTAAAGTAACAAACTTCGCAATTTTAACTTTACAAATGCCACACTGAGACAATCAAACAGCAGAATTAACGACATACAAGGCGCTTTCAACACGCCTCACAAGAATGACACATCAACACGGAAAACAATCACTTTGAGGCCTGAAGATGATCTCAATAAAGATCGAAACGTTGGCACGATAAAGAAAATGCTTTTCTAAAACATACATCATACCAGACCGCATCTTACGATCTCCGAATAAAATAACAAAGTTTTACTTACAATTTTTCATTAACGAAGCCGCATGCCTTTCAGCATTGTACTGGGATAGGCATAAAGATATCGACTGTGGAATAATAGATTGAGAAGTAGATGGATAAGTAAATATATTCAATTCACTAGTTTCGTGGTCCGCTTGATCAATTAATATATTACAATTAATTATTTATATCAACTGAAAACCTTAATTAATAGTAAATATATTGTTTGATAAAGAGAATAGAAGAGGAGAGATAAGAAGATATAGAGTTGACGTTGTTATCCACGTATTCACACATGGTTGCCATATGCAACAAATCGTGCATTTAAGTCGCTAAACTTTACAATAAAAATGAGTCATCCATACGTGAAATAATCTAAAACAGTGCAAAAATTCGTTCTTGTGGTTCAACAACGCGCAGGCTTCCAAGCCGGTTACGAAAGTTCGCGAGAGTGGTGTGATTTCATGTCGTGGGTGGGTGCATACCTGTTGATGTATGTACAAAAACAAAAACTGAAATATGTGTACGTAAGTTATGCGTAAAATTGCCGACACGCGATGTGTCTGATTAGTATGCAGATAGATGAAAATTATTTGAGGTGTTTCCTATTATCCACGGCAACCGTTATACGCGGTTTTCTTCGTACGTATCCCCCGCGGATAACAAGAGTGTGCTATAGATAAAGAAAGGAGAGAGACAGTGAGAGAAAGAGAGAGAGAGAGAGAGAGAGAGAGAGAGAGAGAGAGAGAGAGAGAGATAGA